>NC_056744.1:1637100144-1637457644 GCF_019279795.1 Protopterus annectens | reverse complement strand
GCATATCCATTAAGGCTGTGGGGGGGGCAGAGCACTAATTACCAGGTATCCCTCATTTGAGCCCCCCACCCCCATTAATAGTGCATATGGTCTGTTAATTTGTAGTTGGCGGTTCAGGTGTTTGTTCCCATGTAGTAATGCTATACACAGTATTATCTGTATCCATATTTATATACATCTATAGATATCTTTATATGTCTATCTGTATTTATATATATATATATATATATATATATATATATATATATATATATATATATATATATATATATATATATATATATAGAGAGAGAGAGAGAGAGAGAGAGATTTGTGGATAGATATCTATATATGTGTATATATATATATATATATATATATATATATATATATATATATATATATATATATATATATATATATATATATATATACACTGTCTATCTGTCTACATTTCCAGACATATTTTTGGCCTGTACCTCATTCTTTTGGCAGTTGACATGGATGATCACAGGACTGTAGTCAGTAACTCATGCCAACACTTTTGTGTTTCAGACTTCATCTCCTTCATATGTGTTCTAATACATATCACTGTATGTTTAGCAACATTTTAGGTGTCTTAGAGCAGTATTTGCCATATATCCCGATTTGTACCCACATTTTGGCACACTTTGTCCTGAATTCTTGCATTAAGTGGTTGTGTGGCATGATATTAGTGCATTTCCTGTACTGTTGACTGCTTGTGCTGGATGATATGTTTGTGAAAAAATCAGGTAATGTATATCTGCATGGTTTAGTGGTAGATCACTTTGTGTATAGAGTGCAGTGTCCTGGGTTCAGTCCTTGGAGTGGCATTACAATTTGTTGCTGGGCAGAACAAGTGACATTGGCTACAGAGGGATTAAGGCACTTTTATGCAGTTGTCAGTGGGTTTGCATGGGTCTGCGCAATGGTAAGCACTGCTAACCTCCACTTATGGTTTCATACATTCAGTTAGCTTCTGATTCCTCAACCTGTGTAGGCATAGCTTACCCCCCCCCCGCACAAGCCTGCGCAAACACGCTTACTGCTGCTTAAAGGTGCTGACTGCTGCTTACCCCCGCGCTAATTTATTTGACATAAAAGCAAAAGGGTTAATAGGAAAGTGGTGACAAATGGGGCACAAAGAGGGAAAGACAGTAGGGACAATAGCTAGGCATGTGCATGAAGGGTATGGAAAAGGTCCATAGCTGCCCATTTCTTCTACAGCAACAGCTGTGCATATACACTATATTTGCAGGTACATTTGGACCCTCAATCCCCTGGGGGAGGGGTGAGGACAGCATATATTAATTGTGATGCCAAATAGACCAGATTACACGTGTGCAAGATTGACAGCTATTTTTGGGCCATGAGTTTGTTGTGGGAACAGATTGCTCTTGTTTTATTTTTCAGGTGAGAGTGGGATGTTGGGGAGGGTTAGTAGGTATATTTGGGGAGGGAGGTTGGGAAGGTTAACAGACAAGACACACAAGACACATACAGGGCTAGTATATGACACATGTGGGGCATAAACACCTTGTACAGGGAGGGGTGTGTGGAAGTCGCAAGCCCATGAGCCCCCAACTGGAAACAGTGAGACTGATGTCCCCACCCATGGCCAGTCACCACTGCACCTTCACAGCCCCGAAGGTGGCTGTGCTGGGGGCTTTGTAGGAGGGGCAGGTTCACCCTCTAATAATGCCACTCGGCCCTCAAGCTGGAGTTGCCACTCTCCATACTCCAGATCAAGCTCCCTATGCACCATGGCTCAGACCTGTTGATGGGTGACAGGTTCCTCTGCTGTTCATCTTGAAGGTGGTAATAACCAACACTGCTGTTTTTTGGTCATCTTGAAGGTGGCACAGTGCCCATGGAGGTGGTGGTCCAAGGCTGGGCCCCAGATGTGCTGGTGCCCAGTGCCATGGCCAGCTGGGTTGGGACAGGTGGGTCCGCTGGGATCGGCCTTCCCATATGAGCTGTGTTGTCTCCGGTTTATGGCAGATATGGTTTAGTAGCAGTCAATAGCATTCAGGATTAGGTATAACAGCATGCATAGGTATTCCCATTAACCTGACATACCAGATTTAACACAGTTGCAGAGCAAGCAGCACGCATACATATATGGAACAACAGTGGCCATTACAAGAGCATGCGGGTGTCATTGATGGCAACAGGCCACCATTATGGGTGTATTATAACATGGCACATGCATAGCAGCAGATGTGAATATGTTTAACCCATTAGGACATATGTCACAACAAATATTTTGAGTGTACACATACCATTTGAGGAGTGTCATTGGGCTACTTCGCACATATGGTAGGGGTGAGGGAGTGTTCAATTAACAACTGACATATCCTTGTAGTTTCATGACATTCCTAGTCACTGCAGTGATATTTCCCTCACAAGTATTATTACACTACCCAATGGCCTTATATTGTACACTGGTATGTTTATAGATTATTATATACATGACCTGTGTCTTACATACAGCCGTGACAAGATGCAGGTGTTAATGCAACATATGTTGTGTATTGCTGTCATACACTTTGGGTGAGGTGCTACAATGACAGGTTTGTCTTTCCTACACATTCTATGACTATGTACATGTTTGACTTGCTGTTATATGTCATTTACAGCTGCCTACATTTCTGGGTTCCTCACACTGCTTTTTCATGGGGGGACCGGGTACTAGGCTGGTGATATGGGCCATTTATCTGTGCATGCTAGTCAGACTGGAACAGTCATGGGGTATGACTATGCATACAACTGTCTATCTGAGCACTCTAGCCAATTCTGCACACTTGTTGGGTGTAATTATACATACAGCTTTCTATCTGCACATTGTAACAAAATCCGTACAGGTGTGGGATATGATTATGCATACAGCTTACTAGCACTCCCGGGATTCAAACCCCTGCTGTGTGTGACAGCAAAATTGCTGTTAACATCACAGTACACTGTGCCATCAGGGAATTGATGTGAGGCTTTCTACTGTCTTCTATATATGTATTCCTCACTTGTACAATATGACTGTCCTCTTGGCACTTCCAACATTGTTATACAGACCTTCATACACATTTTATCTGCATACCACAGCATGGGTAACACTGCTTAGTACAGCATTACTATTTATAGTATGCAACAGTTCAACAGTTCAACTACATATGGCAGAAGAGTACTCAGAAGCACTCCAGGGGTTATACCATTATTCACAGAATATTACACATGTATTCCTACTGGTACGACACTTTCTAATGCTCTTATCTGTATTTGTTTTGACAGTACATGCAGAGGAATACTAACCTACCTCGCAACACAGCCTTTGCAACCTAGCATCATGGGCTTGCTGTTTCACAGCCCGCTTATCTGCAGATGTCAGAGGTATACAGTGATATATAGCCATACCTATCCATAGTATACACAAGCTAGTCAATTCTTCACTACTTAGTGGAATGGGTAGTTACTCAGTACTGGGGCATTAGCCATCTGCCGAGACAGCTGGATCCACTGTTCCAGTATATCTCCCCTCCACCGCTTCAGGTCAGCATGGTAATGCCTGACTGGCTCACCAGTCCGGGGGATACCTGTGGCAATGGTGAGGTCACGGGCGATACTGCCCTAGGCCTCTGTTTTATACTGTGAGCCCTGGTACTAGCCCTGAAGTGGTCTCTCCTCATGGTGTTGTACCAGGAGCCATACCATGAGTTAAGACTCCTGGATGCACCAGCGCTGTGCTCTAACATGAGTACCTTCACCCACACCAGCATTCTGCCTGCAGTAGGAAGGTACCACCACTTATGGAAATTATTCCCACCTGTGTGGTTTATATACAGCCATTTACCCACACTTTCCCATGATTGGCCAGGTTTGAACAGGCTAAGCTAGAGGCACACTTGCTTACCTAAGGTTGGCAGTGCTTATAGGGGTATACCGATAGGCAGATTGGATTGGCTCCCCTACACATTGTTTACTCTTACTAAATTGAGCTGTGCTGTGATTAGCATTGCTTAATAGTTAATGTGCACTATATTTGCCTTCTAGCAGTAATATATTCTTCATTACAGGTTTTATGTGTCTGGTATCCATGATTCATGTGCACATAGACTGTATAGGGACCTGGGGACTTCTACACTTTATTACAATAGCATCTCACATCTATGCTTACTGCAGTAGTCCAGTTCACATATTTATGTTATGTCGCAAGTTAGACCACCTCACACTGTACATAGATTCAGTTCACATCTTTGTTTTGATTTATCTGTGGTGAGGATTAGTTTGCTGATACCTCATTCATCTGTATTGCTGTGATGGTTTAGTGGGTGACTACTGTGACTATAGTGTATAGGGTCTTTGGTTCGAGCCTTGCAGGAGCAATTTATTTTGTTGCTGGGCAGGACACGCGGGTTTGCACAGGTTTGTGTGATGGTAAGCACTGCTAACCTCTGGTTACTGTTTCTTGAATCTGTTTGTTCTACTTTGCTTAATCTGAATAGCGCCCCCCACACAGGCATACTCCCGCTGGCTGCCGCATACCCCCACGCTACCTCATGTACATGTAGGTTTTATACATGCTTAAGTCAGGTGTACATGTCAGGCATGACTGTTCACGAAGGTCAGTGTAAGGTTAAGTGGAATTCTGGTTTAGGATTTCTGGTTAGGCTACACTCAGGTATTTGGGGTAGGTTTACATATGCCATACCTGTGTTGTAGAGTAGATGTGAATAGTGGAGGTGTAGGCAGGTAGGTGGACGGGCGGGTCATGTTAACTATATAGTAGGTCGTTCCACTGATTGGTGGGGGTGCGGTAGTGCAGGTTTGCAGGGTGTTGGGATATGTATGCGAGGCAGGACAGGAGGTGTCAGTGTCAGTACTTGGTGTAGGGGTCTGGAGTGTTGGGTGGTGGCGGACTTCACCAGGTGGTGATCCAAATGTCCTTGGGTTTTCTCTTCATGTGCTTTTACATGTGTAGTCTGGAACAGCTGCGGCAATACACCTGGTTTGGGGGTTCCAGATTCTGCCAATATAGTTGTGTGGATGGTGCCACCTACTTGTGACTATGGACATTACTATGAATGCAACAGGGGTTGATAGGTATGTGGTGTTACTGCACCACACAGTGGGGCTTATAGTAGGGGACATGTCCAGGGATGTGCAGGACAGCTGATGGAAAGGTCCACAGGTGGGCATTTCTTCTTCAGCAACAGCTGTGTATATACCCTGCATTTGGGTGTAGGTCTGGACAATCACACCCCTGGGTGGGGGTGAAGACAGCAACATAGCTCTCAACTGATCGGAGGAAACCTCAACAGAATCAGGGACAACTCCTCACATAATCAGGGACAATCAGGGATATTTTCTATATATTTGTAGTATTAACCTAAAACATTTGCAGAATAAGGGAATGTGGGTTTATATAGGATTTCTGACGTGAAACGTCTATAACTCTGTATTAATATCATTATTTATTAAGGGCAATTCACCACCTTTTCTTCAGCACTCACCAGTTTTCAGGGGGATTGAGAGGGATAGACCTATATCGGAGTGTATAGCAGGGTCAATTGTGAGGTCTGGACACCAATACTACCTTGTGATGCCAATTAGTCCGGCTTACATGCCTGCAGTGGGGTGTTGTGACTAAGTGTTCTTTGGTGTAATTTAGTGGGTTTGCAACAACACATTTGGTTATACAGTCCTTTGCCATGTAAACTTGAACTTGCTGCAGTGGAACTTGTACCAGGCATGGCTGCTCACTGGGCATCGGCTCTGCCCAATGCGCACTATTGCTTACATCCCTGGGGCGGTCCACATAGAACCACTCAAGCCAACACCTGCACATCTAGGCCCATAATTGCATACCCATAGTTCCCCCACCTGCCCCTCCTCTACAGCACTCATCCTTACTGTGGGTGCAAGTGGGGTCTAATTACACCACTACACACTGCCCACTCTCCACGTGTCGGGACACATGTCGTACGTTGTCTCGACCCATGGGTCATCAGGCTTACCCAACCTATTGGTCTGTGTACATACAGGGCCTGGTTAGATAACTCGTTACAGGGACTGACTCCGCTCATCATTACTTTTTGGGGTGTCCCACATGGGACATTGATGTCTTTGTATCAAGATTAGACATGGCAGGTCTCTCCCACTGGTAGTATACTGCATGTGGTCTAGGAAGCAGTGGTGTGTTTACTTGTATCATGTGTTAGTATGATTGCCCTGTCTAAGTGGGGGAGGTTGGTACTACATGTTACACGTTTGTTGATTGGACCCCTCACCCCCATTGCCTGTGAACATATGTAATTTGTAACTGCTGTCTCATATCCTAGCTATATACATGTGTATATTTACACACACACACACACATATATATTTATATATATATATATATATATATATATATATATATATATATGTGTGGGTCTACTTCTTTTGACCTAACTTTCATTTGCCTGACACTCATTTTCCTGACCCCATTTGACTGAAATTTCATTTGCCTGACACTTCATTTGCCTGACACTTCATTTGACTGACAAGTATTATTAGCAAGAAAATGGAATATGCCCCCTTCCCCACTGCAGTGTGACCCTGGAGTTAGAATATATAGTTAGGGGGGGTGTGGGGGGCAAAGCCCCCCACTTCATTTCATATGATATTGTTAACTTTTGATGTAATATTGCTTAGTAACAGAAGTAAGTGGGGGCTGTGCCCCACACCCCACTAACTATATATTCTAACTCCAGGGTCACACTGCAGTGGGGAAGGGGGCATATTCCATTTTCTTGCTAATAATACTTGTCAGGCAAATGAAATTTCAGTCATTTGGTCTCAGGCAAATGAGTGTCAGGCCAATGAAAGTTAGGTCATATATATATATATATATATATATATATATATATATATATATATATATATATATATATATATGTATATATATATATATATATATATATATATATATATATATATATATATGTATATATATATATATATATATATATATATATATATATATATATATATATATATATATATATATATATATATATATATATATATCTATAGTAGCACTGACAATGGCATGCAGGTGAAATTGTATGTAACAGGCCAGCAGAGTTAGTGTCCCCACAGGGAGCATGGCTACAAACACATAGCATAGAGCATGGCCAAACACATAGCACAAAGCTTGGTACAATACAACATATCTCCCATTGATAGGTAAGCAGCCGATATACCAATTGCATTCTGTGAACGGTTTGTTGTAGCTGATATAGTAAGGGGAGAAACAGATGTGTATTAAGAACTATGGTAACCCTGCTGTATGGTTGCACTGACCTGTATAAAATCTTTATGTCTTCCAGGGAGAATGCCCCATATCCATCTTCTGGCCTACAGTGCTGCAGAGACTGAGGTGATAGTATCACATTTTGTGCAGCACTATGACCAGCTGTTCGTATGGACAGGCCAAGACCAGCAGGAGAGTACTGCCCTGTGGAATGAACTAGTCCACAGGGTCAATGATGTTGGACTGCATAACCACAGCTATGAGCAGGTCCGGCATCATTGCAGTGACCTGCTTTGCCATGTACGTCAGCATGCTGCTGCTGTACGGGGAGACCACCTCACAACAGGGGGGGACAAGCCATCCATCCACCCCTCACCCGTGTGGAGGAGCTACTCAGGAGCCTTGTGGCACCTGCCCACCTGCAACACCAACAACTGGCAGGGCGCATTGTGGAGGTGGGTGCCACCGACACACTGCCTGAGGAGCGTGCAGGTAAGGCCCCAGGGCACATCAGTACACCACTTGTGTGTATGCATCTGCATCTGTACAGGTACATCATGCAAATCTGAGATGTCATATACATAGTCTGTTGCTGTGTAGTAGTAATAAACAGACATGCATAAGCTGTAGTATTGTGGACCCCTACTGTAGATGTAACGTAATGCTGCACTCACCCTTTATGAATGCCACAGCTGTGGCCACTGACAACAGCATTCTCACACTCTTATGTAGGTCCCTCCAGGATACCACCACAGCAGCAGCCTGTAGCTGGTGAGTATGGTTCATGCTCATGCATGATAAAACACTTTGCATGTAATGAGTATGGGATATTCCATGCACACATCTAACACACCTACCCATACTGCATGCTGTACACGTTCACGTTTTGTTGTTGTGAAATGCACTGCATCACAGCAGTGACCACGCTGGGGTATTGGAATGGTACAAGAGACACATGCAAGATACCTAACATCCTGTCATTGTGCAATGTGTCCACAGGGATGGGAAGTATGGCAGGACACATTGCTTACAGTAGGGACATGTGTGAAACACCACTCTCATGGCTGTAATTACACACAATCAGATTATGTAACTGTGGCAGACGTACCCTGACCCCACAGCAATAGTGACAGCAATGTGTGCACTCCAAGGGATGTGCACATGAGTAGACCTTGCAACCGTGCAGAGTTCTCGGACATGTGTATGGTACCCCCTACAGCCATGGTAAGGTCTGGTGGGTGTCAGTGTAATAGTCCTGTACTGGTCATACATGTACTGCTGATGTTGTGATCTGTAAAGCAGACATCAGGCATTCACAAAATATATCCATTCATATATCATCCCAGGTATGAGATGCTGTAACACACAGGGGCTGTGAGCATCGGAGCTGACTTACCAAACACAGTACTACATAAGCAGAAATGGTTTGTACACCTGTGTGGTATGGTGCACAGTACAAGGCAGGGCACAGAACAGGCCGACATTAACACTTCGCACATGGGTGCAGTGTTGACAAGGGGAAGGGGCATCACCTACCAACACAGCCCATACATCACACACATGTATACTGCTGCTGTGATGAGGTCACGTTGGTTGCACTGCATGCTGTTGAGCACCAGATGTAATGCATGCTGCCAGAAGGGTAATGGGAGGACTGTGTGTACAAAAGGTGTGCAACCCCACACGTAGGTATGTCTGGGGGGGAGTTGAATGCGTGTGTAAGTGCAATCTGGTGGAGTGTGGTTGATGCATGTCTGATGTCTATGTACATGTGTCTGTTTGTGCGGGTGTCCATGTATACACAGGCGATAGTGGGATTGATCACATGGCAGTAATTCTCCTTGGGATTGTGCTGCAGATGTAGTGACACATGAGACACCAGGACAGCCTGTCCAATATGTGAACATAAGACAGCTGATAGCATAACAAGGTCTGTAGCAGAGAGCATGCATTGGAAGGGAAATTACATACCAGGTATACACATCATAATACCAGCAGAAGATGGATAATCGGCTACCCATGTATGCAGCACTACTAATGCAATGGGGAATTACCAGACCACATCAGTGAGTGTATCCATGTATTACTGTTATCCGCATGACGGATTGATTGTGCAGCAGATGGGGCATGGACTGATCAAGACTGTAGTATGGGGCTCTGGTGTGTGACATATGTAGTGAATGTAGCAGCCCCAACCATTTAGGGGCCGTGTACACCATGACTGGACATACACAGAGTATTACTGGATGACAACAGTGAAGCCATGTACTACCTACTCCACCAAAGTTAGGGAGGTGATGGAGTAACAGGTCATGTGTTATGATCACACGTGTAGGCATGGAGAGGTCTGATATGTTAATGGGTAGTATGAATGAGTGTATGTTAGCAAGTGTCATGCAGGATGGGGAACATCTGTAAATAATGTGGGACTGTCTGTAAACCCAGGGTAAGAGGGTAGTAAGGTGGACTGTCGGTGTTTGTGGGTGTACATGTGTGTGTGTCTGTGCCTGTGTGTCTGTGCATGTCTGTGTGTGCATGTGACTGTGTGTGTATGTGACTGTGTGTGTGTGAATGTGCGTACTGTTATGCAATGCTGTACAGGTCTTAACGTGTGTGTTTGTTTCCCCCACAGATGGTGAGGTGGGTCAGGTTCCCTCTTGCATGCAAATTGAGGAAGGTGTCTGTACAGACACTGATGATGATGATGATGGTACTGGTGAGGCACAGGTGGGGTTGTCAGAGGCCGACACTGAGCCTACATGTGTCATCAACCTCCTAGCCACCCCAAGCCCGCACACAGTTGCCAGTGCCCCTACAAACCCCATCACACATGGCCATAGCAGAGGGACAGTTGGTGGGTGGTGCCAGTGACCAGAAAGGTGTGGTGTCCATGCCAACTGTGTTGGGTCACAGTCGACATAGCCAGATATCCAGCAGGCCACCACATCGGCAGATGTACCATGGTGCTCGTGGGAGGGCCACTGGTCATCATGCCCCTGGCAGGGGCACCACAACTGGTACTGTGAGGAGCATGTTTCAGGCTGTAATGGAGGCACAGGCATGTATTGACATGCACACCAGACTAGGCCTGAGGCTGCAGAGGGCTGCTTTCTCATCTGTAAGTGGCAACCTGACATTGCTGCTGCCCTCTGTAAACATACCGAGGTCATGGATACATGGTGGGGTGAGATGGTGGGCCTCCTCGACTGTGGAATGCCCATGCTGGAACGTGTGGTGGGAGTGGTGCGACATCCATGTGGACGTAGACCAGAAACACCAGCAGCTGGTGGTCAATGTGGATGTGCCATTCCACCAAGCCACTCCCGTAGTGGCAGTACCAGTGCCAGCACAGCACTGGGGGTGATGTCCACACCACAATGCAGCAGGCCTTGTGTACATGGCCATGTCCAGTCCCAGGTGGGACATGGTTCCAGTGGACACCTGTCATCATCAGGGGAGAGTAGCACCTCAAGGTCTGTACTTGCACATGCCAGTGGAACCCCTGGCAGGCACAGTCAGCATGTCCGTGGCTGGAGGCACTGAACTGCACACCCTGCCAGGTATAGTCTGTAGCTGTCCAACAACACCTGTATAGGGCATCCACATGGCAGGACTGTGTGCATGCATACCCTCAAGCTATGCAACCACACCTAGGGTGACCCCATACCTACACACACCACATCACCATGCCCCAATCATTGAACAAAACCCCTCACCCACACTCATGGTGACACATGTATGGACCACCCTCAGCCTCTGGCAAACCAGCAACACACACTGTGCATATGATGATACCTGTACCACTTCCCTGTCATCCATAACATTGATGCGGGGACAGGCTAACATGGTTCTGATGCACACGGTGACTGTTATACAGTGCTCTAATGTACTGCAGTGTGAGATGTTGTCAGGGGTAATGTGTAATGCATACATGTCAGCTAGTGTAGCCATGCAGCTATGATGCATTTCAAATGTGAGTAACAGTGATTGCTATCCCATAATGTTATCCATTTGCGTTGCAGGTGTACATGTGTCAGCAGGAGGATGGTCTGCAGTCATATTTCACAAGAGTATGGCACTGTGGTGACACCATGGTAACTGCCCACGGGTGCTAACCTCAGTCTCACTGTCACCACTAGGGGGCTTGTGGGCTTCCAATATCCCAACACCCCTCCCCAACAAGGTGTTCATCCCCCACATGTGTCATATACCGCCCCTGTATGCATCTTGTGTGTCATGTCTGGTAACCTTCCCATCCTCCCTCCCCAAATATACCCACAGCCCCTCCCCAACATCCCACTCTCACCTAAAAAGATAATGGAAGGGCAATATGTTCCCATGAAACAATCTTGCCCCATACATGGCTGTCCATTCCACACACGTGTCCACTGGACACATGTAATCCGGTCTAATTGGCATCACAATGCATTTATGTTGTCTTCACCTGTCTCCCTGGGATTTGAGTGTCCACATCTACCTCCAACTGCAGTGTTTATGCACAGCTGTTGCTGTAGCAGAAATGGGCAGCTATGGACCTTTCCTACACCTTTCTGCACATGCCTAGCTATGTCCCCTACTGTCTTCCACTCTTTGTGCCCCTTTTTCACCACTTTCCTAGTAACCCTTATTTCCATTCCTTCTAAAGAGGTTAACGTGGGGGTAAGTGGGAGTGTTCTGGCCAGCTACAGAATAAACCGCCACCGCAAGGCTCGTACCCAGGACACTGCACACCATACAAAAAAGTTATTTCCCATTAAACCATGGCAGATGTACATAACCCTGATGTTTCCACAAACATATCATCCAGCCCAGTCATTCAACAGTACAGGGAATGTATTGCAACATATAGATGTATGTGTGAGTAAATATATTAATGTCTAAACAGGTACAACATATTGATATATGTAGATATATGTATGTAGATATATATATATATATATATATATATATATATATACACACAATTATAAATATATATGAACATATGCACATGCAAATGCCTACATGCATGGATATATATGTCTACATCTACATGTGTAAATATATACAGTAGGTCATGTATATGTCAGCAGATACATAGGTGTATACGGACATACATCTGATGATAACAATGGGGATATAACAAAATCATATATGTCCTCATGCAACGTTAATGGCGTTGAGAGGCCCCACACAATATGCATCTGGTACAAATAGGTATACTCCCCCCAGCCAAGCATGTTCCCCCTGTAATACAGTAACAAGTGTTGCAGATCCCATAACCAGGACCACACACAACATGGCCATCCCTAGGATACATATACTAAGACAGATATATACAGCTACAGGCATATATATATATATATATATATATATATATATATAATATATATATATATATATATATATTTATATATATATATATATATATATATATATAGATTCACTTCAGAAGTTGGAATTACTAAAATCTCAAATTTCAGTATCTCGAGCCCAAGAAGTTGAATCCACAAAACTTCAAAAACTGAAAACCGCGAAATTCAAAACCTCGAAGACCGGAGGTTTTGAATTTTGCAGTTTTACTACATACACACACACACACACACACACACACACACACACACACACACACACACACACACACACACACACACACACACACACACACACACACACACACACACACACACACACACACACACACACACACACACACACACACCATCCACCGCACAAACACACAATCACTCTACTACATGAAAGCAGGGGGACAAGCCCTCCGGTATTCGAAGTTTTGAATTTCGTGCTTCTAAACATTCGCTATTATGGGGTTTTGACTTTTTGGGCTCGAGATACTGAAACTCGAGATTTCAGTATTTCGAGCTTCTGAAATGAACCTACATATATATATATATATATATATATATATATATATATATATATATATATATATATATATATATATATATATATATATATATATATATATATATGTAAGTACACATATACACACACAGAGATATGTACAGTACAGTACATATGTAGTACATGCACACAACTTGAGCAGCCAGTATTCCTACAGTTACCACCTTACCAACTGGAGACTGTATGATCCACCCATACAAATGACATTCATAGCCTGCAACATATACCCACAGAAATATTAAAGGGTATAACACCACGCACAGGTGCCCATAAATGATTGCAACAGCTATATTTGTGCATTACGACAGTTGTATATACCATGTCATATAGCCGTTTACACACTGACATCCATATGAACAGTGTAATGCAACTGTAAAACAGTTATACTGAGACAGTAGTCTGGTAAGGTTGACACATGTTGCTGTCCAGGCCAAGGCCTTCTAGTAGTACAATAGTAATTACAGACTGGCCCACAGCATACCAGACAATCAACAGTACGTTATGCAGATGTATAGGTCAGCAGCCTCTATCTACACTCTGTACACAATCCCTAGGGGGTACAGACCCCAGCTGACACAATGGGGTGTATCTGTTAAATAACAAGGCATAATTGACACCATCACAATCACACAGACAAACAGAACAGTCTGTATGGCAGGTGGCAGTAGGCCTGCATTTACCCACGGTGGACTATATGGTAATGTACATCCAGATACCTTAAGGCAGGTCACCCCAGATACCCACACATGTTGTTACAGCCTAGTTTAGTCATGGTACAACCACCCCTACACTCATTACTACTGGGCCATATACCATGGGTACGTACACTGCCCTCTGCAGTGTATTAGGGCACACATGTATTGTGTCGGTGGAGCCCACACATATATGGCCCCAATCCCCCAGTATCTGTGAGGGACACGGCAGCAGTGGAAGGATGGCAGGAATGACAGCATGACATACACACAGCCCACTACATAACAAACCCTGACAGCATGTCACATGTGCTAAGCCAGGGATGTAGGTGGAGGACAGAGTCTGGAACACAGGCACATCTGTGTACAACTTTTGTCATACAGTAAGCAAGTTATGTAAATGTGTACATATCTATATGGAAATATGTATAATGATATGTACATATATGTTTGCCATATGTCCTGCACATGGGGTGGAGCCCTACCTCAGCCCCAATGGTCCCAACCTCTCAGTGCAAGGGGATGGCAAGTATGTATTGACTATTGCTACTGTAATAAGGAGTGTCTTCACAGACATGGTGTGTGTGGGAGGCCACATCTGCTGTGGACATGTGCGCCATTGGCTACTGACAGACATCCTAAAGGTCATCATAGTACAGTACCACTGGTAGCAAAGTAACACCACTGTGGACTACAGCTGTGATACACCCAATATATGTGGACAGTCTGACACACGCTGGTCAGTCCAGGGTTATACACAGAACCCCTTCATGCAAGACCTGTGGACCAGGCCTGTCAATGTGGATGTTAACAGCCATATAGATGGGTAACACGTAAATACTGGTATACATTTGCCCCCATAGATTATACATTCATACACCCCTGTCTGTCCTGACACATAATAACTGCTGGTACAGTGGTACCATGGCTACTTACTACCCACTAGTTATTGTCATACATCTGAACAGCATCCCACTGCTTTCTCTGACATACATGACTGTCATGGTGGCCCGGCAGAACTACATCTAGCAAGTATCTGGACATGTCATCTCACTGGATAAGTACAGTCATGTGCTAGGCATGTAACAAAGCACAGTGCTAGCAACAGACAGACTGACTCAACACTGGGATACATCTCACATGTGGGGATACACATGTACCTGCATAGATAGCAGGCTCTACAGGCATGTCACATCACAGAGTAACCGACACCTGTGTGAAAGTTCATAACCACAACCAATGTGAACACAGCCACAGCAACATATGGTAAGCTAGCATACTATTACAGTATATGGACTATCTGACCTACACCATCCTCATATAATCCACTCACACAACACCCCTACATATACTGGGCCACTAGACAGTGTGGTCTGATGCCTGTCTGTGGTATGGGACATGTGTGTGTTCACCCCTACAAACATGTAAGCTGTTAGGGTGACATACAGTGGAGCAGCATGTAACATCAGATAGGATAGGACCTGAAACAATGACATCTACAACAGTCTCTACACAAGCCAAGGTACACATTCACTATACACACACTGTCGACAATTACCAGACTTACACTTAACTCAGTACTGTACACACAACCACATAATGGCCAGGCTATGTCCTCGGTTATAACCTCTACTATACATAACATGTGTAGCAGTCTGATATCTCACTGGCTTGTTATCAGATATGCTGTCAATGACTATGGAGTACAGAACATATGCACCCCCTACTGCATGACATATGTACAAAGGTTGACAGAGTTGTGGCTGGAGGCACAAACACAGGGCTAATATTGACATGTCACTGTTATACCCTCATACATAAACTGTCATAACAGGGTTTGTTGCACCATATGTGCTATGAGGGATGTGACATCGGTAACTCTCCCGCCTGTCACAATCTACTGCCTGCTATCCTCACACTACTTTCTGCATTCCACAGATAGGTGCACCATAACTGACACATGAAACCAAAGGCACAACACTGCCCTGTCTGCTGATGACCCTGCAGATGGGGACCCCTCATATACATGGGACCGACATGGCAGGTATTGCGACATGTACGACAGGCGTATTCAGACAAACACTGTTAAACCAACTGTACTCCACATGCAGTATAGCAGCATTTACAGTCTGTAGTCAGGTCAGGCACATCTCCCTCCTGTTTGTTACCCTCTTTCCACAGTATATGTTGTTAGAGGTAAAGCCCCAATCCATCTGGGATGTTGTTTGCCAAACAACAGATCAAGTTCATGCTCACAGTGACTGTAAAGGGCCAACACCACCATGTTGTTCCTAGGTAATGGAGTGTGTTTCCATGCAATTGGCTATGGGCCTGTTACCACATCTGTTCCACATGTAATCAGCTAGGGAAGGGTTGCAATTCATGCAGAGGCCATCAGCTGATCATGAGCATCACTTACATTACACACGCTGCTGCCTAAGAATAGCAGGTGTGGGTCTCCAAATCCACCGGAGAGGGAGTAAGGGAGGTAGACAGAGGCAAATACATGTCAGGGAAGGATCATGGAGTAAAACAGAAGCATGTTTGTGTTACACACCTACCAGCACAGGGTATCAAACCCCCAACAACTATGTAATGCTATTACAGTTCGATGCAGTTATTGGTTGCGCCACATGGGTTACCTGCTGTGGAGCACTCAGAGCATATTTGTGATGATGAGTGACATCTGCAACAGGGATATGGTAGATATACAGTAGGTAATGTACACATGCCTGTCTGCATGAACAGCTGCCAGCATCAACACAAGCACACTCATACAGGGACGCACACACAGTGACACACTTGGCAGGGCCAGGAGTGCAACTCATCACTAATGTGATTGCCACAACACATCAATGTGCAGGCATCACATTCACCACACGGGTCATACGGAGGTCGTATGGGCATAGAGTATGATGAGGTGTCAGACATCAAACAGCATGCTTCAGTCTGCCCTGGGAGGTTGTAGTGAGCATGGATGTGGTCAGATGCACCATACAACACACACACAGACACACAGGGTGCCAGTCCTGACATGCATGGGTGCATGTCTGCATGGGTGTGTGGTGGTCAACTGTGCCAGCAGGCTGTACAAGGGTAGGGGATGGGTATACCTTGGCATCAGGCCACATGATGATGGTCTGCATTGCACCTCAGGCCTGTGGTTTCTGCATCTACCCACACAGGTGGGTATTGCATCCCCCATCCAGTCACCTGTGTGACTATTGTGTGTGGCCAATGCTGTGCATCACTTGCTATGTATATGTTACTTACTCCATGACATGGATGGTGTCTGAGATGTGCACACCTCCCACATGGATGTACAGTGACATGTGGAACTGTACCTGGGGTGTCTGGTCCATGTTGTGAACACGGATTATCATTGGATGTGCCAGTCTTGCCCACCTGTGGCAGGAACTGGTAATGGGCAGCAGGTTTACCCTGCACCTACAATGATAGCATGCTAACAGCATTCCCTGATGTCAGTGTCATCTGTCCATACAGGGCATGTTATCAGGCATGGTATGTCCATTGGGAGTTGCATGTGAAGGCACCACTGGTGCTGCAGGTGTCCATTTATGAACATGGTGGAGGTGCACTGTCTGCATGCACTTGCATATTGGACAGATGGCCAGGGTGACATGCCCTCTGTAGCCCACTGCTATCAATGCAGAGTTACTACCAGTTGCCAATATGCAGTATACAACCCACATATTGGCTGTTGCCTAGGCATGTGGGTGTGCTCTGGGTAATAGTGGGGTTGCTAACTGTGATTGGCTGGCCTTGATGTCACATGTCTGGGTATGGCTTTGCAGACCTGCCTCTCAGCTAATTTACATCTGGTATCCCTGTATGGTTGACAAGGTAATATATATAGGGCCACCATAAAATAACTGAGCAAAACCCCCTCCACATTGGCCACAGGTGTCACACACTCACAGCCACCTCTGCACAGGATACATGTTACACACACATGCACATCTGTCAAGTCTAGGAGTAGAACCCCTACCTAACTACTTTATCACACTACAGCAGTATGCAGTTACAGGATGAGCTACGGAGATTACTGGGTGTGACATTCCCAGGGGTGTATTTCTAGGTGAGTGACATCAGCAGGCTTGCCAAAGGTGAGTATATGAATTGTAGAGTGTGAGTAGCCTAAAAAGCATTGCTCTCTACTCAGTTAGACACACAGCTCCACACACAAACACACATTTGCCAGGTCTGGGGTTAGAACACCTCCATTATCACACTACAGCAGTATGCAGTTACAGGACATGTCATGGAGATTACTGGGATATAACTTTCCCAGAGGTGTATTTCTATTTGAGCGACTTCAGCAGCCCTGCCAATGTTTAGTATATGTATTGTACAGAGTGTGAGTAGCCTAAAAAGCATTGTTCTCTATTCAGTCAGATTCACACACACACAGTTGCCAGGTCTGGGGTTTGAACGCCTACCTATCTACATTATCACACTACAGCAGTATGGAGTTACAAGACATGCTACGGAGCTCACTGGGTATGACATTCCCAGAGGTGTATTTCTAGATGAGTGACATCAGCAGGTTTGCCAAAGGTGAGTATTTGTACTGCACAGAGTGTGAGCAGCCTAAAAAGCAGTGCGCTCTACTCAGTCAGATGATCACACACAGATTCACACACTAACACACACAGTTGCCAGGTCTGGAGTTAGAACACCTACCTAACTATTTTATCACACTACAGCAGTACACAGTTACAGGACACGCTACAGCGATTACTGGGCTATGGCTTTACCAGAGGTGTATTTCTAGGTGAGTGACATCAGCAGCCTTGCCAAAGTTGAGTATATGAACTGTACGGAGTGTGAGTAGCCTAAAAAGCATTGCTCTCTACTCAGCTAGACACACACACAGTTGTCAGATCTGGGGTTGGAACACCTACCTAACTACTTTATCACACTACAGCAATAAGCAGTTACAGGACATGCTACAGAGATTACTAGGCTATGACTTTCCCAGAGGTGTATTCGTATGTGAGTAACATCAGCGGCCTTGCCAAAGTTCAGTATATGAATTGTACGGGGATTGAGTATTCTAAAAAGCATTGCTCTCTACACAGTCAGAGACAAACACACACACACAGTTGCCAAGTGTGGGGTTTGAACTACTACCTAACTGGTTTATCACTACAGCAGTGCGCAGTTATGGGACACGCCATGGTGATTCCTGAGCTACAGTTCTCACAAAGGTGTATTTCAAACTGGATGACCTCAGCAGGCTTGTCATACTACTACTATGGGGTGTGCGGTGTGTGCATGGGCCATAACCCATTCATGTAGGGGTTGACATGCCACATGCATGCACACATGGGGTCATATGTCACAGGTGCATGTATACAGCTGAAATTGAAACAAAAAAGAGCACTATTGTTGTGAGTCCTCAAAATGCAATTTATTCCAGGTTTAAAATTTCAATATTGTTATGTACTTTCGGTATACCGAAGATAACAGGAATTTTAGGGTATATATTCAAAAGGAAATCATAACCTACCTTAGAAATCCCCTGATCCATAACATACTCATATAAAAAGCTGTCTATCCTTTGATAAGAAATATGTATTTCGTTCCTAGAACATGTAAAATAATTTTCAACATTGAATAGAATAGTTTGCATAATGTTTGTGTAATCCTCATAATTGTATAATATAATTCCACCACCTTGGCGGGTGTCATAACACGTATACTTCTGTCCTCCCTCAAGTTTTTTAATAAATTCCTCTCATTTTAAACTGAGATTTGAAAATATTCTTCTCTGGTTTCCCCACGTTTTGTAAATATCTTCCTTAACAACCTTCTCAAATGTAGTGATAAGGGGATGTAAGGGGGGATTATACCCACTACTTTTTCTCAATGTTCTAGTAGCACAATTGGTAGTGTAACTTTCTTCTTTATCTGAATGCATTATTTTTAAATTTAATTTTCTCAAATAAAGTTACACATCAACTAATGTATCAGCTATGTCTGGGATTTTCGTGGGTACAAATTTAAATCCCTTAGAAAATAGGGAAAAATATTCTTCTGAAATAACCCTATCGGTATAATTATAAATATGAAACCCATTTAAAGTGTGCTGGACATTAATAACTTGTTTAACTGAAACTGACTTTCCTACCACCTGGGAAGACCTCTGTACTGTTGTGCTGCCTTGCTGTAGGTTTGATAATTCACTTGTTTCCGACTCGCTATTCTTTCTGAACATCTTGGAAGGGGAAAATCCTGATAATCTAACAGGTTTCTCCCTTCTTCCTCAATAGAATGTTCCTCCTCTCCTGTTAACTCAAGATCTACATGATCTACATCAACTTCACAATTTTGTGTTGTGGGAAAACAATCAACTTTATCGTTGTTACTGAAAATTAATTTATCAATGAGGTATACCTTACAGTATTTGTACTGCTTACAATCTCTATCTAGTTTTTTAACTTTCTTGTTGAAAATATTGTCACATTTCTTATCTACCCTACTTATCACCTTATTGTAAAACCCTTCATACTGTGCAAACAATAAATCATTGAAAATCATCTCATTAAGGTCATCAACTTCTTTGTGCAACCTTCTTTCCATTTGCTCATAATAAAACACACTTTTACTAAGAAATTCAAGTCCCCATTTATTGAGCATAGCGGTGAACACATTAACAATCTCTGTGTTGTAATGAATTCCAAAAGAAAATTTGAATACTCTTAAACCTTGTGGCACTACTTTCTTTTTAATACATTCGTTCAGATAACATATTTCAATTTGACACATCTTATACTTAAAAAGTCTTTTCTCAAAGTAATAAATCATCTTTTTCAATGATTTATAACTGTAGTGACCATTGTCTTTGCCACTGGTAAAAGTTTTAGCCATACTGCTAGTATTGGAGAAAGAGAAATGTTTTTGAACCAGTGCCCTATAATGTTCCTTTAGTTTGTTAGCACCAACACTTTATTTAGTAGCAACATAATTTTTACATGCACATAAAGAGGTTGCATTCACTTCATGTGAAGTGTTGCCCCTGCCGTTAAAATGAGAAGTTCTCTCTAAACGAGCAGTAGACTCTACACTATCTGAGTAAGAAACAGTCATACCTTTATTTGAATTGTCGTTTTGGCGCTCACTTTGGCGTATTGAATTTAAACTGTTTTCTGTGATATCTTCAATATCGACTCCAAAATGTACCGCACAATTAGACCTACCATTACTTGTAGGTAAAAAGGAAGCTGAACCATCTCTAGCTTCGGATGCTTGCTTGCCATCACTAAAGACACTGTTCAGGCTCGCCATAGTGAACCTGAGCCGTCTTGATGACATCACCACATTTCTTAAGGTGGTAAGATGAAGTAGGACTGCAGTTAGTAATCTCAGTAATGGAATGCCCTTTGTCCTTCTTACGAGTATCCAAAGCTAAAAGGGAATTGAGATCACTGGAACAGGACTGGAAGAGCAGTTCAATCAAATGAGTAAGCTCCCCTTTAAGCTCCGCTACATCTTTTTTGATGAGTAGTAATTCTGCATTTTGCCCAGGTTCAGAAATAGGCAACAAATGTATGCAGCTGCTAGATGACTACTTCCTTGTACAGTCATGTTGCATAGCTGGCACGAGCACCACATAGTCTGTCATGCTGACAGATGCTGATGGCTAGTATCTGCAGTGAGTGCATCTGCACCTCGTGGTTGTGGCCCTTTGGCTTTGTGCTGGGTGGGACAGTCCCGGATGGGTCCTTGTTATGGTGACCCTCTTCTGTGCATCTATGTCGGTTTACCTTTGGCTTATTATAGTGTGTTGTCCTTACATATATGTCTGTATTCCTATCCACTGCGTGTGCAAGGCAGGAGTGGTGCATACTGACATGTGTCTGCACTAAGAACTGCAACTGCCAGATATGTCTGGTCCACTGGTGTTTTCAGACATGGCCTTCATGTGTTTAAGTGTGTGGGCATGCCCAGTATGACCTTTCATTATGTTGTTGACTGACATTGCCTTCATTCCTCCAAGTGTGTGAGCATGCCCAGTATGGCCATCCATATTGTATATGTGGAGCATGTCCAGGTTGTTTGTACTGCAGTGCTGACCTTTGTGTTGTACACCAACAGGTAGCATGCTGTGTCTGCAGGGTATCCATCCAGTGGCGGATTTAGACATGGGCGCAGGGGCATGCGCCGTCCCCTTTTTAGACTTTTTTTTTAAATGCTTATCTTACATAGAATACTGTCAACAATGCACCTAAATACTGTACATCGGAGATGTGATTGGAGGTTGCAATCAGATGACTTTTCTTTAAAACGATCCTCCAACTGCATCCCCGTTGTAATTTAGGCACGTTGGTGGCTGTGATATTATCATAATGTGTAAATAGAAACTTTCTCTGCGTCAGACTATTAAGACAGTTTAAAACCAGACTTCAAATTTCTCTTCCACTCTTAGGGAATGATCTGCATTGAGGTAACTGTGACACGGATTTGTAGTAGGTATTGTAATTCTACGCACACAGTGCAATCTAGACTGCTTCTACTTTGCCATCCACTTATTGTTGGTGGTGATTAAGGTTGACTGGAGTCGTTGTCTTTTTTTATCTATTCTAGTGGCTTGCATATCATGTTAACAGCCAAGTCCTGACTGTTTTGGTCCAATTGTGAGGCCAAGTCAAGTCACAGATGTTGCATGTGAAAAGCAAGCCCTGAGACTGGAAGTGCATTGAGCGAGGGGAATGAGGTAAAATGGGAACACAAATTTCCAGATGTAAAAAACACCGTGCTGGGATGGAGGGTTGCATTTTGTCTCTTTACCCTGTGACAGCCATATAATTTTGCACTTAGTGTAATGGCTGGCACCCATAACAATTATGTTGTCAAGACCTACTTAACTAAATCATTAGGATAGTGATTCTTGTTTTTATAAGGGGTGGTCTTCTTCCCTTTCTGTGGAAATAATGATGTATCGATACAGGGTGACCAGGAGGTTTCTTGTTCACACTTGTAAACTGTATTACTTCATATCGCTCAACCTTTTAGAGCAAGAAGTCTGGACAATGCCATAAATGATGGTGGGACAATTTTTAAATATTACTGTAACAGACCTAGAAAGTTGATAGAATAACATTAACTTGGATTTTCTGAAGGGTATGAGTTTGATACTGAAATGTCTGTCATGATTTTTTCCAGTGATATGCCAGACAGTTGAGAGGCACGATTATTGTTTTGTTTTGTTTTTTAACTCCAGCTTGTGGTTTATGTACTGTGATTGCCTGTTTTGTGTACTTAACGGTTATCTGTTATTTTGAGGTGGTAGAACTAAAGAGCAAGGTAAAGAGCGATCAAAATTAAAGAAAATGTACAATACTGAGTTATGAAGAAGAGTTATTGGAGTCAGTAATACTTTAGAAAAAAGTTGATTTTTGTGCATTATATTAAAACAAATTGGGTCCTGGCAGCACTTGAGGTGGAGCATATATGGTTAGCTTGGAGTTTCTGCATCTTGAGTTGTTCTGAAGGTAATTTGCTCTTGAAAGTGGCGAGTCATTTGCTGGAAGTCAGTACTGGCAGCATTCTTTATGGAGTCTGATTTTTAATAAATAAATGTTACGAAAATTTGAAATGTGGTATCCTGGGCAGAAACAATTCAGAGGAGATAATCAAGACAGATGATGGAGGTAGAGTATTGTGTTTAGTCGTCATGTATATTCCAGTACTACTTTGGTATAAGGAAAACTATTTCTTTAAAAGTTTTAAATTTTCAGAAGGATTGGGATGAGCACTAACCTTGCTGCCTTGTACAGCAGTGTAGTACCTGTTGTTGTTGTCTTTTGGCTTTTCTCAGTTAGGGGTCGCCACAGCGGAACTCCGGTCCACTAATGACTGGCAGTAGATTTTCACAGTGCCAAGTTGCCAGCTCAACACCCAACCTTCAACAAAGGCACACCCATTCACGCATGTCTTTCGGAACACCGCTCGACCCATGGGGAGGACATGCAGACTCCACACAGAAGGCACTCTCCACACATTAGCTGAGAATCGAACGGGAAAACCTCTTGCTGTGAGGCAACAAAGCTATCGCTGCACCACCTTGGATTACACAGCAGTGTAGTACCTGTACTGTGACATAATCACATTTGTGTGGTGCTGGGCTGTAGCTGTGTTGTGACCTCACTGCCTTCACATTGAACATTAATGTATTTCTGCCATGACTTCATTTCTTCTGGGTGGTGCAGTACTGTACCTGTGTGATGATTTTCTTTCACTATTTGGAACAGCGCTGTGCCTGTATTTATGCTAGAGTTGTCATGATTTTATTTATTTATTTATTTACATTTGTTGACCAGGAGAGTCTGACTGGACACAGGTCTGTTTTCAGTGGAGGCCCAGGGAGAAAAGCTCCACATTATTATTTGCATTATACAGTTAAAAAAACATAGCATTTAAATATAGACATTAGTCCAGTTAAGGACGCAAGACAAGAAGAAAACAGATGTAAAACAGCTGTAGAGCATAGTACAATTTTAAAATATGGTGACATATACTAAACATGGTTAAATGTAGTTGAGATT
Source organism: Protopterus annectens (assembly GCF_019279795.1). NCBI lineage: Eukaryota > Metazoa > Chordata > Ceratodontiformes > Protopteridae > Protopterus > Protopterus annectens. The sequence continues at coordinate 1,637,433,189 of NC_056744.1, read as the reverse complement.
CATCATTGAACAATTGATACAAACTGTTTTTGAGTTACATAACAGCCATTAGCAGTTGTTGCTACAAGAAGTTAATATTATGTGGTAGGTAGCTAGGAACATGAGTAGCCAAACTTGCTAAGAGTAGGTTGTTGATAGGGGGCTGAGAGAGGTGATGGGTGGGGGGAGTGAATGGTATTAGAGGGGGGGGGGTTGCAAGGGCATATCTGGCAAGTTTTGAAGTGTGATTTTTAGTAAGGATTTAAAGTGGGTGCAAGAAGTTACAGAGGTAATTGAGGATGGGAGGGAGTTCCAGACTTTGGCTATAGTTCAGGAGAATAATGCTTCTCCAGCAGAGTTAATGCCTCTTGTGACCTGTAGGAGGTTTTTGTGGCCGGATCTTAGTGGTCTCGTGGTTATGTAGGGTTGGAGTAGATTCTGGAGGGATGGGACTTTTAGTGGTTGGTTTATTAGTTCGTGGGTGAGTTTGAGTTGGTACCATTGAAGGAGGTGGGGGAGCTCTAGCCAGCCCAGTTCTGCTAGATCTGCTATGATTCTGTTCTGCTATGATTTAGATTACTTTTGATTTAGTTATTTGCATTGTCAATGTTCTATGTTATATGAGCCTTCTTGAGATTTGGAAATTGGTATTTATCTGAAAAAATCAATGTAAATTATTTGAAAAAATTGTGGTGTATAAAATTTAATTATTATTCCAGTTCACTAGTTGTGAATCAAAAATATTATTATTTGTACAAGGCTGAGTGAATGAAGAAAACACATTTTGACCTCCTGGAGCTGGGTGTGGTTGTTTTCTGTTTTGCTTGGCAATGTTCATTCTAAGGCCAGCATTTTGAGGCACAAGTTAGAGCCAGGGCTGTGGACCCCATACTCAAGTTATTTTTACATACATGTGTATCTTTAGTAACTAGAGAAATCCTGCTATACAAATGAGCATAAAACCAGTAACAGCCCATTACACCTCTAAAACACCAAGTTTAAGTATAAATGGAAACCAGTTCCGTGCTGTTGGTATAAAAGTCACTAAATTTACGTTTAGAGTATGAGAGATGTTTAATAATCATTCAGTAATCTATTGGTCTACATTCCATTTGGCTTTGAAAGTAAGGCTTCATCTACTTGGTTGTTTGAACTCAGTGGTTTGTAATTGTGGATGTAAGAAGTTGGTAAAGTTAAAACCGCAGTGAAGGTTTTCATAAAATACGACTTGTAAACGCTTGTTTATGATTTTCCAGGATTTTGCATGGGTGGGTGTTTTTTTTAATTTTAAAGTGTAAAGTCACCCAGATCTTCTTTAGAAATGTATAATGTTTGGCAGTGATTTTGAGATGTTTTTTTTTTCTTTTTCAGTTTATTTACTTTTTAGTAGTTCATTTTATGAATGCTTTGCAGTATTTGTTTGTAACAGACATTTTTAGTCATACGTTTTGCTTAATGTTTGCTTATTTGAATTTTCAGTTTTGTAAAATGTTTTGTGATATCGAAGTTCAGTTGTCGTTTTTTATGGTGAAAGTGGGTATACTGTAATGTTAGGATCTGGTGGAGGAAATTAGTAATTGAAAAAGGCCACTGATACTTCAAACCTTTATGAGCTGTAGAAAGGGGAGGCATGTGTACGCATATGCATGTCAGTCTCTGATGTCACATTTACAAGCGTTAATCTTGGCTGTCACTAATTTGTGTATCAAGTTTAACCATTACTTTTCTCCTTATCAGGTCTCCTCATGTGATGTATCACCTGGTGACCTTCCCAGAAGTATTACAAGTAAAGTCCATCTGGGGATCTCACAAATCATTTATTGTAGTAGTATAAAGGCTGCTGTGCAGCTTTGATTTGATTTGTTTATTTAGTATAGAGGCCATTTTATGTAGTATTTTGTATAGAAAGGGTCAGGTCTTCTTCATCTGTGTTCTCTTTGTACATGTAATGAATTGCCCCAGTGGCTAGAATGCAGTCATTGCATTTGTTTTTATTTTTTTTTCTCCCTTTTTTAATGGGAGTGTGGAGATGAGACACTGGTGCACCAGGTAGCATCATCACCTCACAACAAGAGGTTCTCAGGTTCACTTTTCAGTTGTGGTGCCCTTTGTACAAAGTTTGCATGTTCTCCCTGTGCTCGCATGAGATTTTTTCCTCCCACTTTCCAAAGATATGCAGTAGGTGGATCGGAAACATTAAAGTGTGTGTGTGTGTGTGTGTGTGTGTGTGTGTGTGTGTGTGTGTGTGTGTGTGTGTGTGTGTGTGTGTGTGTGTGTGTGTTATATGGAAGAATAACCTTGGCAGAGCTAACCACCTGGTGGTTTAAACATTGGGTCTAGATGATGGTTACTATTGATGTAACACCCCAACTCCATGTGCAGGAATTTGGTAAAAGGGTTTGTGAATGGATAAATACGAGCGTTCTTTCTTCTCAAAAAGCTTAGACTGGTACTTGATATTCTCCTGAGAGGAGGTTTTTGGGAGATGATTTATTTTTGAGAATTGTACTGGTAGCTGAGGCTAAATGCAACTACAGTACCCGGGTTGAACGACTCTACAAGTGTTATGCCTGTTTTAAGGAAAAGAGCATTGGCAATTTAAAAACTTAAATGTTCTTACTGATTTACATTTGCATTTTTAAGAGGAATTGTTGATCTACCTACCATCACATTGAACTAGTTCTGCTTCCTTGCCATGATTTATATATTTATATTTTTATTCATTTATATTTTTGGTTAACATTTTTGGTTCATACTGCCTACATATTGAGTTACAGTACTATACATAAGCTACTGTAATATTTAGTAAGTTTTTTGTGTTGCTTTTTATTACTTTTTAAGGCACTTGTTTATGAATTTCAGCTTATTTTTTGCAGGATCACAAATTGGTTATGCATAGCTTTTACTTTTTCTGATTTGACGGTCTTAATTTAGCTGTCACATGACCATTAATCATCAATTATTTTAAAAAAGTGTACTCAATTGATTTTAATTGTTCTGATGAAGTCCCTGATTCATGGGGACGAAAGCGCTTAACTTATGAGTATTTGATTTATTATTTGGCTGGTTGCAGTCTTTGAACCATACCAGTCCTTGAGGTTTCACTGCTCTTGGGTTATTTTTAGTTTTATGGCGAGAGCTGTTGAAGTTATTTGGTACTTGAGATTGTCAACCTTTGCTGTTTTATTTTAAATTTATTTGTGTGTATTCATGTACATAGTATTAGTCTTGTGTTTTTATTATGTTTGTAGTCGTATAATGTGAGCACACATATGGTTGTGCACATATTTTTGTCTATGCCTGCATGCACATGTGTTTATTTGTGGCAGTACGTTTGCTGTAGCTGTGGAAGGTCACTGCATGGGCCTTTGATCAACACTTCATTCATCTAATTTCTTTTCAAGCAGAGACTGTCCTTGTAACTGTATGTTGCTACAAGGTCAATGGGCACACATTTCTCAGTAGTAGTCAAAGATGAGGTATGTTGTAGCTTAGTATATTGTTGTAACTTAGATGGTTGAGCAGATGGCCACAGATAAATGAGGGCAATTCCTAAATGATACAGTTAAATGCAAGTAATTCCTAAATGACAGTGTAGAATACCCTGGATTGCTTTTACTGTTAAGAAATAGGGTTATTGCACTTTAAGGAGAAGAAAGTCCAAGGGTTTCTTGTGTACTTTAACTATGGTTAAAAAGAGTAGAGAAAAGATGACCAAATGGCGTGGGGTTGTGGGTTGTATACTTGTGAGAAATGTTTAAATAGGCTTGACTTTATTCTTCATAATTCTTATTCTAAATTCTCCTCTCCTCTAAGAAGGTGGGTAGACTGACATTTGGTGCAACATTAGAGAGGCGTAGGCACAGTAAGTAATTATTGTGGAATTTATTTAAGTGGAGCTGGAAGTATTTTTATTTTTTCCCCAGAGATAAAGAAATGTGGTGAATCATTATTTTTTTTCCAAGTAACAATAAAGATCGAAAGATGGCTATAATTTTTAAAATTAGTTTTGGTAAGTGCAGTAGGGTCTGCTGTGGGGAGTGACTGAGAGAGCATCAGCTGTAACATCTTGTTGTTGAGTTCAGCCGTGGGTTGCAAGATCAAAGGAATTCCAAACCACATTATTCAAGCAAATCTAGTTATTGCATATGCTTTAAGTATATGTATTATTTATACAAGTATTTTGCAAGGGAAATGTGTGGTAATGGGATGTTGCATGTCGAAATAAACTTTTTTTTGTTGTGATTATAAGGATCTGTGTGTGTGTGTGTGTGTGTGTGTGTGTGTGTGTGTGTGTGTGTGTGTGTGTGTGGGTGTGTGTTTTTTTTCCCCAATTTTTCTCTATCCTGGTAACGTGACCGTCTTGCTGGCATTTCTGGACTGTGCCTCTACCACCAGCTATGATGTTAAAGATTAACTGAGTAGTGAAATATGATGACCAACCAATATTAAAAGAAGACGCTCTGTATTGATTGGCACAGCACAATCAAATAATGAAGGGACCTGCTTTGTGTATGGCGATGGGCAGCACTGAATATTCTGTCAGGTATGGTAAGAAACGGAAGGAAGGAAACAAAGGGAGGAAAGGGACTTTTAGATGTGGGAGATGTACACAAGTGCAACAAATTAATTATAAAGAAGTTATAATTTTTACAATTGTGAAAGTAAAGGGTAGTTATATTGCTATTTTGCCAAAAATCAGTCATTTTTATGTAGGGAAAACGGAACGATGTTTAAAAGAAGAATTTAACATGATTATCTGATCTCTGAAAAAGCCAAATACAAACAAATTATATAAACACTCCACCATTTGTCCTGAATATAAGTTTCATTTTTTTTCTTGACCAAGTTTCCCCAAATATTAGGGGGGGTTGGGTTATGGAATTTTTTGAAGTAAAAGGTGTGGTGGTGATAGATAAATTTAGATTCTCATTCCAAAAAGGAGGAATGAATGATTTTATACATAACTCCCACTACTCAAAACTAAGAACTAAGTAGTAGTAGAGTAGAAAATAAATTTTTCACAAAGGACACTAGAGGTCACCATTGTTATTTATATACATACATCTCAGTTCAAGTTCAAAAGAAAAATGTGAAAAATGATAAAGAAGTTATTATAAAAAGAAGTTTTAGAAAGAAGTATTTTATAAAAAAAATTTTTTTTTAATGTATTTATAATTATTTATTTATTTATTTATGTATATATAATTGAAAATGAGTTTTTTTTTAGAGCAATGAATTTATGCATTTATTTTAGCTGCACTTTTTTTTTTTTTTTTTAGGCATTCATATTATATGTATGCACTTGATACAGTTTGATGAACAGTTTGAATTAATTAAGGAATATATTGCCAAAATTATATAAAGTAGATTTATATGAATGAAAAGGAATTATGGCTTTGTAACTGAGGAAGAAGCTGCTAAAACAAAAAGAGACATTCAGTTTGTAATTTTACAAAAAAAAAATGTGTATTTAATGATGGGAGACTTACTAAAGGTAATTGGAATAAACAACAAAAAAAAAAGTGTGAATATTTTCATCATAACAAACTGGGGAAGACACTGGGGGAACACAAAAATGTATATGACAAACCTCTGTTCATAATGAATTTGAACACTGAAAAAAAAAAACAAACTGAGAAATAAACCCAACCATTTCTCACTATTCAGCAAAGGACTGAAATACATTCCTAATAGACACTATTTTAGAAGATTTAATGTTAGAGAAAGTAATAGATGATAAAATTTCAAGGAAGATTTATTATTTATAACAATATTTGTATTCCTTTTAAAGAGGGATGAAATGTTTGAGCAGATGTATTTGGGAGATGAAAAATTGAGTCTACAGTCTTAAAATATAACTACATCATGTTTGATGGTGAATACCATCAACAAAAAGAGGTGTAGCTATGGGGGGGGGGTACCCAACATCACATATTCTATTAGTATTGTAAGGGGTTCCAAGATGACGCCGAGAGACATGGATTTTCAAAGGGAATGTAGGATTTTAAATAACATGTTTTAGTTTATATTGCTATTTGCCAGAAATGTCAGTCATTTTTATGTAGGAAAACGAACGATGTTATTTATTTATTTATTTATGTATATATAATTGAAATTTTTTTAATGTTTTTTAATGAGGCAATGAATTTATGCACTTTTTCAGAAGGGCATTAATATTCATGGTATGTGCAATTTGATGGGGACGTTTTGTTAATTGAGAGAAATGTCTGGACAGTGCCATAATTAAATAAAAAGTTGATTTACTATATAATGAAAGGAATTAAACATGTGGAGCTGTCTGATGAAGTCCTATTGTGAAGAAAACGCATACTGAACTTATATTTAAGTTATTTAATAAGTCATACAAGTATTCTAGTTTGGGCTTTGCTTTTGCTTTTCTTTTTTTTTTAATTTGTTTTATAAACTGCATGGACTGAGCATCAACGTTTCCTGGCACTTTTTTTACAGTTTATTGGTTTCCAGAAGTGCTAGTGCCTTTTCTTTGTTAATGGTAAGAAACGGAATTCAATTTGGAGGTGCATACTTACAGCCCTCTTTAAATTGTATTGGATAATGTAGAAGAAAGTTTTCTTCTGTGCTTAGAACTGGTTTTGGAAAGGAGCAGAACAGCTTTGTAACCTTTTAGTATGGAAGGCTAGTTGAGGTCTCTGGAGAGTATCTTTGGAGCATGTGGTGGGTTGGGTTGTTTTTACTTGGACAAGATTCTTGTGTATAAGGCAGGAGATGGAAGAATGAGTTGTAAGTTCAAAGAACTTTTAAGCTACATTATTCAAGCGGTTTTAGTGCTTGCATACAAGCATGTTGCTGCTTCCTTCAACATGGACCACAACATATGTTCTTCCATCTCCTGCCTTATATAGCAGCAGCAGTCGATGTGGCAGTGATTCACCTAAACGTTGTTGTAAACTGGTGATGACTCTACTGTTGCATTTATTGTAGCTTTTCCTTATACATGCCCAGTATATATATTGTAGTGTTTGAAACTTCTAACATTTGAACATACAGCATCTGTGATGTTGTTTGTTCCTTTGAGAAGGTAAAGTGATGCATTTTTAAGCTGATGTAGCATGCGCATAATCAGAGTTGTCTGGCTTTGAGTTGCTGTATTTGCAAAGAACTGTTCCATACTCATAGCAGTTTTCAAGTCAAAACAGTTTGGAGCTCTTTTTCTTAAAAAAAAAAAAAAAAGGTGAGCGCCACCATCAATCACCATCAACTAAGGTCTATTGCCTTGTGCCATGTTTTCTTTTATTTATTTTAATATATATATTTTCTACTCTTTCTTGTGTGTTTGGTATATTTTCCATGAGGCCACTTGCTTTGACAGCTGTTTGTCTAAGATCATCACATGCATCTTTTAAGATCCTTCACCGTTCTCCATTATTCATTTAAAATATATTCCATTATCTTGTTCTTTTTCTTTCATAGCACATTTCTTGTTCTAGTCATCTCTGCTTCATTCCCTATCCCCACAATGCCTTTGTAAGTTGTAAAATTGGCTCTTATTCCCTTGGCTGTTTTGCTGGGACATCTTCAATTTGCTAGTTCACATTTCACAGACTAGCTTGGCATACTTTCATCAGCACCTTTTATCCAACCTTATAATATAAGCCAGTACTGTTTTTGTTTCCTGCTTAAAGAGTTAATGTAAAACCTTGGTTGGACAACTTGGACTGTACTGCAGTCTGTGTGTCATTTATCAGTGAGTGCTTTAATGTCTGACTAAAATGAGCATCTTTTATGTCTTGCTTCATGGATGGCATTAATCATTTGACACACTGTATAGGTGTGTGTGTGTGTGTGTGTGTGTGTGTGTGTGTGTGTGTGTGTGTGTGTGTGTGTGTGTGTGTGTACACACACACACACACACACACGCATATATATATATATATATATATATATATATATATATATACACACACACACACACATATACACACATATACACATGCACACACACACACATATGTACATATATATATATATATATATATATATATATATATATATATATATATATATATATATATATATATATATATGTATATATATATATATATATATATATATATATATATATATATATATATATATATATGTATACACACACACGTGTGTGCGCATGTGTATATGTATGTACATATGTGTGTGTGTGTGTGTGTGTGTGTGTGTGTGTGTGTGTGTGTGTGTGTATATATATATATATATATATATATATATATATATATATATATATATATTAATAATGCACACACGTGTATGTATATATACACGGTGGATATAAAAAGTTTTCACACCCCTGATAAAATGCCACGTTTTTGGGATATAAAAAATTAGACCACAATAAATCGTTTCAAAACTTTTCCCACCTTTAATGCAACCTCTTATGCTGTTTTAGGTGTTGCACATCAGAGATATTAGACTGATGTCTTTCCACACATGATGTCAGACCTTCTTAAGCTAATCTTTTCACAACCACCAAACCCAGTGCCTCACTTTCTCGCTTTCACCCAGTAGTCAACTAACCAGACTGCACCCCTCCCCCCCTTTGCAAATTCCTGGATCCGCCACTGCCATCAGTCATTTGGCTTGTACTGTTGCTACATTTCTGCATAGCGGGGGTGGGGACACCTGACTGTTTCTACATTTCTACACAGGAGGGGGGGCACACCTGACTGTTACTATTAGTGTATGTAGGATGGGGAGGGGCACACCTGAGACTTCTACGCATTTGCTAGGACTGTACTGGTATGTTGGGTACTCCATTTCAGTATGTAGTCTTGCCTATCATGCTGGCTAGAGGCATACCAGTGAACTACAGATCCTGGCTTTCACTGCGTACATATTGGTTTCAGACTTCCTAGCCTTCACATCTTCCGTCCAACTGCCTGGTCTGCTGTAGTCTGTCTGTGTAGGCCAGGGGGTTGCACATAGGGCTCATTCAGAGGCCATAGTGCAGCATTTGCTTGTGTTTGTCTACACTTATCCTGCTGACTTTAACAGTTGTTGTGTATGTGCCCCCCTAACTGGCATGTGTGAGTCACTTACCATGTGGGTGTCCCAGTATTGAGGGTGGTGCTGCAGGGATGCCTATGTAGGATGCACAAAGTACATTCCTTATACATGGTTGAGCACAGATAGTGTCATGTTTGGCATCCCTTTTACTGTATGTGCGAGTCGGAGAGAAATGACATTCCCATGGTCCCTACTGTGTCCGTGCATGTGCTATATGTTGCCTCTTTGCCAGGGCCAGGGCATACTGGGCATGCCTCCTTCTGCCTACTGGGGAAGGCTCAGGTTGTTCCTCCTCCGAGTCACGCTGTGCCTGTGCAGGCCTTGGCAATGGTGGGGGGCTGTGTGGCCCTGGCCATGCTGTTCCTGCTGCAGCTGTTTCCACAGGATCATATTGTGTAGCATGGTACATACAAGGACAATTTGGGTACATGTAGTTGGTGAGTACTGCAAAGCTCCACCAGATGTGTCCAGACCATGACTTCAGCATCCCAAACACACGCTCCATTATGATTCATGTTTGTGCGTGTGCCTCATTATGGAGTTCTTGTTCGGGTGTGTGTACATTTCTGAAGGGTGTCATCAGCCACGGCTCCAGTGCGTATGCAGCATCCCCCACTAGGTGACTATGTGGGATGTCCCCATTGGCAAATCTGTGGTGCAGCTGCATCAGATGCCAGATGTGGGAATCGTGGTAACTTCCAGGGCAGGAAGCACACAAATTCATTATTATGCCCTGGGCATCACACACTGGCAGCTGATGGAGGGGAAGCCCCTGCGGTTGATGTAGACCCTAGCCCGCTCACCGGGTGGTGCTTTGATGCATATGTGTGTGCAGTCTATTGCACTCACTACCTTGGTGTATTCTGCTATTTGATGGAAAAGACGCATATTGCCAGCCAATGCCTCACGGGTGATGGGGAGGTATACTTGCTCACCGATATGTGCTGACATGGCATCCAGGAACTGGTGGAGTACCCTGGATACTGATGCCTGTGATATCCCCATCATATCCCCAGTTGGCCTTTGGAAGATACCTGTAGCTAGTATACGTAGGCCTACACATACCTTGGTATCCACTGGGATGGGTTCCCCTTATTAGTTCTGTGTGTGAGGTGTGGCCAGCACAGCTCAACAATCTGCTGTAGGAAGTCCCTGTCCACCTTATAGCACTCCACTATCTCCATCTCATGTAGCCCTTGGTAGGTTACCCTGGGTCTGTACACTCTTCTCCGTCTCCTCACTGTGGGTTGCTTGGCAGCATTCACATCCTCACCACCCTCAGCCTCTTGCACATGCTGGTTTATAATAGCAAAAGCAGCCCTTAGCATTATTTCTCTTGCTTTCGTTTTCTAAAATGTCCCCGTTTGTATACACCGGTGGTGCAGAGTTATTGGGAATAACAAGGGGGAAAGGTGTCTGCACAGTTTATAGTGGTGGGCTGCTGCCTGTGTGATTGGCTGTGTCTGATACATTTCACCTGTCAGCTCAGCTAGTTCTCCTTGATTACCTTCCTACTGCTGTTTTCCCTTCCCATTGCCTCCCTGTTTGAGCCTGTGTGCGTGCCGCTCAAACAGAGTGCTCAAATGTGCACAGAGCTGCTATTTCCTGGTCTAACTTCTTTTTCTACCTGTGAAATGTGGTGTGCAGTGCACACACCCACTTACACTTTGTCAGGAGTGCTAGGCAGCTTGGACACACCTCTAGCTTAGCTGTGCTAAGCTAGGAGCAGTCCCGAGGCACTGGACTCCAATCCACTTACAGTATTCCTGACACGCCCCCCCCCATGATGTCAACATATCTCCTAGTCTTACACCCAGCTATTTCTACTCTTACACTCTTGGGACCTTCCTCACACCCTGGGGAAATCTGGGTTTCACTATCCTTCCCCTCATTTGCATAGGATTGCCTTCTAATGCATAGTTACATGTCCCACACTGAGCCTCCACCCTTAGCAACCATTACTCACTGGCCAGGTTGTCTTATGCCTGCCATTGACTTGCATGGCTGAATACTGCTTTTAGTTAGACTGCTTATTTTAGGTTTGTTTAATTATCCCGCCCATCCCGTTTGTGCACTGCTGCCCTATGCTTAAACAGGCAAGATCGGCGACAAAAAAATAAAATAAAAGTTTTTTTTTTTTATTTTTTACACATTTTGCAATGCCAATGGCCTTCTACTTGGCCACTGGCATGCTTCATCAATGATATGCAGCCTTTATCTGGTGCTGTCATAGCTCCATTTTGTAGTTTGCAGAAACATATTCTGTTACTAACCGAGTACATTTCTGCAGACTGCACTCGTACTGCACTGACAGCTGCCTGCTTCCTGGATCACAAATTACCCTCATTTACATGGTTTTCACCTGCAAATGAGGGTAATTTGCATACAGGGGCTCGGTCTGTGCAGGATTAGCCTAAGAGCTCATGTGCACATCCCGGGAGCTCGTTCCTGGATCACGTCAGCCATATTGCCGAAAATAGCTCTTAAACTATTCCTGCATGCTATATCAGGCTTTGTAAATCTGGGGGTTAGTCTTCTTACCTACTGCAGGAAAAGGAATCTTGGAAATAACTTAAAAGAGTGCAATACAAAAATGTTGCCTTTATTTTTTTCACACATATCGTATGTTAGAGAAATAGGATAACTAGTTGTGCCAGGAAGCACAAAGCAGCCTTATTTAAACATAAACATCTGCATGATCAATAGCTGTTAACCAGTCATTTTTTTTTGTAAAAGCATGACACACAGGTGCATCCCTTTACTTTTTTAGATTAGGGGCATGACTGTGCACTCATGTCTACATCACTGACTACAGCATCTTTTTTTTTCTTTTTAGTCTACCTTTACTGGTTTAAACTAGTTTTTGAGCTGCTGCAAGCCCCTGTGTTTGACCTTTAGCAACCTCAGTTCCTTAGTTTAGTTAACTACTACACGTGTTTAATGCTAAGCATGCAACATTTTACCCCTTTTACTTCATTCTTCCCACAGCCATTGCTCACAATCTTCTCCACTTACTGTCCTCTTCTTATAGTACAAATGGTAATCTTTTCCATCCAAAAAATGCCCCTCTTCCCCATTACCTGTTATTCCTTATGATTACCCTTGAGTGTTTTCCTCTGCCTGCTCTTTCCCTTACTGTTAATTTCCTGATTCCCTTTTAATATAATTCACTGGGTTGGAACTTTGTTTTGCGAGGATTCCTTTGGCTGGCTGACATGGTGTGGCAAAGATGTGGTTCTTTGTTGCGTGTGTAAGTGTGCACAGTTTCATGCATGCTCAAACCCACTTGTCTGCCTTTCCTTTGATGTCACGCTAATCACATGCACTTTGTTTGCACAGCTTCTCAGCTGTGACTGCTGAATTCTATTTCTGCCCATAAGCACTTGTCTGCAGATTTCAGCCCAAGCGTTGGCTGTTTCTTTTGCAGCTCTTTCCTGACTGGCATTTTGAAACTGTTCCTGTTTTTCTGTCTTTTTAATGCAAATCTGTTCTACAAACCTGAAGTTTCAGGATGCAGAATGTCTTTGTTACGTCAGCTCATATAACCACTGGACTTCAGGAGAATGCTGTATTTAGTAGTTCTGTAGTTACCGTTCTATGCCTTAGGTCTGTATCTTTAATCTGAAGTGATCAGAACAAAACAGAATACATAAAAAAGGAAGAATATGAGTTGCACATATTTAAGAAATAAAGAAGTTTTGTAACTTGCTTAGGCAACAACAGGCTCATTTTGCTGAATATATGTTTCTGTTCTAAAGTTTGAATATAGGATTTTCTGAAATATGTTAAGCATGTATATTTGGATCTTTTAGGGCTATTTTGAACGAAGCATTTCCCAAACTTCTTAGAAAGAGAGAGAGAGAGAGATGTAGAGAGTAAGAAAGTGAGTCCCACACCTTTCAACTGTCCAGATTTTCACAGACTATCCAGATTTTTGCCTCATATTATTGGCTTGTTTCTCATAAAATCGTGGTTTACTGGAAAATCACTGGCAAATCATTGAGGACTAAAATCAGAAAATAATGGCAGACATTTGAGTTTCAGACTTCATATCCTTCAAAATAATTCATGCTAATGCAAAATCAGCTTTTTATGTTTGTAAGAGCAATATTTAAAAGCGTCCCTATGTTTGCGCTTTTGCCTCTTTCCCCTTTATTTGTGGCTTTGTCAAGATTTCTTGCTGTAAGAGGTTGAGATGTATGACCCCCGTCAAACACACTAATCTCCCTCTCCCAGTTGCATGATATTAGAATTATTTTATATAGAAGATCAGAAGAATTATTTTTTAAAGTAGATCTTATATATTACTTTCTTGAAAATGTAATATAATAATGTGGAAATGGCAGAATTATTTAAAGTAGTAATAAAAGATTAAAGTTTTACAGACAATGGGAAATCTTACAAAGCAAGAAGAACTTCAATTGCTAAGCGGTAAATGAAAAATAATGGAGTATTCAGATAATATACATAAGTCTGGAAAAGTTGTTGTTGAGCAAGTATTTTTCAGTAACAACTCCAGAGCACCAAAATGATTAACTCAATGACTTAGACAACAGAAGATGGAAAGGGGCAAACTTAGGGGGCATGCCCTATAACAAGAAAATAACTTGAGACCCTACAGAGGCATTAGAGAGATTTCAGAAATTCTATGAAAATTTATATAAGGCAGAGAAATGGGGAAACCTAGAAAATGCATAAATGGAAATGTTTATGGAAGACGTAACTATGCTAAGGATAGAGGAATATGAGGCTTGAGCATTAATAGCTGAGATGGGGGTGAGATAAAATGGTGATGAATAATCAATCAGCAGAGAAGTCCGCAGGAACAGATGGTATTCCTGTGGAAGTCTGGAATTTAGGAGGGAAGAAAATGAGAAAGATCTAGAAGAGTTTGTTTAACAATAATTTAAACGGATGGAGAGTGCCAGTATCTTGGAAGAAAGTCATGGTGTCTGTATTACTTAAAGAGGACAATGACCCTTCATATCCGGGTTACTATATACTACTTTTAGTTTTGAACTATGATTATAAAGTGTTTATGTCTATACTACCGAAGAGAGCAGCTAGGGTATTGCCAAAACTGATAGATATGGATCAGTGTGGTTCTGATAAGAGAAGGCAAACATTTCATATCAATAGAACTATGATGATCCAGAGCAAAGCAGTGTGTAAGAACACTGGTGATCTTTGTAGGTCTTGATACCAAAGATGCATTTGCTAGAGTCAGCTGGGATTTTATGAGTAGGGCAATGGTAACATTTGTGTTCCCAAATACAATAATGGGGTTAATTAGGAAGATATATGAAGGGTCAAAGGCATGACTTTAGGTGGCATGTCCTCTTTAACAAGCTCTGTTTAAACACAGGAACCAGGCAGGGGGTGTCCTCTTTTCCTTTTGTTATTTGCTTTATAAATAGAGCCATTGGCAAAGAAAATAAGGACTTCACAAACTCAAGGATATAACTGCCATGGTAGTAGAGAAAAAAATATCCTTATTTACAGATAGTATTATGTGGTACTTGATAAATCCAGTAACAGTTTCAATTTCTTTTTCAAGATGTAAAATAAATGAAGATAAAACAAATGCTATAGTGGCAAACTATGTTCCCACACATCAATTAGTTCAGCAATACCCATATTTCTGGGGACATGATAAGATGAAGGTCTTAGGTGAACAGATTAACAAGGTTTCAGTTATGGCAACTAGGGATATGTCGGAAGAGACTAAATAAAAGATAATGCAAAAACTGAGATGATGGAAGCTCTTCACAATGGATATGTATAGAGGGTATAATCAGTGAAAACAGTTCTAGTCCATTTAATATTATGTACAGGTCAGGGACATATTTATCAACAGAGGAGAAGTTGTGGACCATAATTATAAAAGAACTGATGGAATTTATTTGGGAGAGAAAGAGGGCAATAGTTAAGTCAGATAAGCTGTTCTTCCCCATAGAACAAAGTGGTTTAGGATTACCAAATTTGATGGGATACTTTAGAACTAGGCAGTTGAGGCTTATGCACATAATGCAAGCAGAAGATTACAAATCAAAGTGGCAATGAATGATGTTGAAATAGGAGGAAGTTCAGAAAATAAGAAGACAATGTGGCCATTCCAGTGGTGTAGAGGGATAAAGCCCTTACTACAACTTAATTGACATGATTTTGATTAGTGGCCTGGGACACTGACAGAGCTGCATGTAAAGTAGGAGTGCCCATCCTAAGGGGAAGGGTGACGTGGGCAGAGCATGACGAGTAATAGGAGCTTCCTGATGGAGGCCAGGAAGCTAAATGCAATGTGCCTGTCCAAAGGGGAAGGACAGCATGTCAACAATAGCATCATGTGCAAATGTGGAGGTGCAGTAGGACTGTCTGCCCATTGCATGTCCCAGGAGACCAGCCATTGCTTACAAGCCTGGGAGTAATAATGTAGATTAACGTAAACACATTCCACCTACACTTGTCTATGAAAGTGCTATGATCACATTTTTGTACTTCAACTCTGTATTATTAACTTGCTAACCTGGGTCTATATTACTGTGTTGAAAGACATGTTTGCCAAGCACATCTTAATTGACACAGTAATATCAACTTGTCTAAAACCCGAACAGCAGAGTCAGCAATTTTTTTTTCCCCAGGGGAAAAAAAATCACTTAGCCATTATCGGGGATTTGCCCCTTTCCCCATTGTGGTGCAATCTTGGAGTTGGTATATTTAGTTAGGGGAGGTGTGGGGGGCACATTGTAGGGTTCGAAAGTGTGCTTTTTCTGTACGGCCAAGCAATTTTTCCCCTGGGTAAAAATTCCCCGACTCAGCCATTTGGGTTTTAGACAAGTCGATACTACTGTGTATCAAAAAACAACAAAGGCAAGGGTATACTCCAACAAAAATATTTTATATAAGTGCTTTTAAACACTATAAATAAGTGAACTTCATTAGACAAAATCTCATTTACAAATGTTAAAATATATAAAATACTCCCTCCATGATGTCATAACTCTTTTAACCAATTAAAGGTACAAAATACCCTAAAAAACATTTGTTAAAACAATAACAGTTCCATTTTAAATGCAATAAATAATCAGCATACACTTAAAAAATGTTTCAAATATACAACTTTAAATAAATAATATATACATACATATTTATATATATATGTACACACACACACACACACACACATATATATATATATATATATATATATACATACACATATTTTATGCCCTCATCTTTCTAGTGATTTCATTTTCAAAACACATTTTATACAACAAATATCATTAAGACCCGGGTACACAAAAGCATTCAATCTAAACTGCCAATGTATTTCCCTGTCTTCCAGTAAGAGCTGCCATGGTCCTCCACAAACTCCTTTTTAAGTTGATCTATGATATAATACAAAAAAAAATATGTTCTGAGTAATCAACCACATGCTTTTCTAAAGGATTATTAGGGTTCTTTTTGTTGATGCTGTATTGATGCTCATACACTCTCTGTCTAAAATGCCTCTCAGTTTTACCAGTATAGAAACTGGGGCATTTCTGACACTGTGCAACATAAACAACACCAACACTGTTACAGTTAAATCTCTCCCTTATTTTAAATGTACCATTGTTAATGGAAAATGTCTTTGTAACAGCCATAAATTTACAAAAATTACATTTTCCACATTTCCGCATACCAGAAAAAAGAGGAGGGAGTTGTAACTTATTCTCCAAGATGTTTTTCAAATTCCTATCTCTCCTAAAAAAACTATATTCAATTTCTCTGGTATTTTAGAATGAATAGCAGGGTCTTCCATCAACATAAACCAAAAATTCTCTAAGATATCCTTCAAAAAGTAGGAATATAGAGAAAAAGTAGTAATGAGTTTTAAGGGGAATGGCTCAGGCTCACCGTTATTGACTAGTACTGAATCACTAAAGAGTTCTTGTGTCGTTCTATTGTCAGGATCATCACAAATCACTGATGGAATAACTGAGGTAGCATTCAAAATAGGTTTAAACCAACCATTATATCTCTTATTTCTACTTCAAATAAAATTTCATCCACCAGTGTCATAGGGTAATCTCTTTTGATAAACATGTCCCTCAATGTCTCACATTCATTGATGAAATCGTGTTCCAAAGAAATCATTCTAGCAGTTCTCACCATTTGACCCTTAACTATGCCCCTTTTTACATGCAGGGGGTGAGAGCTACCAAAATGTAAAAAAAGAGTTAGAATATGTTTTCTTTCTAAAGATTTGTGATGTGTATATATTTTTTGATAAATCCTTTCTTAACAGAACATCCAAGTAAGAAATAGCCTGGGTATTGAAATTAAAAGTAAAGCTAAGAAAGGAAGTAGAGGTAAACATGAAATCGACCAATTCTAGGGCTGTCCCATAACCACCATTCAGAATGATAAAAATGTCATCCAAAAACCGGGTATACCACACAAATTTTTCTTTGAATAGTTTAAATTTAAAGAGTATTTCATGTTCCCACCATGCCATAACACAATTGGCAAACCTCCCATCGCAGGGGAACCCCATGGCAACACCAATTTTTTTGAGATAGTATTCATTCTTGAAAATGAGATAGTTGTTGGACAACACTATGTCCAACAAATACTCAATTAAATCTGTCTCATCACTGCATACTCCCTTGTAAGTCAAATATTCCCTAACCCAATTGATGCCTAAAATCTGAGGAATCACAGAATACAAATCCTTGACATCAGTTGTTAGGAAATTAAAATTAACTTCAAATTGGACCCTGTTCAGTGAGTCCAAAAAATCCCAAGAATCACGGCATATTTGTACCTCTGTTTTTAGTTGTCTTTTCAACTTACAATCTGCCACTTTGGCACACCCGTATGTCATACATTTTCTGCCATCTACAATGGGGCTTAAAGGTGGATTCACCACATCTTTATGGATTTTGGGTAAGCCAAACATAACAGGGGTAAAAGGAGAAATCATAATTAGGTAATTTAACATGTCCACATTGATCCTATTTTCAATAAATAACTGAATCAAAAAATGTACTTTACGTACAGCCCCATTAAACTCATTCAAAGAAACCTTCTGGTAGGTGTTTGTTTCTTAGATCTGTAAAATCTTTTTCTCATATTCATTGTTGTCAATAAAGATCAAACCTCCACCCTTATCAGGCTTTAGAATTCATATATTTTGTGACGTTAATAACTCCAACACATCATTTTCAACATGTGAAACATTAGATTTAACAAACACAGGAAGTTGGTTGCTTAAAGCCGTTGTGATATTAAACTCACATATTTTTTTCTTTTCAAATGCTGCCAACACATTATGCAAAGGGGGATTAATGACACTCAAAACACTAAAGTAATTGCTGAAATTATTAAAATTACTAAACAAAATGTGAAGATTTAACTTACGGATAAATAGTTTAAAGTCCAGTAAGGTTCCAGCCAAGTCTGCCCTTTTTGAAGGAACAAACGACAAACCCCTAGCAAGAAACTCAATTAGTTCAGTGGGTGGTTCAAAGTTGGTGTAGTTGTAAATGTTAAAATCCTTAGTGGAGTTGGTTAAAATATGCAATGCAAGTAAAGTTCCTCCTGGAAAATTGGAAATCAAATGGTCGCTAGAAATCAGCGATGCCACTTGTTCCTCTTCTTGTGACCATTGGGTTGGTTGAACTGATGGCATCTCGGTATGCTCTGCTAATTCCCCTGTTGGCCAACCTGAAAAACCTCTTCATTGCCCTTTGCATTCTTCTGGTTCAACCTTTCACTTCATCTCACCCCATTATCACCAAAATCACCTCCATTGCCTTGTTTGCTGTTAGAGGGAATATCCTGGTTATCAGCTGAATCAGCGTCATGAAACCCATCCTCTCGCTCATCAGAGGTCATAAATTGGTCCACGGCAGTTCAAATGTTAGCATCAGGAGGAAGGGGATATGCGGTGCCATTAGCATAATCCCGCCTATCCCTTTCCATTTTCTTCCTTTTATTTTCTTTTAATTTAGTTATTGTGTTATCAATACTAGCAAAGATGCAATTGAATTCATATTTATACTGCAAAAATCCACGTCTTTTTTAACATTTTCTTGAAGCACCAAAAGTTCCGTTTTCAGTTGTTCCATTTGTTCATTATAGTACCTAATGAGCATGTTACAATAATCACAACTTTGCTTATCAAATAGTTGGAGTAATTCTTTATGTAAGGAAGAATTACAGGTTAGGCCAACTGGATATTTCCACTGTCGAAGGCCCTTAGGAATGAGACTTAATCTAATACACTCAGTTAGATAAAATACTTCGAGTTGCAGCTTTTTAAACTTAAAAAGTTTACTGTAAAATGTTTTTAAATTATCGACAATAGCAATGTTGGGTGCTGTAACCTGTTACCCCACTGCACTACCAGTTGGACCATATATGTGTATATATAAATACATATGCATATATTATTTATTTAATGTTGTATGTTTGAAACATTTTTTAAGTGTATGTTGATTATTTATTGCATTTAAAATGGAACTGTTATTGTTTTAACAAATGTTTTTTAGGGTGTTTTGTACCTTTAATTGGTTAAAAGGGTTATGACATCACTGAGGGAGTATTCTATATATTTTAACACTTTAAATGAGATTTTTGTCTGATGAAGTTCACTTATTTATAGTGTTCGAAAGCGCTTACATAAAAAGTTTTTGTTGGGGTATACCCTTGCCTTTGTTGTTTTTTGAGTTTGTTTGTGTTTTAGGATATTACTGTGTCAATTAGATGTGTTCTGTGAACATGTTTTTCGACATGGTAATACAGACCTGCTAACCTTTCCATAATATGTTTCCTAATGTTGTTAACATTTAAACTTTGTAACCTTAAATGCTACCATTAATTGCTCATTACTCTGTAACAGTTGGAGCTTTTGTCCCCAGGACTCTGCTGAAAATGGACACTAGTGGTCCAGCCGGACTATCCTGGTAAACAAATGTTAAATAAATAAATAATAATAAATAATAAATAAAAATAGAACCCTTGTCCTTGGCTGATGGTAAGACAGCAATGATCTCCCAGTATGCCCTTAGGATCCATGCTGGCTCAGGATTCAAATTCCGTACTAGTCTGGGGAAATGATTAAAGTGTTCGATAGACCCAGCTTGGACATGGGTCACTGGGATGGCTGCCAAGAATAATCCAGGGGAGAAAAAAAGAATAAAAAGTAAAATAAGGAGACAGTAGGACTTTAGATGCAGGTCTTAAAGGAAAATAATTACAACCATACATATTATAGTTACAAAGTAGCAGAAAGTATTTTAAGAAGTAAGCCAACACATGAATGGAGAAAAGAAATATTATCAATGGGGTGAATACAAGTAGGGGCATAAAATAGGCTAAAAGTTATTGGAAAAACCAAGGCAATATGAGTAAATAGGTAAAGAGAGAAAGGTAATAAAGCGGGATGAGGCCAAGCATATGTTTGGACTTCAAGTTGGAAACTGCCTTCCCTACCAGGGATAATAATAAAAAATGGGCAAAAAGAAAGGGATACGGGAGTGTTAAGTGAAACACAAGCTCTGGTTGAGTTTCTAGTTGAGTTTAGAATAAAAGCTACTGTTTAAAAATATATAATTAATAAGGCATATAAAATAATAATTCATGATAGCTGTAAGAATCACTCAGAGGAGGTTAGAATAATCTAATTAGTGAGAATGGAAAGGCAATATATAAAGGAACAGTGAGAGGATATCTGTATGGCTCCCAGGTATACAAAAAAGTCCAGAAGGTTTAGGATTATTGTATGAAGCATTTGCATACATATCTTATACCCCAAACAGACTTCAGAGAAATATGTATACATATACATAGCACATGCCTGTGTACGTATGCAAATACATAGCGCATGCCTGTATATGTATACATATACATAGAGCATGCCTGTACACATATACATATACATAGCGCATGCCTGTATACGTATACATATACATAGCCATGCCTGTATATGTATACATATACATAACGCATGTTTGTATATGTATACATATACATATAGCATGCCTTTTTACGTATACATATACATAGCGCATGCCTGTATAAGTATACATATACATAGCGTATGCCTGTATGCATATGCATACACATAGCGCACGCTTGTATATGCTTGTATATGTATACATAGCGCATGCCTGTATCTGTATACATATAGAGGCTACATAGCGCATGCCTGTATACATATACATATCGCATACCTGTATATGTATACATATACCTGTATATGTATACATATACCTGTATATGTATACATATTGCATACCTGGATATGTATGCATATTGCTTACCTGGATATGTAATATTCTGATTCTGATGTCGTACTATGTGACTTTACTGGTTTCATCAACATAGCCTATTGAGCATGCTGCGTATGGTTGAAAGAAAGATGTGATAAATCATGTTTAGCAGTTTTCAGTACCAGTTGTTTATTTCAATTGTACGGCAGAATAAAAATACAGAGTACAACCTGCAGAGTAATAAAGCATTCTACAAAATGGACAACCACCGTAAGTTTTAGTTTTAATTAGGACTATGAGAAAGTAGTTATGTCCGTGATGGAAAGGATATAGAATGCCACCTCAGTAATGGTAAAATTCACAGCCTATAGCAAAACAAACATGAACTTAATTTTCATTTTCATTTTGGGTTTTTTAAAGACACATATAATGGGAAGTCCCTGCACAATGACTGTAATAGCTTAGGAACCGATGGAAGAATATGCTGACAAGATATAAGAGGAAGTTGGGAAATGTTTTTTTAGCTTGCTTTTTTGTCGGTAATTTGCTAAAATTACTGAAAATAAACTGAACCATTAACAGATAAAGTGAAACATAGTATTATTCCTTCAAAATATGTTTGTATAATTATATATGCATGTTTGATGTTATAATTTATATATTTTAATGACTATTTATTTAACAGTTTGTTGACTAGGTATTACTTATAAACTCACCAAATATTTTCCATTCTCAGGAGAACCCTGTGAATACAAAAAGGAAGAATTAAGTTGCTCAGAGCCACATAGTATACAGGTAAGACATGATGCACTTCTAACACAGGTCTTCATGTTCACAGCACAAAACCTTAAGTCTCTAGTGTATATCCCCTTTTTAAGGGACAATTGCATTTGAAAACTTAAAAAATGAAAAGTATATTTTGGGAGCTATTTCAAGCCATTGCATACCGGGTGCGCACTCCTTCATCTGCTCGTACCTCACAGAGTAATTTTGCCATGAATATTGAGGGGTGCAACCCTTCAGCATCCCCATTATGTCCTCCCTCCCTGAGCCCCCTGCTGGAGAGAAGCCTCATGTATACCTTTTACTTATGTTTACCTACTCTGAGATCGTATATCAATGGAGAAAAGAAGCAAACACTGGGGAAGAAATCTGCTTAAGTCTGTGCAGATGAAGTAGCAAGTTATATACATGCACTTAGAATACAGCTCTGTTCTCATAATAGTTTTTACCCATATAATGTTCATGCATCTCTATCTCTCTCTGAGTATCCAAATACAGAAATTTACCAAACTCCACCAGCTCTCCGTTATGCAATTTTATGGGGACGCAGAATGTCCAAAAATGAAATGAGCTCTTATTATAATCCTTCCTCTCCACTGACTTTAAATAGCAGTACTTTTTGTACTATAGTGAAAAGAATGTTTATTGCATTTATTGCACTCCAAGCTAAACTGACTTTAAATGGCAGTACTTTATGCACTGTAGTGAAAAAACATTCTTACATTTATTGCAATCGTATCTCCACTGACTTAAAGTGGCAACACTATTTTTGTTTTACATTTTGACTCCTTCAAGTCAGAGTATGTTTTTACAACAGCAAATCTTATTTCTGTTAGTAGCTACCACTGATACAGCATGCATTTTAAACTATATTTAAAGATAAAGAAACTTAAAGTAATGATGCAGGGAGACAAAGCCTAGAACACAATAACACTCCGGCTATTTACTAAGAAATCACTCAAAATCAGTAATTAAACAGGATAAACAAACTTATTATAAACCTTTATAGCTCAAATGCCACAATAACTCAAAACAATTCCAGTCTTCCTTAAAGAAGTAATGCACCCTGGCCAGGCTTCTACTCCATCTTCTACAACTATAACGCAAGTGACTGGATCGCAACCCAGTTCAATCAGTACTTCATTCAGACAATTTTGTCTTTAGTCACTGACAACCCTGCCACACCTCTCTCCCTCCCATCAATGTATACCAACCTACCCCATCATTTCAGCTTCTCACTTGTATCTACCTCTAGCATAAAATATATATACTTAAACTCAAACCTACCACTCTAGCAGCTGACAAACCCATCCGATTATCTAAAAATGGCTGCAGATGCTATTGCATTCCCAATATCAATATTAAGAAACAGGTCCATAACTGAAAAATATGTTCCTTCAGTTTGGAAATACTCATGTATTCTGCCACTATACAAAGCGGTTACATTAACTGACTTAAATAACTACACACCCATAGCCATCCTTTCCCCACTTTGTCCATACCCATCTCATACATTACCTTAACTCCAATAGTCCAAAGGTAGAAAAAAATGCACTAATGAACTCTAAATGTACCTCTCAACCTGGAAACATCATAATTCTGGACAAGGCCCATGAAAAATAGATACAAATCTGTACCGTGATTAACATAAAATCTGCATACATAATTATGTAACTCCACCCACTACGGTGGAATTGTGGGATATCAACTACTTTCAAATGG
Organism: Protopterus annectens; assembly: GCF_019279795.1. Classification (NCBI taxonomy): domain Eukaryota; kingdom Metazoa; phylum Chordata; order Ceratodontiformes; family Protopteridae; genus Protopterus; species Protopterus annectens. The sequence continues at coordinate 1,637,409,409 of NC_056744.1, read as the reverse complement.
AAACTGAAGAACAGACAACCAAAATATGGCACCAGAGTCCACCTGCAGCCATTCCAATGTCCCATTATCTGGCTATTTTGCCCCATTTACCATACACACTAATGTGTGCATACTGCTTTACTTCTACAATGATTATTTGGATTTTATTTTTACATTTTATAGCACAATGCACAGACATGAATAGGTATCTGCTAAACAAAGCAATACTCTCTCACAATGAAAATAGACTTGGCACTAAAACATCTCTGCCCTTGAAACCCACATTCATTGAAACAGCATTGAAACCCATGCAACATCCAAAGAAAATGCATCTGGCCACTGGCCAGTGGTGGATAAAGATTGGGCTGTTTTCAAATCATAGCCCCCTTGCACACAGAACAAGAAACATGCATGCATTCTTTGATACACCTTCCTGACTTTATTAAATAATATTACTTGTATAATACAGCACAAACTTGTTAGACTTAAGTTAGAGCTCACTTTAAATTTATAGTTTGAACATTTTTCCAGTAGGCAATGAAACAAAATGCATGAACCAGTAATGCCAAAACTACCCAGTTCAGAACATTTCCATCACACAAAGTCCATTTTTAATGTATTGTTTGAACATTTTTCCAGTAGGCAATGAAACAAAATGCATGAACCAATAATGGCAAAACCTGCCCAATTAAGAACATTTCCATCATAAAAGTGTAAATATATAAATAGAATGACAGTAGTGTAAGCCCCCTATTTTGCAAACAAGCAAACATAAATAAATATATAAACAGAGAGACAGAAAGATAGATAGTTAGATAGACAGATATGTAAAAATGTAAGTAATCAAGTAAGTACCTGTTACATATTTGTGTGGGGTGTGTATATGAGCATGGGTCCCTTGCAGACATGTGCACAGGCATTTCTAAACTTACTCTTGTGAATAACACCAGTACAGATTGCAGTATTGTACAGAGATTTTCAACGGAGCAGGTATTTTACAGAAGAACTGCATGCCATGGAAGGTCATATCTGAGCAATGGTTTTATATATATATATATATATATATATATATATATATATATATATATATATATATGTATGTATGCATACACACACACACGCAGTATATATGTATATATATATATATATATATATATATATATATATATATATATATATATATATATATACACATATATATGGGTCCAGGATGTTTGCTCAAATGAGCAAATGTCCAAAACCCAAATGGTCGGGCATACGTAAGCGAAAGTGCTTTTCACCGAAGAAGCACTTTTGCGTAAGTATGCCTGTTGCAGAGGCCGTACTACTGTGCAGATAAGGGAAAATTCCCTTTTCCCCACTGCAGTGCTGTCTCAGAGGGAGAATATTAAAGTAGGGGGTTGTGGGGGGCACAGCTCCCCCTCATGGGGGTGCAGGGGGTGAAGCCCCCCTGCTAAAACATTAATGTAATTTTTTTTTTATTAGTAACACACATTAACTAAAGCACTTTTTCGATAAAATCGCTTTCATTAAAGTGTGTTCGGTGGTTATGGATTCTGACATTTGCTTATTCGAGCAAACGTCCTAGATCCACATATAGATACATATATATATATATATATATATATATATATATATATATATATATATATATATATATATATATATATATGTGTGTGTGTGTGTGTGTTTGTCTGTGTGTGTGTGTGTGTGTGTGTGTGTGTGTGTGTGTGTGTGTGTGTGTGTGTGTGTGTGTGTGTGTGTGTGTATTTCTGTGTCATCATCATTGAAATGCTTTTAATACTTTTGACAATTACTATACATAAAATCTGCTTGCTCACATCAAACAGACTCTCTTTTTTTTGACATTCAGAATTATAACCTTAGTTCTAGCCTAGGGTAAGATTTTAAAAATGTTAGTGTCTGTATGAAAATTACCTCCAGGCAAGGGAAAACCCCTACTATTTGAATGGTGCTTATTTGTAGTGCACAATAACTTTGAACGAACATGTTCTTAAATTCTTTCAGAAATAGAAATCCCCACAACATGTGATAGTAACAGTTTCAGTATTTCAACTACATCCTCTTTTTATGTAGTCTATAGATTGTTATCAGGTGAACCGAGTCTTGCTTTTAAGGCCTTGCTCAACCCTACTAGCTATTATCTCCTTTCCCTTGAAAAAAGAACACTATCGATGAATGCCGATTTTAAAGAACTAGTTATATAACAAAATACCAATATGTCATCAACAGCACCAAGTGCCGTCTCACTTAGGGAGCAAGCAACATTCAGATTTCAGTTAGACAAATGCTTGCATTTCATAAATTCATGCCTTGAGTCTCTAGCTCCAAACTTCTATGCTAGACTAAACATCTTCACATCTTAAGGCTGTCCAAAACATGGCCTGTGGACCGCATTGCTGCATTAGTGAAAGAAGTATGGTGACAAGCATATAACTAAATAGGACTCACTCACTGTCTCTCCAATCACTCATACACACACACTCTTCAGCTTTCATACCTGCATTCACTCACTCTCTCTCTCTGATCACTCACACACACACTCTTCAGCTTTCATACCTGCATTCACTCACTTTCTCTCTCCGATCGATCTCACACACACACACACACACACACACACACACACACACACACACACACACACACACACACACACACACCAGTTTCAGTTACCTTAAAGCAAAGCAAGCTGTGCGGCAACTCCCGTTCTGCCCGGAAAACTCTGCAGTTGTACGGCAGCAGTCCATTGAGCTTAAATAGCTTAAATCCAAAATGGCAGTCCCAATATTCAAACAGATGTGCTCCCACACACACACTTCCCTTGAGCTTAATTCCGACAGGCTGACGGAGCTGAAGTCATCACTCACGTGATGACGTCAGCTCCAAATGCGCAAAAATGAAAAAAGTCTAAAAAAGAGATGAAAAAATCAGAAATGAAGGGGTGCCACTCGGGAATCATGACAACCCATTATTGGGACCCAAAACTCGGTAGAAAATGAGTAATTAGGGACTGTTGGGAGGTTTGACTGTAAATAACAAAATAAAAGGTGTAAAAAGAGCAAACCAAACGAGTTTAATCAAGAAACCGGTAAGCACATTCATCTACGCAAGACTTTTTCAAACTTTCATACATTTCTTTGACCTAGCTTTTAAAACACAAAAAAGTCACACGACATAAGAAATCACATGACACAAAAAAGAAAGAAATCACATGACATAAGTAAATCACATGACATGAACATTTGTAGAAATACTAATGTTATAACTTCTTTTTTAAATAAGCAACAAAGCCTTCCCTAGTATTAAATCCTGGTGGATGGCAAGCATTTAATTTTACCTGCCAAGAATATACTCTCCACCCTAATTCATCTCCACTCCTTAACTCCAACAAACTTTAATTCATTTCCACTCCTTAACTCCAACAAACTGCTTTCTGCAACACAACATGGCTTCAGACACCAACACAGCACAACTAAAGCTTTACTACAATTCACAAACACCATAAACCAACATAGGAACAATGACAGTCTAGTGTATACTATGTCCCTTGATTTATCTAAAGCATTTGACACAGTATCACATAATCAACTAATCTTTGAACCACTATCCATTAGTCTCTCCAGATCATCTGTTCCTTAATTATCTGTCTGAAAGAGAACAAACAGTTAAATGACAAAAATATGTTTCCCCTTTTGTGCCAGTTACCATAGGGGTGCCACAAGGCTCAGTCCTTTGACCTTTTTTCCAACAACTTTAAAGCAAAATCTATACTGCCACACAGTTAGCTAGTAGAGTTCAATATGCAAATGACTCATCTCTAATCTATGCAACTCCAAATCTATCCAAACTTCAGGAACTTACACAATCCTCTTCCACCTCTTTGAAACTTCATTAAAAAGCTCTTCCCTATTACTTAATCCCAGTATAAACAAACTGATTCTATTCACTCCCAAACAATATAATAGTCAAAAGCCATCCTTGCTAATAACATCTACAAACAATACTAATACAGAAATAGTTACTCATAGTAAGTTAGTAAGCATTGTCACAGATAAACTCAAATTTGGGATCTATATGCTAAATGCCATTATAAAGACCCACCAGAAATTAGGGTCCCTCTACAGGATTAAGCCATACCTCACTTACATAACAAGAAAACCTGCTTAGAGTCAGACATCTTACCCCCCATGTCTCTTATATTCATTTCCCATACTGACAAACGTAAATGCCAAACTTGAGTCCAAATTAACCCCCTACTATAACAAAACTGCTAGATTTGCCAGTAATACATCTCATAGGGCATACCATTATCAAGCTGTAAAATAATTCAACTGACTTGAGCTAATCACAGCTTATACACTCTTACACCATCAAGACAAATGCCCAGCTCTGAAAAACACCCTACTCCCTTAAGTCCCTGCTGGACACCGTCATTCTGCTAGCAAACTATTACTAATAACATATAACTCATATAACACAGCAGGTGACTTATTCTATTCTTGTCATGTCTGCAAACTATAGAACACTATCCCTGAAAAAATTAAACTATTAGACTTCAAAAGTAGCTTCAGACAACATCGCAAGGAATTATGGTCCTGCTCATGCTCAGCACCGGGTTGATACTTTTCAAGCTTAACTCACCCTCTCTTAACCTTCCTAACCTACACTCCTACACCTTCCACTAGTATGCTCATCACACATCTTCCACTACTATACTCATCACACACCTTCCACTACTATACTCATCACACACCTTCCACTACCATACTCATCACACACCTTCCAGTACTATACCTATTGCACACATTCCACTACTATACTCATCACACACCTTCCACTACTATACTCATCACACACTTTACCTTTTACTACTATACTCATCACACATCTTCCACTACTATACTCATCACACACCTTCCACTACCATACTCATCACACATCTTCCACTACTATACTCATCGCACATCTTCCACTACTATACTCATCGCACACCTTCCACTACCATACTCATCACACATCTTTCACTACTATACTCATCACACATCTTCCACTACTATACTCACCGCACACCTTCCACTACCATACTCATCACACATCTTCCACTACTATACTCATCACACATCTTCCACTACTATACTCACCGCACACCTTCAACTACTATACTCATCACTCACCTTTCACTACCATACTCATCACATAACTTCCACTACTATACTCACCACACACCTTCCACTACTATACTCATCACTCACCTTTCACTACCATACTCATCACACACCTTCCAGTACTATACTCATCACACACCTTCCACTACTATACTCATCACTCACCTTTCACTACCATACTCATCACACACCTTCCACTACTATACTCACCGCACACCTTCCACTACTATACTCATCACTCACCTTCCACTACTATACTCATCACTCACCTTCCACTACTATACTCATCACACACCTTCCACTACTATACTCATCACACACCTTCCACTACTATACTCATCACTCACCTTTCACTACTATACTCATCACACACCTTCCACTACTATACTCATCACACACCTTCCACTACTATACTCATCGCACACCTTCCACTACCATACTCATCACACACCTTCCACTACTATACTCATCGCACATCTTCCACTACTATACTCATCACATACCTTCTACTACTATACTCACCGCACACCTTCCAGTACTATACTCACCGCACACCTTCCACTGCTATACTCATCACTCACCTTTCACTACTATACTCATCACACACCTTCCACTACTATACTCATCGCACACCTTCCACTACTATACTCATCACACACCTTCCACTACTATACTCGTTGCACACCTTCCACTACCATACTCATAACACACCTTCCACTACCATACCCATCACACACCTTCCACTAGTATACTCATCACTCACCTTTCACTACTATACTCATCACACACACCTTTCTCTACTACACTCATCACACATCTTACTCACCTTTAACTACTATACTCATCACTCACCTTTCACTACTATACTCATCACACACACCTTTTCTCTACTATACTCATCACACATCTTACTCACCTTTCACTACTATACTCATCACTCGCCTTTCACTACTATACTCATCACTCACCTTTCACTACTATACTCACCCCATACCTTCCAGTACTATACTCACTGCACACCTTCCACTACTATACTCACCGCACACCTTCCAGTACTATACTCATCACATAACTTTCACTACCATACTCATCACACACCTTCCACTACTATACTCATCACTCACTTTTCACTACTGTACTCATCACTCACTTTTCACTACTATACTCATCACATACCTTACACTACTATATTCATCACACACCTTTCACTGCTATGCTCATCACACACCTTTCACTACTATGCTCATCACACACCTTCCACTACTATACTCATCATAAATTGTTCACTACTATCTTAGTGCACACACACTTCGTCTCTTTTTCTGTTTCCTTCAATCCCTTACAACAAATTTGTCTATCTCTGCCTGTCTCTTCAGCCACACCTCCTACTATGTCTTCCTACGTAATGTCTGCCATTACAAATGTGTCTTAAAGTATGAAAATGCATTAAAGTAACTGTTAATGCACTGTCTATAAGTAAACACCCACATTGTTAGAAATTATATTGACGACTGTCTTCTAGATGTTTATTCCCTATCTATATTAAGCAAAAGAACTTGCATCAATTTGTCTAAAGAAACACTGTGCAAATGAACTGCATAAATACCTATATTGTTAGAAGCTATGCTGGTGGAAACTGGGCTACTGTTGGCCGAAGGAGAAGAGGAGGGAGAAGGTATGCCCGAAGGCAGGAAGAGAGGAGGAAGGTTAGGAGTGTAGCAGTGAGGGTAGGAACTTTGAATGTTGGCAGTATGACTGGTATAGGAAGAGAGCTAGCTGATATGATGGAGAGAAGGAAGGTTGATATACTGTGCGTGCAAGAGACCAGATGGAAGGGAAGTAAGGCCAGGTGTTTAGGAAATGGGTTCAAATTGTTCTATCATGGTGTGGATGGCAGGAGAAATGGGGTAGGGGTTATACTAAAGGAACAATATGCCAAGAGTGTTTTAGATGTGAAGAGAGTGTCTGATAGTGATGTTTATGAAGCTCGAAATTGATGGTGTAATAATGAATGTTGTTAGTGCATATGCTCCACAAGTTGGGTGTGCGATGAATGAGAAAGAGAAATTGTGGAGTGAGTTGGATGAAGTTGTGGTGAGTGTACCCAAGGGTGAGAGACTAGTGATTGGAGCAGACTTTAATGGGCATGTTGGTGAAGTGAACAGAGGGGATGAGGAAGTGATGGGTAGGTATGGTGTTAAGGAGAGGAATGCAGAAGGTCAGATGATTGTGGATTTTGTAAAAAGGATGGACATGGCTGTGGTGAATACGTATTTTAAGAAGAGGAAGAAGCTTAGGGTGACATACAAGAGTGGAGGAAGATGCACACAGGTGGATTATATCCTATGTAGGAGAGCCAGTCTGAAGGAGATTGGAGACTCTAAAGTGGTGGCAGGGGAAAGTGTAGTTAACCAGCATAGAATGGTGGTCTGTAGGATGACGTTGGTGATCAAGAAGAGGAGGAGGAGTGTGAAAGCAGTTCCAAGGATTAAATGGTGGAAGTTAAAAAAGAGTGATTGTGAAGTGGAGTTTAGGGAAGAGTTAAGACAGGCACTGGGAGGCACTGGAGAGTTACCTAATAGCTGGGTAACTACAGCAGAACTGGTAAGGGAGACTGCTAGAAAGGTGCTTGGTGTGACATCTGGACAGAGGAAGGAGGACAAGGAGACCGGTTGGTGGTGGAATGAGAAAGTACAGGAGAGTATACAGAGAAAGTACAGGCTGGCGAAGAAAAAGTGGGATTGTCAAAGAGATGAAGAAAGTAGGCATGAGTATAAGGAGATGAGGCGCATGGCAAAGAGAGAGGTGGCGAAAGCTAAGGATAAGGTGTATGGAGAGTTGTATGAGAGATTGGACACTAAAGAGGGAGAAAAGGACCTTACCCAATTGGCTAGACAGAGGGACAGAGCTGGGAAAGATGTGCAGCAATAAGGGTGATAAAGGATAGTGAGGGAAAGGTACTCACAAGAAAGGAGAGTGTGTTGAGTAGACGGAAAGAGTATTTTGAGAGGCTGATGAATGAAGAGAATGAGAGAGAGAGAAGGTTGGATGATGTGGGGATAGTGAATCAGGAAGTGAAACAGATTAGCAAGGAGGAAGTAAGGACAGCTATGAAGAGGATGAAGAATGGAAAGGCTGTTGGCCCAGATGACATACCAATGGAAGCATGGAGGTGCTTAGGAGAAATGGCAGTGGAATTTTTAACTAGATTGTTTAATGAAATTTTGGAAAGTCAGAGGATGCCTGAGGAGTGGAGAAAAAGTGTTTTGGTACCGATTTTTAAGAATAAGGGTGATGAGCTGCAGTAACTACAGAGGGATAAAACTGATCAGTCACAGCTTGAAGTTATGGGAAAGAATAGTAGAAGCTAGGTTAAGAAGGGGGGTGATGATTAGTGATTAGCAGTATGGTTTTATGCCAGGAAAGAGCACTGCAGATGCAATGTTTGAGTGTTAATGGAAAAATACAGAGAAGATCAGAAGGAGTTGCATTGTGCCTTTGTAGACTTGGAGAAAGCATATGACAGGGTGCCTAGAGAAGAGTTGTGGTATTGTATGAGGAAGTCGGGAGTGGCAGAGAAGTATGTAAGAGTGGTACAGGATATGTACTGGGGTAGTGTGACAGTGATGAGGACTGCAGTGGGAGGGACAGATCCATTTAAGGTGGAAGTGGGATTAAATCAAGGATCAGCTCTGAGTCATCTCTTATTTGCAGTGGTGATGGACAGGTTGACAGATGAGATCAGACAGGAGGCCCCGTGGACTATGATGTTTGCAGATGACATTGTGATCTGTGGTGAGAGTAGGAATCAGGTTGAGGAGACACTGGAGAGGTGGAGATATGCTCTAGAGAGCAGAAGAATGAAGGTCAGCAGGGCTAAGACAGAATATATGTGTGTAAATGAGAGGGAGGGTAGAGGAATGGTGAGGATGCAGGGAGTAGAGTTGGTAAAGGTGGACGAGTTTAAGTACTTGGGATCAACAGTTCAGAGTAATGGTGAATGTGGAAGAGAGGTGAAGAAGAGAGTACAGGCAGGGTGGAATGGGTGGAGAAGAGTGTCAGGAGTGATTTGTGACAGACGGGTACCAGTAAGAGTGAATGGGAAGGTCTACAAGAGGGTTGTGAGACCAGCTATATTATATGGGTTGGAGACAGTGGCATTGACAAAAAGGCAAGAGTCAGAGCTGGATGTGGCAGAGTTAAAGATGTTAATATTTGCACTGGGTGTGACTAGGATGGACAGGATTAGGAATCAGTATATTAGAGGGTCAGCTCAGGTTGGACAGTTTGGAGACAAAGCAAGAGAGACGAGATTGCATTGGTTTGGACATGTGCTGAGGAGGGATGATGGGTATATTGGGAAAAAGATGCTAAGGATGGAGCTGCCAGGTAAGAGGAAAAGAGGAAGGCCTAAGATAAGGTTTATGGACGTGGTGAGAGAGGACATGCAGGCAGTTGGTGTGACAGAGCAAGATGCAGAGGATAGGAAGAAATGGAAAGAGATGATCCACTGTGGTGACCCCTAACGGAAAAAGCTGAAAGATGATGATGATGATTGTTAGAAGCTATATCAATGTTTGTCAGCAATATATTTACTGCCTGTCTTAAATAAATGTTAGACAGTAGTTTCATATTTAGCACTTTTGTTCAGAGTTTTAGTTTGAGATTTACGAGGAGCTGTCTTTAAAGTGATGAATTTACATATGCAAACTATTATTATTTTTTTTTTCTGTGATTAAGCACTGATGCTACAACATGTGTGGTAGAGTCTAATCCATGGCGCTGAAAAGTACAGTAGAAAGACCTGGCATACTTTGAAGGCTCTAAGAATATGGTACTTAGAATCATGGAAGATCCGCTGTGAGTCCATGTAGAGAAGCTAAACAAATGAACCAATAAGGTGAGGGGGGAAGACATTTATTATTGAACAATTTGCATTAAACAATTCTTTTCCTTTAATTGAGAAAAAGTAAATGTCAGAATTTTCTTCATTAGAAGTTTTAGTCATAAGTTTTTTTTAAATAAAAAGCTTATGAATGACCTTGTTTTGTTGTGTAAATGGCTATAAAATATGGCAGCCTAATGTGACATTAGACGATAGAGAAAAGAGTTTGCTCAGTAAGAAAGAGCATTACATGTGTACAAAACAGCTGATGGGCACAATAAATTATAAGGGGGCTGAGATACATGTGGATAAATCTGAGAAGAACAGATGAAACATTTACTTTTCTGAGGAGAAGAACCATTTGGGCCAATAGGATAAACTATTTGTTTGCTGAAAGGAAACATTGATAGGGGATACAGAACATCTCCGTGAGAAAGGTAAGTCTATCAAATCGTAGCAGAAGTTTCTATTTCATACTCACAGTCTCATACTGGTTCCCCTCCTGACCCATTTCACATTAAAAAAAATGAATGCATCTCTTCAAGTGCTATCGAATACATACAAGAAATATATAAATCAGTTTCATATGTTGACTCCACAATTATATAAAAAAGTTTTCAGATGATTAACTGTATTTCTAAGCCAGGTGTAATTAGCTACATGTTATAGTGATTCTTTTAAGCGTTGGTGGACTTTTTATTGTCTCTTTTGCTTCTATAATTCATTATGTTGCCGAAAGATAGTCATTAAAAAATGTACTTTGTTGAGTACAAGTAGCACACCTGGCTACAGTTTTGGCATATTTCAGTGCATTGGTGATGTGAGAGACTTTATCCCCAAAACGTTTGAATTTAGCAGTTTCACAGACCTTCATCCACTCTATTTTCATTGAATTCTTTGTTTTGTTTTTGACACTTCAAATGCAGTGACACAGTCACACTTCTTTGTGTTAAGTAGAATACATTTTTACCTGTCATATGTCTATTTCAGGAACTGAGTGCATTGTTTTTGATTACTGTCGCTTTTTTATATGAAGAGGTGCTCAAATGACATTTGAAACCATATAGAAAATGAAGCATTTCTGGAAAATGCTATTAGGCAAGAAGCAATCACTTTGTGAATTAGAGCACCAAGAATTCTCTTATACCAAAACTGCAAGATTTGAAGACTTTGTGTTTGAAAAGATGTCATCACCCATTGACAACTGCTCTGTGCAGATCACTGAATGGATGTTGACTGTTTCATAGCCTCTGCACAATGTAATGAATCAAAGCAACATAAATGTGGAGGACGAGAGACAAAGGGTTATCACATTAAAGAAGGAAATGTCACTATAATCCCATTGTACATATTCATGAGTTAAAAAGTTACTTTGCAATATTTGGATGTGCATTCTGATTGGTATTATGATATTAGTGGCTGTGCTGGTAAATTTGTCACACTGGGTAATCACTAAGTAAACAGACTATTTTACCATGACACAGGTAGCACAAGGGAATTATATGTTTATACTCTGATACAGGCATGTTAATATACCCTAATGTTGGACAAACATACAGAATCACATACACATTCTATTGCTGCATACAAAGAAGGCCCATCTATTATAATTGTAGTGTGACAGCTGTTAATAAACAGTCAATCTAGCTATATGACTATGTTACTATGGATCTAGGACACATGCTCAACGAGCATGTGTCCGAATACACAAAAGCGCTTAACATAGAAAAGTGCTTCCGTGTATGTGTAGTTCAAAAAAAAAATCTGTTTCTGCAGGGGGGCTTCGCCCCCCTGCACCCCCAAACCCCCCTACTTTAATATTCTCACTCCGAGATCGCACTACAGTAGGGAAAAGGAAATTTTCCCTTACCCGCACTGTAGTCCGATCTACGAAACAGGCACACATACACAGAAGCGCCTTTCAATGTTAAGCTCTTTTGTGTATGTGTGTTCGATGTTTTGTGATTCGGGCATATGCTAGTTGAGCATGTGTCCGGATCCCGTTACTATGTACCTGTGACAATTATAATTTCTATAAAGAGGTGCGGTAATGACTTGGCTTCTATCAAGTATTACCCAGCCTGCATGAAGACATTACTGTAACAGGCTATGTCCAGGTAATACTGGATGATCATGTGATACGAGTACTCAAAAAGACAACTGCCCATTTCTTAGAACTGAATTATTACATTCTACATCTCTATTTTTTTTACAAAAGAATAACTATATTTTATATATTTGTAAGATATTTATAAACCCACTTTACACAGTCATGAAATAATTGTCTGCACTTCTAGACAAACATTGCTGATCTGCTATTACATTATGATTAGACCATATTACTTTAACTAATTTTAGAAGCTTCTCAGTCTTTAGTTTCAAATGGAATCCAGCTAAAACTGTTGCATTTTTCATATGTGTATCTGATCTTTTAGTCATTTTTGTATATCTGGTTGTTTTCAAATGCAATATTATCAGTTAAGGTCTATTTTCTTCCTAAGGCAGTTTTAATTCATGCTACGGTTATGAAAGCACTTCCTGATGCTTTATGTTTAATAATGGTCTAGATGTAAGTGATGAAAAACAGTTAGAAGACCAGGCATTTTTAATCCACCCCTTAACCACAGTATATTTTTATTTGAGAAGATGTGTGAAATGGATATTTGGGAATGCCTAAACAAACCTTGCAATGTTAAATATTTTAATTTAACAAATGTGGAGAGGAAATCATTTTTTGAAGTGGTATTTGACAAAAATATACAGGTAATAAAACCCAACATGGGGGGAGGGCTAGTGATTATGAATTCAGTTGATTACTCCCCAAGTATAAATAACATATTATTTAAATGATCAGTATGAGAAGTTTCATTAAACAAAATACATATTGATTGCATATCAAAAAATTGATTTAACTTTTGAAGACATGTTACTCCAAAAGCCAGATATCTAAATGTGAATTTGATTTTATGTTTAATGAAAAAACAGTCATAGCCGGTGTTTTTGGCATTCCAAAAATTCACAAATGCATCAACAATTCACCTTTTTGTCTGATTGTGGATGCTAAGAGATCTAAGATCAATTCCACTGCCAAATTTCTGGATGACTTTCTTAAAGGAGGCTTAAATGAGGTAGCTCAAATATTTAAAGACTCATGGCATTTTCTTTAGCAAATGAATAATGTCCATTTTTTTTCCTGAGGCTATCTTTGTTATCCAAAGACAAGACGTGGTGGCACAAAGGTATCCTGAGTTAGCAGACTTCCGAAATGAAGCACCAAAGCTACACGGAGCTTTGATAACCAAAATGAAAGTCACACTGATGCAAGTAGATTTTAAATAAAAGCTGTTAGTTTTAATGGATCAAACCAGGAAGGTGAAAAACAAAGCCAGTAGTGTAAAACGCTCCCAAGTGCGTTTTTCGTTCAAGTCACTGCTTGAACTTCCTCAGACTTACAACAATGTTCAAACCAAGTGGCTCTTAAATACTTTAGTTGATTATGTTTAATTGATTAATTAATTAATTAATTAAAAACATTTTTTAAAAAACATTTTGTAAAACAAACCTAGAGAGCAACCTTACCATACACTGAAACCTAATGCTAAAAAATATATGTATCTGTGTATATAATAACCATAATGGTAAATAATAATCATCAATAGTAAATCATAAGTCATCAGTCACAATAGTCTAACCACTCAACAGACCTAAGTAGAAAAGAAAATTAGATTATCAATTAAAATTGTCACACATATAATAATGATTATAATTAAGATCAAAAAACTAAATAAAGATGTATATATCAAAATATACTAAACATGTCTACTATTAAAGTGTTGCACCAATTATATAAGACCTGTTATAATCCACATTAAGAAAATGGGAATAGTGACAGTAATCAATTTTTTGAAAAAATAACATGGGAGATATGGGGAACAAAAATATGAACAAAAATAAACTGACGTCCAGTTACGTGTTATTTTATGTATGCAATATGTGTATTAATGTGTGTTTTGTGTGTTTTATGTGTTGTATGTTATTAATTTGTAAATTTGTATTGCAAGCTGTAACAAAATGTATATATATACATATAGGCGTCATGTGTCTATATTTGCAATACAGTAAAGTAAATATAATATAATGTAATATAATGACAACCTTTCAAGAATGTCAGACATGTCCGATTTCAGGAAGGACAGAATGTTAGGAAACAAGTTTCTAAATCCAAAAGGAAACGTCCACGTTCCATATTAAAAGGGCATAACAATAATACTGAGTCCACTGATTTGGAAACCTCATCTGGCACAGATACGGACACACAGTCCACCATGGATTCCCCTACCCCAAAGCGTAAAAACTATGTATCCCCTTTAGGGAACACAGGGGCAGGAGGAGGAGGGGGGGCAGGAAGCACGGAAAGAGTTACCAGTCTGCAAAATCTGTTGGAGATATTGACCAAAAAATAAATAATGTATGTAACATTTCTAGTACTACACTATCAGAGGAACAGATATCTTTGTTAAATAAAGGTTTATCCTTCATTCCTGGTTTTTTTGTCCCAGAAGACTCATTTACTAATGATTTATTTTCATTTTGTAGGCTTATTAATTTAAAATTGTTTTTCCAGGAACAAGGAGACACTGCATATTTACAACATGAAGGTTTCAAATATCATGCTTCAAATTTTATTCCTCCCATGCATCCGGCTGTCAATCTTTTTTTGAAAAGTGTACTTAATGAGTTACATTTTAAGCACAACTATGAGAGACCTATGCCTAACAATATTACCGATGTTGAAAAAGTTTGTCTAGAGGAACTTGCAAATAATAAAGATTTAGTCATTATCAATGCAGACAAAGGAGGGGCAGTGGTAGTGTTAGATTGGTGTGCTTATGATATTGAAGCACACAGACAACTTAATGATGCTAAATACTATACTAAAATGCCACTGGACCCTACCTTGGTTTTCAAAAAGGAGATTGATGACTTTTTGAATTCTGCTGTCGAAAATGGCATTATTGACAAAAAAACATGTCATCATCTAACTATTAATGATCCCACAAGACAATATATTTACTTTCTGCCTAAAATACATAAGGACCTTTTACATCCACCTGGTAGGCCGATTGTATCAGGCATGGGGTCGATAACTGAACCTCTTTCCGAATTCCTTACTATGCATTTAAAGCCATTGCTACTATATGTAAGATCACGTATACAAGACATTACTCAATTTTTGAGTATCATAAATGACATGCAGTTGGAAACGGATTGGTTACTATGTACCCTGGACGTAAGTTCACTTTACACTAATATTCCACATTGGGGTGGACTTGATGCTATTGAATTTTGGCTCAATGAATCTAAATTATATCAACCTGGTTTCAATACCCTCTTGTTGAATCTTACTGAGCATGTTTTGACTAAGAATGTTTTTTTCTACAACCAGGATTGTTATCTACAGATCAGAGGTACTGCTATGGGGGCATCCTTTGCCCCTATTTATGCTGATCTGTTCATGGCCTACATTGAACAAATTATGATCTATGATGATACACATAATTTGTTTTTGCCGGAAATTGACATCTGGCGCAGATATTTGGATGATTGCTGGATGGTGTGGAGATCGGATATTCCATACCTTCAGGAATTTATGGAATACCTTAATGATAATATATGGGGTATACAATTCACTATCACCTACAATCGGGAATCCATTACATTTTTGGATGTTTTGGTGACTAGGAATAATGACAACACCTTAACAACTGAAACCTATAGAAAATTCCCCCAATATAATACAATTCTCCACGCATCCAGCTTTCATCCAAAACATATTGCAAAGAACATCCCTAAATCACAATTTATTAGGATTAGGCGGAATTGTTCTGATAACACCACTTATGTCAATCATGCTCAGGATTTGCATAATAGATTCATTGAGCGTGGCTATTGTTCAGGATATGTGACCATGGCTCAGAATCATGCTATGGGTCTATATAGACCCAATTTACTAACATATAAAAAGAAACATAATAAGACAAATAAACTCAGACTCACTACAACATTTGGTAGGAATACCAATAATTTTATTAAGATTGTTAGGGACAACTGGAACATTTTGGAGGCTGATGTCAGAATCAAAAATATTGTTCCTGATAAGTGCCTTTTTTCTTTCCGTAAGGGAAAGAATTTGGCTTGTCATTTTAATCATTACAAACACCACTTTGAGTCAACGTTACCACAGGTATATCAAACTACAATTTTGGGAGATAGACTTATTGGTTCCTTTCCATGTGGCCATTGTGTCAACTGTAAACACATGTTAAAAACTAAGGAATTCACTAGTAGGAATACCAATACAGTTTTTGATATTAGATTTTTTGCAAACTGCAACACAGATTGGGCTGTCTATTTGGCATGTTGCACTTGCCATTCGTTTTATGTTGGACAGACATCAAGACCAGTCAAATTACGTATTTCGGAGCACCTTAGTGACATTAGATGCCATAAAATCACTAATGCACTATACAAACATACATTAATACATAATACTGCCAAATTTCATTTCACTGTTATTGATAAAATCATTGGTGATAGGACCACCAAGAGTGGTTGGCACAACAAACTGAACCTCAAAGAAAAGAAATGGATTACTAAATTAGGAGCATTATTTAACCCTGGATTAAATGATTGTCTATAAATTCAACATATTATACATGCTTTGAGGAACATATGGTATTTCTATACTTAGACCCTATATAGATTTATATTGGATTTATTGATTCCAATATTTGAAGTATGCATTCTGATGTA
Source organism: Protopterus annectens (assembly GCF_019279795.1). Classification (NCBI taxonomy): domain Eukaryota; kingdom Metazoa; phylum Chordata; order Ceratodontiformes; family Protopteridae; genus Protopterus; species Protopterus annectens. The sequence goes on along the minus strand of NC_056744.1, from coordinate 1,637,392,546 downwards.
ACATGAATTTTGTCTATGTGCCTATTCAGCTCATGTATAAATGTTGTTTTACATTCAGTTCATCAGATCATTTACATTTTTATTTTCATTTGTTATTATAATATTGACTCAAATAATTTATTACTATATGTATGCACTCTAGCCCTGTTATTGAATGCATTTATGATTACATAAATAATTTTTGCTATTTTATGCTGTTTGATGATCAGCATATGATTGTTATCTTGTAACCAATCAGCATGGTCCTATGTGTTTAAATACAGCACTTTTGTTTTGGCTCCTTTTTGTACACTGAAGAAGGCTGGGTTTCTAACCATTGCCGAAACCGGTATGTTTTGGGATGCCTTTTTGCTGTTGGGGTAGTCTTTATTAAACTGCTCCTTTGGACACTATTCATCTGTTTGATGCTGGCTCATTTTTTGTTGTTGGAGGTATTCAGTTGGAGCCGTGCAGTTCCTGACGTGCAGGGGAAGCATTTGTCTGTTGAAGAACACACTATGAGAGCGAGAGGCTCTAATGAATTTGATACCATGCCAGAAGTTTTTGAAGACGATGACTGGGCCACCGATGGCGAGCAACAACAGCAGCAAAAAAACTACAGAGGGGGGAGGGGGCAACTTGGAAACCGAAACGACCAGCACCTCCGAAGAAACGTTACAACACTCGGAGCAACAACCAACAGTGGGACTAAAATTAATTGAAGTTGTAACTAATGGGGATGCAGACTTTAAAATTTACAACTATACTGAATGTCATGTTGACAACACCTTGGTTGAATTATTTGCAAAAGGCTTAACCTTTGTACCTTCACAACCTTGTAACATTGTAAATTTACTAATAGACTTTAAAATGTTTATTAGGAAGTTAAACCTCAACATGATTTTCGGTAATTCTGACCCCAATTTTTTAGCTGACCCACTACGTGTCCCGAGCAGTTTCAACCCACCCCTGAACAACTCACTATATTTATTTGAACAACTTTGTGAGTTGGAATTTAGGGAAATAACTTCCAGAACACACAGCAACTATCAGTCCAATATCTCTAAGGACGAACATGATTTACTGTTTATGTTCAGGAAATTACCGGTAAGAGTTATGAAACCGGACAAGGGAGGAGGGCTAGTAATAGTACACAATGTGGACTACATTAACATCATGTTAAGACTACTGGAGACAGACACCTATGAAGAAGTTAGTAAGAACCAGTACAATCAAGCATGTCACCACATTAGGTCACATATAAATGACCTCTTTATTGACGGTCTAACTACAGGGGAACAAAACCAATATTTAACAATGTTGGCCCCTAGAATCCCAAAAGTTTTCGGTATTCCAAAGCTCCATAAAAACCTTGAAAATCCCCCCTTCCGTATGCTAGTTGATGCTCGCCAATCTATTACATACCCAGCTGCTAAATTGACTGATTTAATTCTCAAAAGGTACGTCGAAAGGGAGGACCAAATTTTGAAAGACTCTTGGTCTTTCCTTGAATGTATACGAGAAACAACATTCGACTGTACTTACAACTTTTTAACAGTCGATGTATGTGACCTTTACTCTAGCATTCCCCAAGATGTGGGAATGGAGTGGGTTGTCGAATTTTTAGGATCAAAGGGGGTGTCTAGCGATCAATGCAACTTAGTGGAACAACTTTTGGACATCATCTTAAAAAACAACTTTGTCTCCTTTGAAGACAAGCTGTTCTTGCAAAAAATAGGCGTAGCCATGGGATCCCCAGTGGGGGCAAGCTTTGCAAACTTGGTCATGGCCCACTGGGAGACATCATACGTACTCAATAGTATTTGGAAATCAAAAATATATCTGTACAAGCGATATTTGGATGACATCTTTATTTTGCTGAGGGGAGACGAGGCAGATGCAAGGGATTTGGTAGGATTTTTTAATTCTACGACAAACTTTTTGAAGTTCACTATGAACTTTCAAACCAGGGATATCTGCTTCTTAGATATCCTCCTCAGTAAAAACCAAGACCAATATATTTCACAAATATATAGGAAAAGTACGTTTTCAAATACATACTTACATTTCTCAAGCTCCCACCCCCACCACCAAAAGAAATCTGTAGTTAAGGGTCAGCTGGTGAGGGTAGCTAGGATGACAACACTTGAAGAGGACTTTACAAAAGAATGTGGGAACCTATATCAGATGTTTCGACATCGAGGGTACCCTAGGACATTTTTGGACAATATTTTCAGTGAGGTCATCTCAAAAAGAAAACACAGGGTATATGAAGCTATTTTGGGTGTTCAAGGTAGGACTGACAACCATGAGATTGACATTCCTCTCACCCAAAGTCCAAACACAATTAATAACGTTGTAACTCCAGGAGTTAGGTCATCCAACAAACAAACTAATTACACCAACTCGTTTGTTTTCACCTTTTGCCCAGAAGCCAATGAGATTTCTAAGGTGGTGAGTAAATACTGGTTTTGTCTATGTTTAGAGAAAGATTTATCCACACTTTTGGGCCCCAGACCCAAAATTACTTTCAAGAGGGGTAGTAATATGAAGGACCTCTTAGAAAGAAAGAATGTGGGATCCAATTTGAGGAAGGGGGGTACCCAAAAATGCGGGGCATGTAGGCAATGTATAAACATCAACACTTTTGACTCATTTACCATCAGAAACAACAACTTTAAGGTTTGGAAGCGTTACAATTGTAACAGCAAACGTGTGGTCTACTTGGCACAGTGCAAACTTTGCCCCGCATTTTACATAGGGAAGACTGATAGGCGGTTGAGGGAGAGATTATATGAACATGGCTACGCAATAAACAACAACAAAGTTGACAACGCTCTTGCAAGGCATTGTAACACCTTTACAGATCATGTATTTGATTTTATGGTGATTGACCAAATCACGCCTGACCAAACTAACTGTATCAACGATAGCCTTTTGAAATTACAGTTAGAGAAGAAGGAATTAAGTTGGCAGTTACGTTTGGCAGCATACAAAGCACCTGGTCTTAATGAATATTATTCAATTATGTGTATCCTTAAACTGAATAGTTTACTAAGATAACACAGTCTCCATTATATAACTAACACCTAGGCGATGTACATCATAGTGTGATACCTTGAGTTAAAGTGTCTTTTATATGGTTTTTGACCTGGATATTTACCACAGGTCTCACAACATATAATGTATTTTACTTCATTATATTACATCACATTATATTTACTTTACTGTATTGCAAATATAGACACATGACGCCTATATGTATATATATACATTTTGTTACAGCTTGCAATACAAATTTATAAATTAATAACATATAACACATAAAATACACAAAACACACATTCATACATATATTGTATATATAAAATAACACGTAACTGGATGTCAGTTTACTTTTGTTTATATTTTTGTTCCCCATATCTCCCATGCTATTTATTCAAAAAATTGATTACTGTCATTATTCCCATTTCTTAATGTGGATTATAACAGGTCTTATATAATTGGTGCAACATTTCATTAGTAGATATGTTTCTGTATATTTTGATATATACATCTTTATTCAGCTTTTTGATCTTAATTATAATTATTATTACATGTGTGACAATTTTAATTGATAATCTAATTTCCTTTTCTACCTAGGTCTGTTGAGTGGTTGGACTATTGTGATTGATGACATATGATTCACTATTGATTATTATTATTTACCATTATGGTTATTATATACACATATTTTCTTAGCATTAGGTTTTAGTGTATGGTAAGGTTGCTCTCTAGGTTTGTTTTACAAAATGTTTTAAAAATGTTTTTAATTAATTAATTAATCAATCAATTAAATACAATTAACTAAAGTATTTAAGAGACACTTGGTTTGAATATTGTCGTAAGTCTGAGGAAGTTCAAGCAGTGACTCGAACGAAAAACGCACTTGGGAGCGTTTTACACTACTGGCTTTGTTTTTCACCTTCCTGGTTTGATTCATTAAAACTAACAGCTTTTATTTAAAATCTACTTGCATCAGTGTGACTTTCATTTTGGTTATCGAAGCTCCGTGTAGCTTCGGTGCTTCATTTCGGAAGCCTGCTAACTCAGGATACCTTTGTGCCACCACGGCTATCTTTGTTATGACTGATGTGTAGAATTTATTTTCTGTTATACCACACAACATTGGGCTTTCATGGTTTGAAGAACAACTATGTAAACATAGTAATTTTAGTGCAGATAGAGTTAATGCTATGGTAGCACTTATGGAGGTTGTTTTAAGGAACAATTTTGTGCATTTTGAACGCCGGTATTTTTGGCAAACTACAGGAGTAGTCATGGGGGCAGCTTGTGCCTCATGTTTGCTAATTATGTAATGGCCCAATGGAAAGAACAATATATTCTTAATAGCCACTGTGGTAAGAGTTGATTTTTTTGTAGTAGGTTTTTGGATGACATCTTTATTTCGTGGGTAGATTCTGACTTAAAATTGCAAGAATTTTTTTCTTATATTAATAACATGGTGGTTTTTTTCACATTTTACCAGTACCCACAATACAGAGAAAATACGTTTTTTGGATGTTGACTTGGTCAAGAATTATAATTTAGTTAAATATAGTACCAACATATATAGAAAACCAACTTTTTTCAATTCTTACCTCCACTATACCAGTTAGCATACTAAGCCTCAAAAAAGGTCAGTAGTTAAAGGCCAAGTGGTACGACTAGCCAGAATGATATCAGAAATGGAGACCTTTATAGTGGAGGTTGACAAGGTGCTTGAAATGTTTAATAAGAGAGGGTACCCCAGTGAGCTTTTAAAATAAATTTTAAATAAATTAATGGCCAAAAGAGAAACTGGTATTTATAGACCTATATTAAATAACAATAAAAGTGAAGTGGGAAGAGATAAACATATAGCTTTAAGTGAATTTAGAAATCACATTACAAACAATCATGGACAGAAATCGTTTATCTCTACTTATTGTTTAGGTAGTTATAATATTATAGATTGCATTTATAAAAACTGGAAGGTTATTGTATTAGATCCCCAGTTACAACAAAAACAAGGGGAAATACCTTGTCATGTTTTTAGAAGAAGTAAGACTTTTAAAAACTATTTAGAGTCAAAGAGACTAGACTGCTGAGAAAATGGGTAAAAAACAAGGAGCCTTAAAATGCAGTAATTGTAACCAGTGTACACATATTTGTGCAGACAATAATTTTATTATTAGGGGTACCGTTTATAAAATTAAGGGTCATTATTTTTGTTAAACAAAAAATGTGGTATATCTTACTCAATGAAATGTATTGCCTTTTATGTTGGAAATGGCTCTAGATGTTTTAAAGAAAGAATATATGACCACATACAAGATATAAAAAAAACCCCAAAAAGTACAAATGCATTGTATAAGAATATTACAACATTTTCGACTCATAAGTTTAAATTTTTAATTATTGAACAAGTAAAATTTGAACCTCAAGGTCTGATTATTTCTGAACACCTTGATTCCTGTGAACTTAAATGGCAATTGAGGTTAGTTGCTACTCATTAGCCAGGGTTGAATGATGATTGCTCCATCAACCCTATTTTAAAATTGAAATTTTAACATGATAATTAAGTGTGTTAATTAAGTGTGGTACTTAGTTGGTGGATTAAAACATGTGATTTTTATGGTTTTACTATTGTAAGCTGTTGTTTAACTTAAGTTGATCAGTTTTGAAGAAGTTCTGGTACAATAGAACAAAAGCGCTCAACTCCTATGCAAATGGCTGTCATCTCCTCGGACAACATAAAATTACAGTTCAGCTGTTTTGCTAAGAATAACAGCTTCAGGCACTTCTGGTCATGCCCATATTAAAGAATTCTTGCTATGCCTCTCTTCAACTATTCGGATGCTTTTGTAGAATGCTTGTCAAAGTAACATTTTTATAGTTAATTTATTTATAGCATTTTATTACTTTGTCAAGATTAGCTGGTGTCACCAAAGAAACAGTCATTAGTAATATACTCTTATCTTCTACTGATTAATAAATGAACTGGTGAAATATTGGAATTCTGCACTGGGATATTCCCATACTCCAAGATTAAAAGACAACAATCTTCATAATTACTGCTACTATTTTTTTCCTAAGATTCTTCACTCCCTGAATATTTTTCTCTGCCTGTTGAAGGACTTTTATTCATGTCCGTAAACTTTCATTCATGCTCAAGTCTTTCAAATTCCAAATTCTTGAACTATGAACCATTGCTTAATGTAACATGACATGTGTGCTTGTTTTGAAAAGATAAACTTTAATGAACTCACAGCACCGGTACTTGTTTTTAAAATGTTTCATTAAAAAGACTAAACATGTACAAAATAATTGCAACTTAGGGGGCGACTATTTCATTGTAAAATGTAGCACTGTAAAGTAAACTGACACTATCAATAAACAAAATATAAATATGCACATATCTATGTGTGTGTGTCATTCCTCTCAACTGTACAGATTTTTGTGGTATGTCCAAATTTTTGCTTCTATTTTCCATCTGTTCCTCAAAAAAATTGTGTTTTTCCAACAAATCACTGAGGATTAAAGTCACTAAGTAATGCCATAAATTCAAGTTTTAGATTACATATCCTTCAGAAAATAACTTATCTTCCAGCCTACAAAACACACAATTCCTGACCTCTTATTTAACATCATATCCATCAACAAAACTGTCATATCTTCTGTTACCCACACAAAACTTCTTGGGGTTGTGATTGATTGTAACATGAAATTTGATATCCATATCTCTCTCACCATAAAGAAAGTCCATAAAAAGCTAGGTACAGTATATAGAAATAAACAGTTCTTAAAAAACACTGCTAGGGCCACTATTGCGCATAAATATCTCATGTCTGCACTACTATATGCCTCTCCAATCCTCACCAACCTTAGAAAAGCTGACTTAACCAAACTAGAAGCTGGCTATAACAAAATCGCCAAATTCGCTACTTACAGTTCTTACAGATCCCATCACTGTCTAGCTTTCAAACAGCTCAATTGGCTTGAACTTCCTTACCTACTTCTATATAATCAACTTACTCTGTCACATACAATTCTATATCATCCCGAGAAAACCCCTTCACTACAAGGCCTGATAATTCCGTGCTTCTGTACGAGAAACTTCTGCTCAACTAACAAACTTCTACTTAAAGTAATTAAATATAATAATGCTACTGGTTCATCCCTCTACTCTAAAGCAATAATCAAGCAAACTAATAAACTTCCCCCTATCATTACAGCTATAGCTCCCATACACAAATTTAAAAAGTCCTTAAAATCGCATTTATTGAACTCATGGCACTGCAACTGTGACAGTCCAGGTTAATACTAGGACCCCTCCCTTCTCTCACTCTATCTCTTTAGTTCTGTACTCATCAATCATACCTTCACCCCATACTTCTCTCCCCACATCTCTTATAATTATTCCTACCTGTATCTTACCCTTGTTTTACTTAAAGACAGCTACTAAAGTATAACAACTACTTTTTGTTGAAACTAATAGTTTGTACTGTTGGTGCTATTATATAATTTTATGTTATATGTTAAATAATACTACTTAACATTAATGTACTGTGCTGCGTAAATTCAAATTAAAGATTATTATTGGGTGTGTAAATATTAATTGTGGATCTTTTCTCCCTAGGCCTCCGCTGAAAAAGGACTGATGTCCAGTCGGACTTTCCTGGTAACCAAATGTGAAATAAATAAATAATTAAATAATAATTCATAAAATACATGCTAGCACAAATCCTGTTATTCTAGCAACTAAGTGTATGAGAGCAATATTTAAATTGTGTCCCTATTTTTGGGTCTTTGTTCCCACATTTTTTTAGGCTTTGTCCAGATTTCTTCCACTAACAGGTTGAGTTGTCTGTGTGTGTGTGTGTGTGTGTGTGTGTGTGTGTGTGTGTGTGTGTGTGTGTGTGTGTCTACACACACACACACACATATATATATATATATATATATATATATATATATATGTACACACACACACACACACACACACACGCACACACACACACACACACACACACACACACACACACACACACACACACACACACACACAGACACACACACACACACGCACACACACACACACACACACACACACACACACACACACACATATATAGACATATCCACACAGATATACATTCATACATACATGCGTATATATATTATATTATATATATATATATATTTAGAGAGAGAGAGAGAGAGATGGGTACACTGAAAATGTCAAACTATCTACTAGAAAATGTGGAAAATGTGACCATCAACATATTAGTGCACATATGTCAAGCAACAAACTCAGTACATTCAAAAACTAAAACTTAAAAATCTAAAGAAAAACATTGTTCACTCCACACACCCCATGCAAATTATATATACTAACTCCAAGATGACACAATATCAGGAAAAGGGCACTCCGAGAATTCTGCAGTCTAGCACACCTGTTGCAATTCTACTTGGTCACCAAATTTTCTCTACTAAACAGCTATCAGCCAAAACGATGTTTGGTAAAATTCAGTGCTCCTGTATCTATATATTTCTAGGGGTCTACTTTGCTTGGTCAAAAGCCCAGATACGCAAACATTATTTTTGCGAGACGAAAATAATGAAAACTGAAATCCCAAACCACTCAGGTTTCCCAGGACAAGTAAACACTTGCCCAATCTGGGGAAATAATGCCCTTTTCCCCACTGTAGTCAATCCCAGAGTTAGCATATATTGTTAGGGGGATATGGTGGGCTATATATCTAATCTATATCAATATATGCATGCACACACATACACACACGCGCGTGCATTTACACACACACACACACACACATATATATATATATATATATATATATATATATATATATATATATATATATATAAATAAACAGAAGATCGAAGTATCAAAACTTCCAACAAATTGTCATAGTTCTAAAAATTGCTCTAATCATACACATTTGAATACACATAAAATCAAATCACAAAGGTTCAAAAAAATAAATAAAATGTATTTTTACAGAGAGTCACACACCCCAATAATTATATATATATATATATATATATATATATATATATATATATACCAGCTTCAAAAATACACTATATTGGGGTAAGGGTATATTCCTAATCTCCACTGTGCCATGATCTGAAGGAAATAAACAGCAGCAAAGTTTGAAAAGTTCAATCTCAAACACTGCAGTCATTAAACTGGTCCACAAGAGTAATGAACCTAGTACTTATGAACATATACAAAATGCATATGTGTCTGCTATTTCTCTGAGATACAGCTATGCCTACCACAACAATTCATCAAAGCAAAATGTAAAATGAAATATTTTCTGTAACTTAGGTAACATGCTCCTGAAGGTAACCATAATACTTGTAGTATTTGTTAGTTTAATCACTTTATAGAATATTTGGAATAATAAAAACAAATCTGTACCTGTTCAGCTTCCTAAGTATAAATATTCTTTCCTGCCAGAACAACCATGGAGCATATCAGATACTGTCTCTTCTTGTGAATTGTTAAGTTATTGTAGGAATTACACATATCACAATTGTATGCCACTTGCTCTTTCTGTGCTAACAGTCCAAGTCAATTCTCCATCTCTTTTTTTTTTTTTTTTTTTGCTTCTTTTGCAGTATTACAAGATGTATGTCATATATTCTTTCAATGTCTTTTTTCTTCACTGGTTACCTACAGTAATTATGCCAGACTGAACATTAAGCCTAGAAAACAAATTTTATTTTCCATGAAAAAAAGTAAGACTGGCTTTCTTCTCTGACTGATGACTTTTGGTCTAGCCAACCTCATATTAGGACATCTTATGCATTTCTACACCTGTCAGTACTGCTGTGATATTCTCCATGTTCTCTGCTTCATTAGCAATTGCAGTATTACCCAAACAACATATATTTTTTCTTCCATCAAATTTTCTTTCTGCTCTTCAACATATTCACTATATTTAGTTCCTTGCTTGTCTGTATTTTACCTTCCATATCATAATTCTGTTCATTAACCAACATCCTACCAAACTTGGATGTGCCTTGTACCAAAAAATGTTTAAATATCTTTGCAGGGGGGTTATGACGATCCATGCTTACATGCACTTCATTGCCAAGAAGATTTTTTTTTTAAATATGTTTATTGAATTTTCACTTAAGACATAGGCAAACATACATTAGTAGAAAAGAAAATAACATATATTAATTTTTACATTTGCATACATTATGCATTACATATTTTCATTCTTTATACCTAGTTCAATTCCTGCCTTCCTTTAAACCTCACTCTTCCTCCTGAACGTTATTATACATGCATTGTTCCCACAATTTCCATTTAGGCATATGTAATTTTCTCCTTTTCTTTTCTAAAGATACATCTTCAAGTTCTTTAATCTCTTTTGCAATATTCATTGCTTCAGATACAATTACATTAGGTTTTGATTTCCATTTTCTAGTTACTGCTTTTTATGGCAGCCAACTGAATTATTAATAAGGCCTTACTATGCCTAGGTAATTCAGATCCTGCGTACCGGTTCAAAAGAATCATTTTCTTGTTTACAGCCATTTGCTTACCAATATTTCTTATAGAGTACTCCACAGGGAATTTTTTAAATCTGCCAACTCACTGAACTCCACAAAACATGTTCCCAGTTACCTCTTTCTTTCCCCATCACACCTCCAACATGTGCTATCTACCTGAGAAAATTTTCTTTGAAGTCTGCTTGGGATATAAAATACCTATGAAAACATTTCCAAGCTGACTTTGTTCCATAGTTGGAAGTCATACATATTACCTCCCATTGCTCCATTCTAAATAGCTTTTCCAGTCTCTCATCACAATCTCGTCTAACTTCCTCTGATTGATTTTTTTATACTTACCATGCAATATTTATGCTCTTACCCACATATATAATCTGTCTCACACAAAACATCATGCCACATATTTGGAAAACTCCTCTAATTAAACCCCTCCCAAATCAAATAATCCAAAATAATTCTCTCACTTCCATCCAAACATTCATCCTCCCAATTCTGGAAAAACTTCTTGAAAAGACAGTCTATACCTACCTCTCCCTCTGTATCGAGCAGTACCACCTGTTCTCCTCCAAACAACATGGAGTTTGGCCTGGACAAAGTACTATAGCAGCACTTTGGTTCCTAATTGATTACATCCTGCTAAACCCTGACTGTGGCCTCCTTACAGGAGCCCTATTTGTAGACCTGAAAATGGTATTTGACCTCATTGATCACTATTTTCTCCAAAACAAACTAATTGAAATTGATATCAGTTCAAATGCCACTCCCTTGTTTAAAAATTCCATCACTGACAGACACTTCTGATTTTAAAATAGGATCCTTCCAATCAGAATCTGCACCTATTACCAAAGGTGTGCCACAATGACTTATTCTCACCCCCTCCTCTTCTCCACATTCATTAGCAGACTTCCTTGTGACCTCCCCATCTCCCACTTATCCTCTATACTGATGACATGGTCATTTACCAGTCATGTCACACTCACCCTAACATTCAATGCCAAGTCCAGTCAGACATCCACCGATGGCTCATAAACTATAAACTACTTCCTAACACCACCAAGAACAAAACTGTTCTTTTTAGAACTCCACAGAAAATTCACCAAGCTCTTGAGTCTTTAACTATCTTTGACCTGCATAACGATTTCATAGAGACAACCTCCACCTTCAAATACCTAGGACTATGGATTGATTGGTTACTAAACTTCAATTTCCATATAGACAAAGTGAAAGCCAAAATGCATTCCCTCCTCTTCTGAGACAAAAAGTTCTCTCCTTTTCTATCCCAACCAGCCAGAGCAGCCATTGGCAAAGGAGTTCTCCTTTCTCAACTTGACTATTTTCTCCCATTTTTTACCTCTGCTTTCAAGAAAAGCATTGCCATACTCCATTCTATCTGCAACAGCATCTGCTGATTCACTACTAACTCACCTATCTGTGCGCATTATTGTATCACCATAGAAAAAGCCAAATGGTTACCCATAAAACAAAGGTCTGACCTACTTTTAGGATCCAAACCCTACAAACTTCCCCGATCACACACATTTTCTCGCCTTGTAGCCAGATTTCTTGAAAAAGCACTCCTCACACAACTTGAGACACTACTCACAAACCACACCAAATTATATTACCCCAGAACTGAACTCCACAGCACTGTACATGCATAATGCTCTCAGGCATCTAAGCTTTGTCAAGCTCTCACCATCAACATTAAGGAAATCAACACTTATTCCAAATTCAGAATGCAACTCCAAAAGCACTGCTTCGGTGCAAGACAGATCACCTAACTTATTTCCTTTCGGAGTCTCTTCTCTCCTCTCAAGATTCACTGAAGATTGAGCCACTTTAGAAACTAAAGTATATATTGTACACTACACTCTGCTTGATTGTACGTTTCACAGTACTTATTCACTGGAATGTATATACATGCTTTTCTCTATGCAATTGTTCTAAATGATTCTGTTATTGCTTACATTTCTGTATTTTTTGTTTGTGAAATGTTTTGCATTTCACCTGCACTGACCCTGGACTGGGTCAGTACTGATCAGTGCACTACCCTGGTAAACAAATATAAATAAATAAGTAAATATTTGATATGCCCTACTAATTATTTCCCTTTTAACAGTGGCTTCTGTTCTAGAGTTGACTAAAAACTTTACCAGACCAGGTCTTTCACTTAGGACTTCCCTATCCACGTATCTTTGCCTATACTCTATTATCAGTATCTGGTCAAGAAGGCAGTCTCTCTCTAACCTGCAATACAGACTTCTTCTTGGTCTCAATCCATTATATCACGTTTATGTCTCTAGTTATTTGCATCTGATGCCTTGGTTCCTTTCCCAGTTTTCTCTGGTAAATTCCAGAATCCTCTTGCCTATTTTCTGTACCCTTTCTTGCAGTCATCCCTATTGGTGAAATCTCCTTTTTTCATTCCTGTAATGGTTTAGTTCTTAAAACACTTTCTGAAACTTTATGAAAATAATATTCTGTATGGTTGTTATTAAACTTTTTAAGGACCACCACCCAAAATCCCACTGTCTCCTTAATTCATGAACTTCCTCTATACTTCATCATCATCATCCCTTCCCACTTTCAATTACAACTTTCTGCTTGTGTTATGTATATGAGCTTTATCTATGTAGCTCTAAAATATCCCTTCAAATCAGGTAATCCTAAACCACCTTCTCCTATTGGAAAGATCAACATGTCCCACTTAACTCTTCCCCTCTTCCCCTCCCAGATAAATTCCATCAACTTTTTATTAGTTATTATCCTCAGCTTCTCCTCTGGTTGATAAAACATGACTGACCTGTATAGACAAAGAAAGGGATCAGAAACATTTTGTCAGCTTGTATGCCACATGTGGTGATGTGAGGTATTGCCAGCTATGCCAGAAGAAGTAAGGTAGTGAGTGCATAACATATGCCAGCATAACTAGCTGGAGTTTTGTAACAAATTATTTATTATTTGTATAGCAAACTGATTTGTACAGATGCTTGTGTTGAAAAATGTATTTGTAAAGTTGCTTGTGTTAAAAACATGTACCAACAGTGGGTCTTGCTGGACAGAAAAAAGAAATACACCTGTATGTCAGACTGTATTGTAACTATTGAAATGAATATACTGTAACAGAGGATACTGGAAGAGAAGAGGTTAATCTCAGTCCAGCTTAATTTGAAAAATAGCTTGAAATTAAATTACCTGATTTAGGCTATACAGATTGTATCTTACAGTTATAACTGCAGCCAGAGATGAATTGTCTGTGAAAACAAGGACTATGAATCCTACTGTATTGTCCTTAGTAATGAACTAATTGCTACCATGGAAGGGTGGAAGTGTTGAAATGGTTTTATGGCTTCCAGATGTTATAACACATCTTAGCAAAGCTCTATCTGTGTGTATAGTAGCACATATGTGCAAGATTCTGGTTTGGTTTCTAGTAAAGATGAGTAATATGGGAACCAGAACTCAGATGAACAGATGTATGTGATGACATTCTGTAATCCAGCACTGAAATGATGTTTTAATACTAGATGAGGCTGAAATCTCAGGGCAGTCTGTTTTTGAAAACTGACATAGAAGGATCACTCACTCACTTCATCTTGCTTGCTTTAGTAAGTAACTAGAGAATAGTAATTGTTTACATCAGTCAGGAAAATATAGTGAAATTAGTTAAGCACTGTTTTTCACTATCTGTGTGAATCTATTCATCTGTGTTATTTTTAATATTTCCTGTAATTGGTGTTTGTTGTAAATAGATATTTAGTATTTTAATTTTCTTTTTATTATTTATTATTAAATATATTTAAACTTTTCATTGTGGCTGTTCCTTTAGAAAATATGTCAACCTTTGAGGGTACTTATAGTTATTTGCTGAAACTGTGGCTACTCCTCGAAGCCTTGCCACATTGGTCAAACACTATCACTTGTATTAGTATTAATTTCACTCAGTATAATTGTGTATCCTTGAAGAGCCTTAGAGTAGCTGGCTTTGGAGTGTCCTGGTGGCAGTAACTACCTTATAGTCTGGGCATAACTGGTAAATTTGTGCCAGCCTTTCCCAGGTGTGTGTGTGTGTGTGTGTGTGTGTGTGTGCGTGTGTGTGTGTGTGTGTGTGTGTGTGTGTGTGCGTGTGTGTCTGTGAAAATCAAGTTTCATAGACTGTGTGTGTCAGCTATTTGGAGCAGGGACACAAAGGACTGATTTCACAGAGAGGGTGGTGGAGGACTTGGCCTGGGACACTTGGCTGAGGACTCAACTCTATAGCTGTGCCAGTGAGGAGTCTTACCGGGGGCCTGGAGAGAGAGAGAAAGGGAAACTCAGACCCTGGACTGAGTGTGTTCCCTGTGTGCTCTTAAGAGAAATTGTGTTTGGTGCAGAGAGCTGCATCTGGAAATACTGTATGTACCTATCTTTGTTCTAAGTGAACGTCCCTCACTAGTATCAGTGATGAGGATTCAGGCTCATTGATTACTGGCCCAGAGGGAGGACATCACACCACAAATTTTGAGGAATTTTTCACATCCATACCCTTCTGGTAACAGTTCTTTATTCAAGAATAACTCTTTTGAGCAACTTTAAATGCTGTTGACCTATGGAAACTAATCTATTTTCCTGTCCAATCACTGCTCATGTAACAGTCTGACTTGTTATCACTTGTACCAGAGCTGGCTTATTTCATCATTATTTCAATATAGGAGCTGAACATTTCAAACGTCTTTTCCTGAGTATGGCACTATTTTCAGGCATCTTTCTCTCCAACAGTATAAATGTTAAAAGATATCACATAAGTTCCATAAATGTATTTAATGTCTCCTTGTCTTTATTTGACATTTGCACTGTTGCTCTGACTTTCTCCGAGTCTAGCTTCAGTCTGTCTGACATTAGACTAGAAATCATCTATTCATGATTTGTCATTCTTATTTTGCATTTGGTCTTATTTAAAGTTATACTGTCTCAGTCTATTCAGTGACTGCATTGCATTTTATCATCTTCTTACTATGTCTGGTCCCCATTAACAAATCATATTTATGTTCACAATACTTTTAAGCCTTCAATTATTTGTACAATTGATCTTTGAAATATTTCTGGTCCTGATGAAATAGAAAAAAATACCATGTGTCTATGTCTTCCTAGTAGCATATAGTATGTGAACACTTGGAAGATTTCTACATCTTATTTTTTATTTGAAATTTGTTGACTGGAAAAGTCTGACTGTGCTAGTGCCCTTTTTCAGTGAAGGCATGAGGAGAAAAGCTCCACAGAAGAAACAAAATTGCAAAGTTACAATTCATAAACCCCAGAAAGATATAAAAAACATAATTACAATTCATAAAGTTCATAGAAAAAAATATATACAAAGTGTGTCAGGGTAAGTATAAAATACATATGAGCTTTAAGAAAAGGGAAATTACTCACAGGAATGGTGAAGAAATATAATGACATTAAATTCACAAAGCTAACAAGGATATGGAATGTGAATATAAATTGGGTTTAGTAGCTCATAGTCAAGTTATAATGTACAACAAATATGAGATGAAGTTGGAGGTAATTATATTTTGCCAGGGCAGGTAGGATGAGAGACAGCATATTGCTATGTCTAGGTTTAGAAGTTGAGAGAATTTTAGTAATAGTCTGTAGCTACAAGAATATTGAGAGTATTATAGAGAATAATATGGAGGGTAGTGTAGGTACTAGTGAAGTAACACTGGAGGGCAGATAGGTAGAGAGACAGAGAAAGATGGTATTAGAGCGGGCGGTTTGTGTTAGACTTACTACAGTACCAGGTCCAGATCTGAAGCAGATGTATTAATGCTTTTTTTGAATTCCTGTGCATAGGCTGTTTCTGATGTACAAGAATAGTTTGTTCCAGACTAGGGAGGGTGTGTCGCTAAAGATGCTTTGGTCTATGGATTTTTTGGGTTTGTAAATTTCCAACAGTTGCTGGTTTGAACTTCTGAGAATTCTGGAAGGGGTATAGCTTGACATAAGTGGGGTGATAGAAGGACAGGCAGAGGGTCTGTTTAAGATGGAATGAATCATAAGGAGATGGGAGTAGATAAGCTGGTGGGGGAATTCTAGCCATTGTAAGAGACTGAGGGATTAGCACTGGTGAGTCTTTGAGGTATGGTTAGCAGCACATCCTACAATTTTGTTACAGGTGGATTCCAGTTTGGAGAGGAGAGAGGCCTGTAAATTAGTTAGTATTTGTGAACTGTAGAGAAGACTAGGAAGAAGGAAGGCATGAACAAGAGGAAGTCTAGAGTCGTTTGTGAGAAGTTTATTTCTGCATAGCAGCCCCAGTTTTTGATGTGTCTCTTTGATGCAATGGTGGACATGGAGGTCAGATATGAGTTGGTCGTGTATGATGACTCCAAGCAGTTTGGTATGTGTTTCAGCCATAATGACAGCGTTGTCTTGGAATGTAATGACGAAGGTAAATTTGAGATGTGTGAGAGATTTAGGTAAGAAAAGAAGTGCTTAGTCTTTCTAGGATTTAGGATAGGTTGGTTATTGGAGAGTCATTGTTCAATAGAGTAAAAGGATTTTTGGGTGAGGAGATGAAGGTCAAAGAGGGAGTCTGAGGTACAGGTGACTGTGGAGTCATCTGTGTATTGTATAAGAGAGGTGTTAGGACAAGAATAATGCAAGTGATTAGTGAAGATATTGAATAATAAGGGGCCAGGAACTGACCCTTGAGGAACACCTGTTTTGATGGAGAGAAAGTGAGACATTGAGGAGAGCCATTTAACTGATTGCTGTCTATTAGTGAGGTAGGTAGAGAACCAGGTTCAGGTTAGTGAGTTTGGACAGTGGCATAGGAGGAGAGACAGTATCAAGTGTCTTAGATAGGTCAAAAAAGAGCCATGAAGTACATTTGTTATTGTCTCTCATAAGGGAGATTGAGTTTGTGAAGGAGATGAATGCAGTAGTAGTGCTGTGGTAAGGAAGAAATCTGTGTTGTGTGTTTGTAATTAAGTTTTCTTTGAGTAAGTAGCTTATAAGTTGCCTATGTATGCATTTTTTGAGTATTTTGGAGATGGGGGACAGAATTGGTATAGGCTGGAAGTTAGATAGTTCTGTGGCGTTGCCATCCTTATGGAGAGGTATGGTATAGAATTGCTTCCAGAGCAAGGGAACTGTAGATTCACTAACATTTCAGTTTATAAGACTAGAGATGGGGCAGACTAAGAAGTTAGCTGTTATTCTGAGGAAGAAAGGAGGTAGGTTGTCCATGGAAGAAGAGCAAGGCTTGAGCTTCAGAAGGAGGTGTTTTATATATCTAGTAGAGACCAGTTGTACAGCAAAGGAGTTATTGCCATTCTGATGCCTGTGCACTAGCCCACTAATCAAGTAGCCTCGATCCTCACCACTAGCATCAGTGAAGGGCATCTGCATTGGGAGGATAACAAGTGCACACACAGTAAAGTACAATTTCCCTTAAGAGCACACAGAGATCACAGTCAGTCTGAGGCTGGTTTCTCCCTTTCTCTCCAGATCCCCAATAAGACTCCCCACTGGCACAGCTATAGGGTCCAGATCTCAGCTGAGTGGTCAAGCCAAAACCTTCAACACCCTTTCTGTCCAACCAGTGCTTCATGTCCCTGCCCAAGTAGCTGACACACACACACTTTGAGATATGAATTATATACAAACACACAGACACTCCTGGGGAAGGCTGGCACAGGTTATAGAACTATGCTCCCTCCTCCCCAGACTATAAGGTAGAAATCACTGCCACCAGCCACTACTTATCAGCTACTATAAGGCCCTTCCCAAAGCATGACCAATTCCACTGGGTGCTATTACTGTTATCCAAATAGTAAGTGAAACCCAGGGCTAAGGCGATTGGAGTGGCTTATACAGTATCACCAAATACATGCAAGTACTCTGACTGCTTTAATTATCTCTACACAAAACAGCAACAGTTGAAAGGTTTAAAAATATTTAACAATAAATAATAAAAGCACAAGACAATACTCATCAATTCAACACAGTGATAATAGAGAGTTCAGAGATCACAGGAAAATACTTTAAAACAATATTGTAGGATAGTCTCACATAAATTTAGAAAACAGCTAGACTAATCTGGCTATATTCCTATCTGTCTTTAACAGAAACTATACTCTAAATTCTACTTACAAGGCAAAGTGCTGGTGAGTTGTCAGCTTCAGAGCAAAATACAAAATGCTAAATCTTTTCTCTGAGAAAGTCTTAAATTGATATTACACATTACTGATGAGTCATTTCAGGTTACATCATTCTTGACACTTCTACTTAAGTTTCCCTGGCTCACAGAAATTAAAATTTGAACATTTATTTTTGTAATCTGCACCTGACAGGAGGCCACAGCAATAAAAGACACTTTACATGTGAAACCTAGCAATTATCTCTGTCTTACAATAGAAAGAATTTCCTAGCCCAAACATCCTGGCTCCTAGCTTGAAATCAGTCATAAAATGTTTTACTCATCAGTTTTCTTCCAGCAGAGTGCACTGTGGTTACATTTTTGAAGCTCAAAACATAACACAGTTTTCTTACATTTGTTACACAAGCCTGTGGGTTATATTAATATTTACAATGACATAGAATGATTTACAAAATTCTATCTAGCTAGACTAGCAGCCTTCACAGTCATTTGCAGGAGAGAAGGGATCTAAGTGAGAGTGGGAGTTTGGGGTCTGCTTAGATAGTGGCGGGATCTATGGGGTTTGCAGAGTTAGGATTTGTGTTAGTTTATTGATAGAGTCAATGAAATGGAAGTTGAATATGGTAGTTGTTTTGGTGGGGTGTTATTAGCACAAGGATTTGGTACTGAAGGGTTACCAGAGTGCAGAATTTGATTAACAGAGTTCCAAAAAATTTTTTGGGTTATTACGATAGGTTGTTTGGGGTTGAAATAAAAGTTTTTCTTGTCAACATTGTCAAGAGTAATTTGTTTTTGGTTAGGTTATGTAATTCTTTGTAGGGTTGAACATGTATGGGTGATTTTGTCTTAGTCCAAAGTTTCCAGGCAGAGTCTTTTTTTTGCATAGGAGCCTAAGTAGAATGAGATAGCCAGGGAGACAGGAGGAATTTAATTATTTTTTCCTAAGAGGAGTGAGAGTGAAGTCTGCTTAAAAAATGTTGTTACATTTTTGCACTGCATCATTAAGTGGTAGATATGATAGGAAAATGTTCTATTTAGAGTGTCAGGGATGAAGTTTGATAGGTTATGGCAGTATTCTAATTTATGTGATCTTGGTAGGTGTGGAGTGAATTTTTAGAAGAAGATGGGAGAGTGGTCACTAATGGAAACAGGCAGAGATCTAGGGTGATGGTATGGGTTTGGGTTAGATACGAGTATCCAGTCTGTGATTAAGCAGGTGTTACTGGGTTTACTGAAGTGAGTGTGGGAGGTGATGAGCTGTGAGAAGCTATAAAGTTTGATGCTAAAGCTAGAGGAGTTAGATGTAAGGGACAGTCAGTCGATGTTGGCATTACCTAACAGGATAGTTCCGTTAGTTACATTGTGTGTGAACCAGGAGACTGTGCGTTCTAGTACTGGGATATTGTCGCCAGGAGGAATATATATATATATATATATATATATATATATATATATATATATATATATATATAGCCTCTAGAGTTAGTGTTTTAAAATCATTTAATTTACAGTTCACAGTTAAGAGTTCAGCTTGAAGAAACTGAGGGGTGTGTTGTCTAAAGGATAGAGGTTGAGGTGTCGGGAGTAAATTAGGGAGATGCCTCCACCATTCTTTTTAGGTTTGTCAATTTGGAAGATGTTATAGCCAGTTGGTAGAAATTCTTTATCAAGGATGTGAGGTTTGAGGTATGTTTCTATCTGAGCTATGAAATCGGGAGTGTATTTGTCAGTTAGTCCATGGAATTCACTAATTTTGTTTAAGAGGCTGCAAATGTTAAGAGAGAGACAAAGGTCAGGTGCTTGGGGGGAGGGGATTCTGGTGGGAGGTAGGTTGAGTAGAGTGGCAGGTAGAAGTGTTGTTGCGGATGGGGCCAGGGTTAGGGTGGTTGTCTCCTGAGAGTATTGTAGATTTGAAGAAGAAGAGTACAGAAGGAAAGTTGAAGTAGTGATATTTAGTTTTGATTCTGGGGTGAGCACAGGGGTGGTGCGAAGTTTTGATTTTAGGAAAGACTGGGTTTAAGGTGGGAAGTCTTGATGCTGATATGGTAAAAGAGTAGAAGGTTTGGAAGTATAGAGTTTGATGAATGGATGTAGGGGAAATAAGGGGTGATTAATAGGGATGTGATATGAGGTGAGGAAGGATAGAAGTAAAAAAAGAGATGGAGCAGTGAAGAGAGTAAGATACATGGTGGGAGTGAAAGGAGATTGCATGAAGAGGAGGTAAGGTTAATGAAAGTGTTGGATGAGTATAAGTGAACGTGGTATATTGAAGTAGGCTTAGATGAGGTAGTGAGCTGAGAGTTCTGAGAGATGAGGGTGAGAAAATTTGAGACGGTATATTGCTAGAGAGTATGAGTGAGGGATAACACAGATAAGGCAGTAGTGTTAGACATTATGAGTGAATATTAATAAGACTGAGAGTGAGAAAGGTAGATAATGTTGGAAAGAAGTATATATAGGTAGAATGGAAAGGACTAGAAGTAAATTGCAAGAGGAAGGTGTTAAGTTGGGAAAAACTGCAGGTGAGGTATGGGGAGGATTGAAAGAAATGGTTAGTGGATTGGTTGTTTAGGTAAAGGAGTGCTTGATATAATATGCAAAGTTGATATGGAAATAGGGAGTTGGTGCTAGGTTGGAAGGGGAGGGAGGAGGACAAGGTGTGGTCAGGGTGGGAGGGGCTGGGTTAGCAATAAACGTAGTGAATGCAGGTGTGGGTGGGAATGGGGGTACGGTAGGGTAGTGGAGTGAGTCCAAACATAGTGAGGGCGAACAGAGCAGGATGAGTCCTTGGAGACCAAAGTTGCTGGAGAGAAACAATCTGAAAGGTAACAGCAGATAGAAAAAATATGCTTGGTTATGGGACAGGTTTGGTGTAAAAAGTGTCCTGCAGATTATGGACAAAGGGTCCACAGAAGTATCATTAATAAGTAGCTTTTATCTTGCTTAAATGGAGAAGATATAAAACTGGTTGAGTAAGTGTAGGTTAATGCATGGAGGTAGTAGCCGCAATTGGAAGAACGGAGGGAGGTGCACACACTACAATTTTACAAGGTTAGCTCAGAAACTCTAGATATCAGTCGCTAAAACTGTTTACATTCAGTGATAGAAAAAGAAAACAGTTCATACACACTTTTTACTGGTGTTAGGATGTTTTCCTTTCCGGTATTGATTTCAATTGTCAGGTGCAGTCATCATTTTGTGCTTTTGAAGATATGTTGCCATTTTGTAGATGAGGGTGGCTAGTAGGGCTAAGGGGAAAAGTAAAAAATACAAGTGTTAGAGAGAAAAATATATTAGAAGAAGAGCATAAATCATCCAGTATAGTCAGCACAAGGACACCATGGATAGAATAGACAAAAAGCTGTAAAGCTAATGTAATGCATAAAGTAAGACTATTAGTTAGTTATCTTATACAGTAATAACACTACTATAAATCCCTTGTTAACTAGAAGTTTCAGTTGAACACAAACATGTAGCAATAGGGTTCCTTTACAGCAGAATGTAGTTGTCAGCTAATGTACAGTTAAAATATCTGCTAACAGTATTTATCTACTTGCCGAACAGTTAAAATATCTGCTTACAATTTTTATCTATTTAGCGTGCTAGGATACTCAGCAGGACTCAGAAAATTAAATACAATTACCAATTAAAAAAACAGTTTGAGTCAAATGGAAACAAGCCGCAAGCACTACACATACCATGTGAGACACTTTAAACAATACAGCTTGAATTATGTCTACATTGAAACAATATTAATAAATGGCTAAAAGTTAAAAATACAATTGACAAGACCAGCAATCTTAGTATATAATTACAGTAAATTTCAGTTTTAACATTTCAGCCAGATAAATTCTGTTGCACCAAATCAGTCGATAATGAATACCAGCAAATGCGATTACCAGATTGTGTGATTTGGTAAACAATTACAGGGTAACCAACAGGAAAGAGAAAAAAAAATCTTACATGATATGCACTCATCCAGTGGTGGTTAGCTGGGGAAACCAGAAGTACAGAGAAGAAAGTGAAACTGAAAAATGGTGCCAGCTAGGACAGTACATGTATGATGCAAAGCATCATGGGAGAGCAGTACAGCACTTAGTTAAAGGGGCTGGGGATAGGGAATAAAGAGTTACCTTATGCAAAGTAAGAGATAAGGTAAAGCGAGCCCTTGGAGACCAAGGTTGCTCGAGTGAAACAGTATGTCAAATAAATAAATAAATAATCTCAAATAAGTAAATAATCTTGCTTTATCTGCCAAAATTCATAGTTTATATTTAATTATACATAGCTGAGACCAATGGACAATGTTCTGGCCTTTTTTAATAACTTTTGTATATTTTGCAGATTACTGAAAATGTAAGTCTTGCCCTTCTTCACACCAGTGATGATACTATTTATGCAGTCTTTTGATTCTGTCTGCTTCCTAATGACAGAAAGGCATAGGAGTAACTTCAGATCCTACTTAATTCAACCTCAAAGAGTTACTGATAATTTTCTTGGAGTTTATGTTATAAGCATATGATCTGAACATATTTGAAATGATATTCTACTGGCAAGCTACTCCTGCCTATAAATAAATTATTATAGTTATGCAAGTTATCATGATTATGGCTGAGCACACTATTCAAGATGGCTTTACAACTATGTGATTATTTCTGTACACATGTATTCTGTGTTTGTGTATGTTGGCACATGGTGTATATGCTTCACTGTACCCAAGTTTTCACAAATAAAATTACTTAAAATATTACACAAATTGCCTTTCTGATTCAGTGCTGTTATTGGAAATATAATCTTATACCTTTTATGTTTATATTCACAAGCCAATAACTTTAGATACAATGGCTTTGCACAATATCATGGATCAGTCAATAAGAAGTACATTGCTTTACTTTCAGTGCCTTTTGGGCCCAGTGTTTTATAAGTATTGAAGTTTTCAAAAGCTTGCATTACCAGTTTCTGCAACTGCTGAACATAATGAAGCAGTGTAAGTAAATGTAACACTGTCAACCCACAGGAACACCCCTGAAACTGCAGCAGATTTATAAATATTCTGTTTCTGTACTACAGTATGAAAAGCTTTAGATTGTTATGCCTTGTGTAGTCTATGAAATCAATAATGTATACAGAAAGTAGGATATCTGACAGAATCCAAGTGGGCTAACTTCTAAAATGGCCAAAAAGATAAAAAATTCTGCAGGGGAATATGGGCTACCATGAATGCCCCCCCCCCCCCCAGTCCCCCCGTCCCCTACTGCACCAAGGTATAATGAGCTTGGAGCTCACTATAGTAACTAAGAGAGGTTCAGCACAAGTGCACCTCACTCCAAGAATTTTGTGAAGCCAGTATTTACCTCTCCACTACTCCAAGAGTAGAATGCAGCTGGGATTTGCCCTCACCACTCCAATAGTAGTGTGAAGCTAGCATTTAGCCTTCCCCACAAAAAAATCAGCTTGAGCTAAACCTTTCTCACAGAGATGGCTGAATTTTTGGCTAGTTAGTCCAGTCATATAACTTGAATTATGTTCAGATTCCAATGTGCTAGTCTCATAGTATAATGGTCTTGAACCAGTCCCTAACCAAAATGCCAAACACCAAAGCACCAAAAATGTTTACATTTGCATCATACTGAAATTTATATTTGTTGTGGTTCTATAAGGATGTTACAAGGGTTTTACAGCTATAATTATCAGAGATTGTTAGAAGGGTAACTTACTGCAAACATATTTGGGTGAGGTAAGGCACAGAACCCTTACATTTATGTTGTAGTTATGTGGTATGATAGACAAAGTCACAAACCTTCAGTAGTGTGCCATGTAGATGATGCATAATATGGCATGGATGGAAGTTTATGACCCATGTGTTAAACTCCTATGGGAAATTGTTGCATATGTTTAAAAATCATGAGATCCTTTGAAAAAAATATCATTAATGTACCAGCTCATGCTTAACCTGTAGCTTCAAAATTGTGGAAAATTCATAGTTAGGATTCCAAACTGTAATGCCACAATGGTCCTGTATCACAGTGTTCATAGGTTCATAGGTAAGTACTAGGCTATTGGCCCTAGGGCCTATATAAGCCTAGCCAAAAAGGTACACTGGCTTTCGCCACCCAAGAAAATTATTTTCCCGTGCCCCTGTCGAGCAGAGCCACAGAAGTGATCCCAGGGTGAATTTCTTATCTCCCATCCAATCATCAAGATTTTTCTTGAAGAGTGCTAATGAGGAGCTTTGTTTGATATAGATAGGTAGTTTGTTCCAGAGTATGGAAAGTTTCTGGGACAGGAATCTATCCCTCCAGCATGTTCTGTTTATCGTTGTGACAAGGTTTAGGTCCCTAGAGTGTGTAGCTCAAAGGACTGGAATTTCTTTAAGTGGAGCATGTCCAACAGCTCTGGGTTTGACATAGCTTTGTATGCTAGGCAGAGCTCGCCTCTGAGTAGGCGATATGCGATGGAGTAAAGCTGGAGTTTTTTGAGGCAGTCTGTGTAGGGCATCGGTTTGAGGCCAGTAATCCTCTTTGTGAGGTATTTCTGCTGCTTTTCCAGTTGTTGTAGATGTCTTGTGATGTACATACCAAAAGGGGCTTGTACTCTATACTGGGTCTAATGAGCGACGAGTAGAGGGGAACAATGATCTCTTTTTTCCTGGATGAGAAACCTTTTGTGATGAGGTGTGCCACATAGAAGGATTTCCTGACTATTGTGGCGATGTGATTATCAAAGGAGAGACTACTGTCCACCTGTGCCCCAAGGTCTGTTATCACACTTTCGGTGTTAAGTAGACTACCGCCTATGTGGTAGTTCATGGGTGCAGAGTTTTTACCAAAAAGGATGACAATGCACTTTTTGGCATAGATAGATAGATAGATAGATAGATAGATAGATAGATAGATAGATAGATAGATAGATAGATAGATAGATAGACAGACAGACAGACAGACAGACAGATAGATAGATAGATAGATAGATAGATAGATAGATAGATAGATAGACAGACAGACAGACAGACAGACAGACAGATAGATAGATAAGTAACGGAAAGTTAGACAGGCAGAAATACACACAGATGTCTGTGTCTAGACAGAAAGGCAGACAGATAACAATTGTATGGAATGTAAGTATAACCAGAAGTCTTCAGTTTGAAATCACAGACCTTACTTCTACCCCCATCTTCTCATTTAATAATAAAAAAAAATGTGCACATCTTTCCAGGAATGTACATATGCTTTTTTTAGATTGTTGGCCCATTCGGCCATTAAAAAGATTGTTTTCAGATGCGTAATCCTGTATCTCTGTGTAGGCTGTATGGCTATCGTTACAAGTTGAAATTTAATCAAGTTACTCATTTATGGTTGCCTTTACGCCTCTGTATGCCATAATGTTTCTAAGAGATGCTCAGACAAAAAAATGTAATCGGCTAAGTATACTGATTGTGCTTGGCTGCAGTCGTGGTCTGTTGACGGAAAGATAAACAGAATTTTTTTCCTTTGTTTAGTGTGTATCTTGGGAAATCACTGCCTATCTCTGAGGATGTGAAACTTGCTGTGTGTGTCAGAAGAAGAGGAAGCATTTAACAGTTTTGCAAAGAGCATTCAGTTTTTTTGTGAAACTGCTCTCAGCTGGCTACAGGAATTGCAAGAGGAAAGTATTGCAGACACACGTAAGCCTATGATTTAAAAGCTCCAATTCAAAATGCAACAACTGCCAGAAATGGAGATTAACTTCTTTTGAGCAGTAACTTTAGTTGCAAGAAGTCTGCATGCAGCCGATGGTCCCAGGACTGAGTAGAAAAGGAAAAGGTTGGATCTTTTGTATCTTTGAGCTGTTTTTCACAGATAGTTAAAGCTTATTTAATGATGATCTTTATCAGTGATCAGCACTTCTACATAGCAGTAAGTAATAGGGAAGTATTTAAAAATGTGTTGATAACTGACTTTACATTTGAAGCAAATTCTAAGCAACAGCGTTAGTGCTAAAAATGTTTAGGGTGACTTCATTTATTACACTTCTCTCATATCCCTGCAGCTATTTCTGCTGCTGCACCCTGTCCGTTTCTCTCTCTCACTCTCTCTCTTTCTTTTTTTTTGTTGTAGCTCATTGTTTGCTTTGTGTCTTAGCTTTATTACTCATCATATCATGCCACTTTTTGTACTATATAATTTGCAACACTTTCCTCTGACTTCCTCTTTCTTTCAGGTTATTACTTGACTCAGTTTTCATTGTTTTTTACTATAATAATGTGCAATATGGATCCCTTATAGACATGCCTCATGTTTGTAATCCGAGATGTAAATAAAGTCATACCTCTCAACTTCTTACTGCAAGAAATCTGGACAAAGTAAAAAAAAAATAATGAGAGGAGAAAGGCCCCAAAATAGGGAAAGGCAGATTTTAAATATTCCTCTTATATACTTAAAAAGTTGCCAGAATAACATGATTTTGTCAGCTTGCATTTTCGGATGGATATGAAGTCTGGAATTCAAATGTATGCCATTATTTTGTGCCTTCTACCTCAGTGATTTGCCAGACAGCCACAAATTTTATGAGGAAAAGACCAAAAATATGAGAACAAAATAACATTCTGCAAAAGTCTGGACAGTTAAGAGGTATGGATAAAGCTAGTCAGAGAATACAAAGACAGTAAAATGGGTGGAATAAATCTGCAGACAACCAAATTAGAAAGACAAACTGAGATAAGTAAACTACATAGATTTCTAAGATGGTAATAAACCTAAGCAACTTATATTCAAAAACAGACTGGTGCACAATAGAGGCAAGCTTGTTTGACTGTGGCACATGGATTCATAGTCAGCATGGCTGGGGAGGGGAGAATGCACAATGCTAATGATTTGCCCTTTTTATCCAGGGATGGGAGACTGATTACATAAGTACCACCTAGCAGATGTCAGGAATAGATCATGTGTGACAACTGATACAACTGCATATGCAGGTGGAACAGAAGAGGGACATGAGCATGGGAACAAAAGATGCAACGCTGTAACACCATTGAATGGGAGGGGAACAAAGGAAAAAGAATGAGACCCTTATGATGCACAATTATCAAGAATTGCTTTTGCATCTAACTACTGCAGTCAAACTACTAAACCTAAGGACTGACACCTACAATTTCTGCTTGTGAATGCTATCCAGAGGTTGATGGGGGAATCAGAATTCTAAATCTTGGATGTAGCCATGGCTTTAAAATTACAAACCAACCGCCAGAATGTAGTCCCCACTCTGCTAATTATAGCCCCCTTAGCCCAGATACATATTTTGACTACATAATTTTTTTTACTAAAAAGAAAAAAAAATGAAATGACAGGCATAAGGAACACACTTAACCAGCTAGGTGTTCTAGAAAAAAATAATTTAACAGATTCTTTATAATAAAATGTTATTTTTAAAAATTACATCATTGTATAAATGGCTTCTGCTTGTCTGCACTCATGTCCTGTGGCCAGTTATAGCTGAAGTAGCAGATGGGTAGATGTGTAACACAGAAATACTGACATGGGGGATGTCTGAGCAAGCACATCCTGCAAGCATCAAAGTGTGTGTGTGTGTGTGGGGGGTATGTGTTTGTATTTGTGTGTGTCTGTGTATGTGTTTGTATTTATGTGTGTCTGTGTGTCTGTGTATGTGTTTGTATTTGTGTGTGTGTGTGTGGGGGGGTACGTGTTTGCATTTGTTTGTGTCTGTGTATGTGTTTGTATTTGTGTGTGTCTGTGTATGTGTTTGTATTTGTGTGTGTGTGTGTGTGTGTGTGTGTGTGTGTGTGTGTGTGTGTGTGTGTGTGTGTGTGTGTGTGTGTTTAAAATCAGAGAGAGAAAGACATAGACATGGGCAGAGAGATATTACAGATATGGCCAATGTGAGGACATCATTTTTTTGTTTGTTTTTGGAAATACAGTATCAGGTTTCAGAAGTCAGAATTCTGCAGCACACAGAAAACTGCTGAGATTAATAAGCAGCTTTTCAACAGCTGTTGTGCAAGCCATAACTTAAAAATCAATGCCAGGAAATGCATTATTGTACTTTTTGGGAAATCACAACCTGCTTTAGTATCCAGCTGATTATGTGTCCAAATCATACATTGCCATCACTTATTTAGTTTTTTGCAGTCCCAAGTATAAATTTCAAATGACTTTTTCATAGCAGATATTTATTAAAATATAGATCACACATACAAAAAAGAAATAAAATTAATAAAAAAGAAAATATATAGATCACACCAGTACAAGAAGTGAAACATAAAAAGTTGTTGTTAGCATGGCCATAGATACAAGATAAATCCTGTATATGATGACACAAAATGGAGTTGAGATGCTTCTCTCTTATAAACTTAAAAATAAAATAAAAAAATATATATTTAAAGAAATGTGCTGATGTAACTTCTAAAACAACCTCTCAACTGTACAGATTTTTGCAGAATTCCAGATTTTAGCGTCATATTTTTGGTCCATTTTTCATATACTTGTGTTTTTTTGGCAAATTAGTGGTAGATCATTACAAATTGCACTTAAAATATAATGGCATACGTTTGAGTTTCAGACTTCATATCCTTCAGAAAATTCATGCTAATGCAAACCTGTTATCCTATCAACTTTCTAAGTTTATAAGAGCAATATTTAAAAACTGTTCTTATTTTTTGGGCCTTTGTTCTACTTTTATTTATAGCTTTGTCCAGATTTCTTGCTCTAAGAGGTTGAAAGGTATGCAACACACCCAACAAATCCATTATTTCCAAAATAAAGTCTTGCTTCAGTAAGGCAAGGGAATACATTTATCTTTATATTTACTTTGGATGAACTGATAAAGTTTATTTATTAAAAACTAATAAATTATAATTAAATTAGACTTTAGATAATTTCACCATATCCCATAACTGTTCTTAAAGCAGCCTCAATAGATTATTTTATATGAGTTTACTGCTGCAGACTACCTGAATAGCGGAACATAAAACATACTCTAAATTGAAGCAATACATTGTTGCCAAGGCATAATAGTAATAATATAGACTGGGGTCTAGGTTTCATGGTATTTATTTACATGTGCTTTTGTTAGACCAGGCCTGTGGTGTAAATCCAGCACTCAAAATTAGCACAGCACAGCCCCCACATCCAGTATTGATTATTGCTTAGTTTTTTTCATAATATAGCCTTTATTTATTTTCATGTTTTACAATTTCTTGTGGAAAGTAAATCTACATTAATATTACCTTTATGTCTTTGGGTGGCCATGGTGGTGCAGTGGTTAGCATTGTCGCCTCACAGCAAAAGGTTTTCCGGTTCAATCCTCGGCTGGGGTGCCTCTGTGTGGTCCCGTGGGTTTGCTCCAGTTTCCTCCCAAAGACATGCTGGAGGTGGATTGGACATTCCAAATTGGCCCTAGGTGTGAGTGTGTATGTGTGTGTGCCTTCTGTGGAAGGTTGGGTGCCGGGCTGGCAACTTGACACTGTAAAACTCCACTGCCAATCATGAGCAGACAGGTGATCCGCTGTAGTGCCCCCTAACCAGGAAAAGCCAGAAGAAAAAGATTACCTTTATGTCTTTGTGCATGCATCTAATATTTACTGCATATCATACATGTATTCTATATATTTATATTAAATCATAATAACAAATATCATGTGGGACAAGCAGGAGCATTGTTGTAAAATAATTATATAGTAACTTTCAATTGCATCATAACTAATCAATTACTTCAAACATCAACTTAAAAAACAAAGCAACTTAAAAAAAAAACTTGCCAGTTTATGTCCATATTAAGTCTAAATGGATGATATATTTTATATTATTAAATCAATATAAAAAACAAAGAGGGACATATTGAACTGCAGCCATTGTTTCTTGTAATGTTTTAATTGTAATGGCCTTTTTTTTAATACCATAAATTTTGTGATTTATAAGCACACAATGTCTAATTTAGGCCTTGAGAGATATTTATTTGCAATATCTCTGAAGGGTTCATATATGCATTTTCTAAGAGTCACTTTACTTTCACCTAAGTAGACTTTGTTGCAACTGTAAAAGAAAATTCATATAGATGATCTTTTCAGACGGCAATGTCGAATACTCGTTTATAATACACTTTCTTTCATATATATCATGCACTTGCATTTCTGATGCGTATAGATGCATAATACAAAACTGCAACATTTGTAATTTCCTTTGCTTTGTGTATTCCTACTTACCAGTAGCTAACAAAGCTATATATTAATCTATCCATAAGACTGTGACCCTTCTTATCATTTAACTGATCATTAGCTCATATATGTATTTATTTATTTGCTTGAATTTGTTTACCCATGGTAGCCCACTGATCAATGCTGACCAATTTCAGTCTCAGCCTAGCATCAAAAACTGACCAGATACGTAAAATGAACAAGAGTACAATAACACAAAAGTCACAGTAAAAGACTTCAATGGTAGAATAATGCTTTGCATGCATAGTAAATCCAATGTCTTAATTTATAATATATAAGAAAGTTTCAAAGCATTTCAGAAATTAGAGTAAAATAAATTAGAGTTCTGAAAAAGAGCAAAGGATCTCGGTGATTGAGTTACAGTGGAGATGAGTTAAAGTATACTTTACTGATGTGACTCGAGGAGTAAAAGGTATATTCTGCTTGATTAACTAAATGTTATTTTAATAGAGAACAGGACTTGGAAGAGGAGAATTAGTTTTTAATTTCAGGTGGGGAGGGCACCCACAGTTAGGGCCCAAGAACTGAGAATGCATGGGCAGAGATATGTAGCTTGGCTTGTGGAACTGTGTTTTAGGGCCTAAGTGTTTCATGTTTCTTAGGTTGTATGTGGGGGCATATCTTATTAGTTTTGTCATTAAAGAAGGGAGTGTATGTTTATGTAGGATTTTGTGACAAAAGCTGCTCTGTAACATGTTTATGTAGGGTTTTGTGACAAAAGCTGCTCTGTAACAGTCAGAAGTGACTGTATAATTTACTGCTACATCAGTCATCATGGCAGATTTACTGCTATCATTATGTCATTCAGCAGAGTAAGCACAGTCACCAGCAAATTATGTCATTCAGCAGAGTAAACACAGTCGCCAGCAAACAACACTCATAAGTTGTGATGACTTACACATTTAGCATGTCAGTACAGTGTTTTGCTGCCAGGTAGTTCTCAGGTGAACTAAAGTGTTCCTCAATAATGCAGTCTTGTGCCCCCTTCAGAGCCAGAATTTCTCCAATCACAGGATCACTTCAGAACACAACCATGATGACTGATATGCAATAAAGCAAATTCAGTAACACGCAAATTAGCTAGT
The DNA here is from genome assembly GCF_019279795.1 of Protopterus annectens. Classification (NCBI taxonomy): domain Eukaryota; kingdom Metazoa; phylum Chordata; order Ceratodontiformes; family Protopteridae; genus Protopterus; species Protopterus annectens. Next base: position 1,637,360,559 of record NC_056744.1, on the reverse strand, counting down.
CATACAAGTTTTATATAAAATAGTTAAAAAGATTTAAACAACCTTTAGCTCAGGTAAGAGTCTGTAGCACAATTAAAAGTGATTGTATCAGTCATAACTGCATTATTCACCAAGGCAAATTTACTGTTATTTTAAGACAGTCAGGAAAACCATCAGCAGAAGACACTAGTAAATGTACACAACTTTTCTGAACTTTGAAAGCACTTCCTATATATCTATTACATTTCCCTCATTTTCATATTAAAAAAAATCATGCTTTTGGCAATTTACAGATCAGCTTTCCTGTCATTAAGAAACTTAACAATTCAAAATAAGAAAATTATTTTTATTCTTCCGTTTAGTTTAGCCAATTATTTATGAAAATTCCATACATAAAGAAATCCGAAAGTAAGACAACTGTGTTATACAACAGTTAAGTTATGTAAACTCAATCCATATTCAAATTCTAAGGACCAGATGAACAGAAATAAAAGACTGCTATGTTTAAAAGCAAGTTTTAGACCAAATGCGTTTCAGTTTATTTTTGTTTGCAATTTAGAGTGCAATCTTGAGGTTAAGAAATATCTGTCAAGAAGTGCACATCAAAATTAATAAAGCACTTAAAAATAAACACTAAGAAACGATTCATCTTCACAATGTATGAAATGTAGAACTGTTTTGCATATAAACAACACCAATTTATTTCACTGAATATCAATTATTTAAAGTACTAGATAAACTTAATGTTTCTGTACATCCCAGTGAAGAAACAAATAGCATAAATTAAACTCATATAGCATTCAAGGTAGGAAAATATTAACTCATTCATTATCTGTTGCTACTTTGTCCTGTACAGGGTTGTGGCCTAGTAAGAGACTATGGTGGTAAGAAATAAGTGTGATGTAGTGAAACTAATCTGGAATAGGATGCAGGCGTCCATTATATAACCCTGCCACCACTGCTACCACACATGCACACAGACACTTCAATGGGCAGTTTAGAAGGTTATTAGTGTGTAAAAAATGGTTTCTCAGTCAGGAACTGATGTGGGGGAGAAACAGTTGTGAGGCAATAGTGCTAATCACCACACCTGTGTGCCACCTGGGCAAAATATTACTGTTACTTTTTCACAGCCAGTCTCTTATTGTGTTTTATAACTCTCTTAATTTTTTACTTCCAGTCATCACCACTACTATACTGGGGAAGTCTGTCACCAACACAGCTCAGCAGCTGACAATGACATTTTTTTTGTTGTTGTTTTGAAAAGAAGACGATACATATTTCTATCATACAGTTTCCTTATTTTTGATGTATGAAGTCTTGCATTATTTCTTCATTCTGTTTTGCAAGTCCTGAGTCTTTCAGAAAGTTAGACAAAAGATTAGAGAAATGCATGTTTGCTGCTCTAGTTAGACATTCAGCCTCTCCATTTACTAGTCATTAAGTCCACGTAAAAAAAATGAAATTTAATGGACTCTCTTGTGCTATAGCCTGAGGCCATGAAATTTATCCTGACAGTAGAAGAGTTATAAACAACTAAAGGTTTTGATGAGCATCTGGAGAAACGATGCAGTCACATAAGTCACATACCAAAAAGTAGGTCATAGAACAAAATATTTCCAAATCATTTGTATTTTATTTAGGGTGCATACTTCTAGACAGAAAAAAAAGCATTTGTGAAGAAATGCACATAAAAGATTAGCACAAAATGCAATGATGATTAAAAAAAATTCACCTTCAAAATATATGACTCATTGGTCTTCATTAACAATGCAGATGCTCATTTGACAGGATCTTGAGTGCCATGTTAAGTTAAGCACTGACATTAAAAAATACAGTTTTCCAGAATTATATAAAACATTCAGCAGGAGATAGTCAAAGAAATATATTGCTGAAGCTGATGTAGCATTGAAATGGCAAGCTATTATACTTCAGAATTACTTTTTTACAGTATGTCTGGTACAGCACGTTACCTCATAACACTCAACTTCTCTATCTTTAATGACATTGCTGTTTCATCAGCATAAATTCAGCATACAACAATGACAAAGGCTTGCCTAATTCTGTGACAGGAAAAATACTTTCTGAACAATAGCCATACAACAGATTAGCATCATATTAGTCAATTGCTCAGTCTTTAGCTTTAAAGTTTAAAAACATCACCCACATCTCATACTGTATAACAGATTGACTGGGATTCATAGATGTCTAGTACATTGTTCAGTGCAAATCGATATGGGTGACAGCAAAACACAAGGTGTAGGCTGTTCAAAGTCAGAGACAGAGTAGTCACACCAGGGGCAAAATAGGTCGAGGAGTATATTTTGTTCCACAGGACTGCAGAGGAGAGAACCAACACCCTGTGGGCATTTTACAATATAGTTCTTTTCCCCTGTGGTCGTGGTTGCCACAGATTGCAGTCACATTGTCACCAAGGTACCATCTAGTCTCAAAAGGTCTGAAAAGTGTCAACAGGAAGCCTTTTAACTCTGTAAACTGTTGAGTGGTGTGCAATACACAGGGTATTGTTTATAATATGTCCATGTACTACACCAACATCCAATCTATACTAAAGGCTCTTGTGAGGAGATTTCCCACGGGTTAACTTGATTGATGGGTATACACACATGCTAGATGGTCAGGTGTCTGGACATATGTATGATGAACCCAGGGAGCATGTCATATAAAATGCAATGTTGTATGTTGCAAGTGGTACTTAATATTCTCTACAGCCCTAGTTGATGACCCCCTATCCTCAACCCCCAAATAATGCAAGAAATGACCGATAGTGCTACAGATGTAGAACTGCAAAACATAGTGGAGCATGTGGTCAGGCAACTGAGGGAATGTTTCCAATGACTACACACATCAAGAGTGCAATTCAATTTAGACCAATGCAGCAAGATTTTTATTACTTGTATCATGTTGCAGTAGATGACATCATACAGACACATGGACAGACAGGTGTACATCTTGACAGACTTCTCATGCCAGTTATAACAACAGCAGAAGGAAGGGTGGAGAGGCAAGGGAAGAACAATGGCAACTTTACTACAGCTGAGGCAGAGGCAGGTGCAATATTTTGTAACACTAGCAAATAGGTGGCATCTGGTTCACAACTATGAACCATAACACAGGCAACACAGAATAAAATGATGAATGCAGTATCATATCCAGACTATGCATATGTTGTGTACACAGTACATTAGACATCACTGTATTCACACAGGTGGATTGGACACAGGTATCTTTATTTGCATAGCTGGGGCGGGGCACAGCAATTTAGGTGACTAAAACACTTTGGGATAGGGCAAAGCTATGACAGGTAAACAAGATAGCCATATACTTTGGGAGGTTGTAGGGAGTCAGAGAACCTCCAGTGATAGTGAGAAGCTGCCATGATGTGTTCATATTGGCAAGGTCCATTATATTGGCTTTCATTGTCGAGGCTTGATACTGCTCATGGCAGAGAAAGTGTAGAACTATGGGATCACAAGTATGCACCATGATGAGACAATCAAATGCAAGCTTATAATTGATAATAACACTTAAATATTTAACTTCTTTAACTAATTCCAAGGCTGTGCCAGTCAGAAATGTTGACTCTAAAGGAGAATTTGTCCAAAGAACTAAGTCTTACATTTGTCAGAGCAAAAAGAAAGACCACGTTCATTAGCCCACTTACTTAATTCAGTTAACACTTTGTTTATACTATTTAAATTGTCACTGGATTGTACAAAAAATGTAGTTTGCAATCATCAATTTATTTATTCTCCCAAAATTATCGACTTAATGGGATTGTAGAAATATCTAAGTTAAACAAAAGTGAGCCCAACACCAGTCCCCAAGGTACACTTTAAAATATGGCTAAGTAGTCAGAATAAGACTCTTTAATAGAAGCACATTGGTTCTAACCAGTGAGCCATGCCAGTATCCAGTTAGTGAGGAATGGATTAAATCTATATCTCAACATTATCTTTAAAGTACAAGAATGAGTTAACATCTTGAAAGCTTTGGTAAGACAGAAAGTAAACTACTACAACAGTTAGTCCAAGATCCATGGCAATACTAACTTAATTATAAAATGATATTAAATTCATCAACGTTGACTTATCAGCAGAAAAGCCATGCTGGCAAAGGTAAACTGGTAAAGCCAGTACTACCTAAGGCAGGGTCAGTACTACTTCAAGTAGGGTCAGTACTACTTAAGGTATGGTCAGATAAGGTCAGTACTACTTAAGGCAGGGTCAGTACTACTTAAAGTAGGATCTATACTACATAACCCCTCTCTCCCCCTCAACCTTCCCTCAGGAAATGTCATCAAATATAACTCCCCCTACTATCACTAGGGAACAGGTCATTATTGCTGTCTATAAGACCAGCAACACTCCATCAATGGACCTAGACAGTATCCCAGGATGCCTTCTAAATAGCATGAAACATGACCTATCAGGGCCTCTGGAATTACTATTTAACTGTAGCCTCCAAACAGGCTTCATGCCTCATGAATGGAGAAAGGCAGCAGTCATCTCTCTGTACAAAGGTGAGCCATCTACAGACCCTGGAAACTACAAACACATAAGTCTCACTAGTCTTATATGTAAAGCCATGAAAATAATTGTCAATGAGATGATAAATAGAGATATAGTAAACCTCCAGACACTGGACTCAACCCAGTTTGGTTTCATCAATGGCAGATCATGCCTACTCAACCTGGTGGACTTCTTTGAGAAGGTCACCAAAGCAATGGATGAGGGCAAAATCATTCACACTGCCTACCTTCACTTAGCCAAGGCATTTGACACAATACTTCACTCGAGGATTTTGACAAACACAGGAGGTTAGGTACAAACCTGTATGGTCCTAGTGGATAGCCAACTGGCTCACGGACAGGACCCAAGAAGTTAAAATTGCAGAGTCCATCTCTACAAAGAAGCCAATCACAACTGGAGTCCCTCAGGGATCCATCTTTGGACCGCTCCTTTTTGACATTTACTTCTTGGAAGTCAAGGCCAATGTCAGTGGTCTCTGGCTGACTGAATTTGCAGATGATTGCAAATTAGGAACTGTCATTGAATCTCACATTAACACAAATGTTCTCCAGGAGGGGTTGACACAGACAAACAACTGGTGTCAAAGCCATGGAATAAAACTAAATGTCAATAAATGCATAATAGTATCCTCTGGGAAGTCATCCATCCCTGGTAACTATCATATTAACAACACACCCCTTAGAGTTGACCCAGTAGTCAGGGAATTAGGAACACACATAGATAGCAATCTAGCCTTTGTCCGTCATGTGTCTTCAGTGGTGAGAAAATCATTCTATGTTTAGCAACTGATAAACAAAGGTATGGCATCTAAGTCCAAGGAAGTCATTGTTCCACTGTAGTCGACAATCGTCAGACCTATCACTGAGTACAACGCCCCCTTTGGTATGTACCTAACCAGGCATATCCAACAATTGGGATGTCCACAGAGGTTCCTCACTAAAAGAATACAGGGCATAAGTAAAATGTCCTATGCAGACCGCCTCAAGACCCTATCCCTGTATTATGTCTCCTACAGGCTTTTGAGGGGAAATCTGTGCCTGGCATACAGGGCATTGTCAGACCCAACTCTAATGGACCTCCTGCATATCCACAAAACAAACAACACCAGAGTTACTCATTCTAAAGACTTAAACCTTGCCTGTGATATAAATAGGACCTGCTGGAGAGATAGGTATGTATCCCAACGACTGCTCCATCTATGGAACAGGCCCCCCCATCCATGTGAAGCAGAGTTCCTCCCTAACCCAATTCAAGTGCATCTTGAACAATTAGATGGGAAACTGGAAACTCATCCCTGGTTTGGTACTTATGTCTCTAATGGACACAGTACACTTCAGGTAGGACAATACAAAACCAAAGAAATCTTGGCACTGAAGATGACTGTCCAACAAATTGTTTAATAATTTAAGTTGCTCAAATCAAACCAACACATAAATAAAAAAATACCACACTTAAAATAATAACATAAGCACTTTCGTCCACTAAAATAATGAACTTCATCAGATAAAGATTTAAATATACCAAAAACACACACTATTGGTGGTCCAAAAAATGTCACAGTCTATCAAATTGGTAAACATAACCACCAATGGGAGGCATCCAAATTAGATAACAAACCAATCTTATTATTTTGACAAATATATCTAATTTGCATTATTCAACAAGCAAATGCTCCTCCCATAGTCTCCAATTGGGTAAAAATAATTTTGCTTCATCCTATAGCACTCTTATAAAAAACATCATCAAGCCCCTATCCATAACCACTACCTCCCCTTATCTGGCTTCATAAATATTACTTTCTGATTTTTAATAAAAGTCAACATATCATTTTCAGCTAATTTTTTGGTCCACCAATAGTGTGTGTTTTTGGAATATTTAAATGTTTACATGATGTGTTTAATTTATCTGATGAAGTTCATTATTTTAGTGGTCTAAAGTGCTAATGTTATTGTTCGTGTGATTTTTTTTTTTTTATGTGTCAGTTTGATTTGAGCAGCATAAATTATTAAAAGGATTTACTGGACATCTTTGCTTTTGGTTTGTTTAGACTGCACTTATTCATGAGGTCTAGTTCAAGTAGGGTCAGGACTAATTAAGGTAGGATCACTGCTACTTAAAGCAGGGTCAGCACTATTTAAGGTAGGGTCAGTACTACTTAAGGTAGGGTCAGTACTACTAAAGACAGGGTCAGTACTACTTAAGGCAGGATCAGTACTATTTCAGGTAGAATCTATACTACTTTAGGTAGAGTCAGTACTAGCTAAGGTAGGGTCAGTACTATTTAAGGTAGGATCTGTACTACTTAATGTAGGGTCAGGTAGGATCATTACTACTTAAGGCAGGATCAGTACTATTTAAGATAGGTTTAGTACTACTTTAGGCAGGGTCAGTACTAGTTAAGGTAGGGTCAGTACTACTTAAGGCAGGGTCAGTGCTACTTCTGGTAGGGTAAGTGCTAATTAAAGTTGGGTTAGTACTAATTATGTTAGGGTCAGTACTACTTCAGGTAGTGTTAGACAAATGTTTAGTCAGTCACCTCTCAAACCATTTGCATAATAGTGAGGTAAGACTAATCGGTCTGTGGTTATTAATGTAAAATTTCATACTCTTTTCAAAATCTGCATAACAGTAAATCTTTTCTACAAGAAGGAACAGAACCTTTACGCGATAAACCATTAAAGATAATATACAACATATTGACCAGCTTGGATGAGATGTTACCAGTTAAAACTCCTGGAATGTTATTAGGCCCCACTGTGGTCTTCTTACAGGTCCCTTTTAAGGTATTTTACACACACACACACACACACATATATATATATATATATATATATATATGGTTCCCTATCAGAAGCCTGAAACACTATAAGCCTGAAAATCAAAATCCTGAAAACTAAAGCCTGAAAATTCAAAATCCCGAAAGCCCAAAATCCTGAAACTCAAAATCCTGAAAACACAAAATGGACATACTGACGTCATTTTGGCTTTGCTATTATTAACCCTTTTGTGTTAGGTCATGCGTTGGGTTCAGGTAAGTGTTGGTTTTATGTTAGGGTTAGAGTTAGGGTTAGGGAGCGGTTAGGCATGTATGCAATAGTGACAAATATTGGGGTTAGGAGTGGAGGGGTTAGGGCAAGGGTCAGGTGAGTGTCGACCTTAGGGTTAGGGTTAGGGTCAGGGTCACTTGGTAGATATTAGTGTCTTTATAGCAACATATTAGCATTATTTGTGTTTTCAGGATTTTGAGTTTCAGGATTTTGGGTTTTCGGGATTTTGAATTTTCAGGCTTTAGTTTTCAGGATTTTGATTTTCAGGCTTATAGTGTTTCAGGCTTCTGATACAACCATATATATATATATATATATATATATAGAGAGAGAGAGAGAGAGGGAGATAGATATACACGTTTGTGTGTGTGTGTGTGTGTGTGTGTGTGTGTGTGTGTGTGTGTGTGTGTGTGTGTGTGTGTGTGTGTGTGTGTGTGTGTGTGTGTGCGCGCACATGTGTGTGTTTAAGTTTCTTTGAAGTACAAGGGTACATTGTATTGTGAGTCGCAACAGGGATGGGAAAGGTAGATTTGTCCCTACAAGAAGTATTTATTGCATTTACAAAATGAGAATTAAATAGTGTAGCTGTCTGATTTGGATCAGTAATAGATATGGCTTGATAATTAATCATAGAAATGTGATTGTTGGTATGTAAACAGGAGTTAGCATATTTCTAATATACCTTTTTATTAGTGTGATCATCAACTAACTTGATTATATGATTTTTTTATACTGCACTATAGCTATGGATTTCTTACTAATTTTATTTAAATTTCTTTTATTTTTTGAGGAATGGTGTTTCTGGTAACTCCAAAGAAGATGCCATTTTTTCTTGTAAAGTTAAGTTAAATTCATGTTTCACCATAAAGAAAACTTAATTTTCTGGATTCTCTTTTTACTCCCAACAGTATCAGAAATGGTATCAGCCAGTATTTTTCCTAAGTGTAAGTCACTTCAGTCAGATTCAGAAAGTGACACATTATTCCAGTTAGTTGAATGAACAGTTTGTTTTAATTGACCAAAATTAACAAGTTTTTAACTGAACTTCTTAAAAGTGCTTGATTTCATAGCTGATGTTAACATGGCTTCAAACGTTAAGGCACACTGATCAGAATTCCCCAAAGGTGGACTATATTTAATATTATAAATTATTACAGTTAGTTGCAATAAGGTCCAATATGTTGGTCTCCCTAGCAGGCTCAGTGACCAGTTGTTTGAATGTATTCAGTAACAAAATGTTAATGAATACAGATTCTCTTCTGCACTTAGAGGTGTAAGCTGTCTGCTCAATATGGGGATAAATTAGATCATCTAATAACCTACTAAAGTGACCCTATCATATGGCATAATTTTTTCAAGGTAGCAATCTTGCTATGTACTGTATAAAGACGAGGATATATATATATATATATATATATATATATATATATATATATATATATATATATATATATATATGAAAGCGCTACAGAATCCTGAAAGCCCAAAATCCTGAAGCCCAAAATCCTGAGACCAAAATCCTGAAAGTTCAAAATCCTGAAAATTCAAAATACTGAAAACTTAAAATCCTGAAAACACACAGGATACAAACACTTACTATATTCCACTACAAGTACATACAGAAACATATTACTCTTCAATTATATGCAGGGGGGCAAGCCCCCCTGCACCCCCTGCTACTTAAATATATCAACTCCGAGATTGCACTTCACCACACTAAGTGCAATCTTGGAGTTGAGATATATATAAGTAGTAGCGGGTGTGGGGGCCGCAGCCCCCCACGTGGGGGGTGCAGGGGGCTTGCCCCTCTGCTTATACTTGCAAAACAGTAATATAGTTTGTGTTTTATTTCTTTTTGCATGTACTTGTGCTGGAATAAGTATCCTGTGTGTTTTCAGGATTTTGTGTTTTCAGTATTTTGAGTTTTCAGGATTTTGAACTTTCAGGATTTTGGTCTCAGGATTTTGGGCTTCAGGATTTTGAGCTTTCAGGATTCTGTAGCGCTCCTATATATATATATATATATATATATATATATATATATATATATATATATATATATATATATGTGTGTGTGTGTTTCCCTGAGATCCATAGCCATGGTTTCTAAGTTCTTCTTTTCAACAGTATATTAGGAAACTATGGAATCTATAATTAATAATAATAATAATAATAATAATAATAATAATAATACTTTTTCATTCCTATTGTTTCAGGCGTTTATACCCTGGAAAGAAGAATCACAGGCTTCAGTAATTGTAATAACTGATAAGCCCTCACTATGAATTACTTCAAGTAATTCAATTATTTTATTAGCAGTTCTAAAAGATTGCAGAGATAGAAACTCAAAGAAGAATTAAGTTGTCTGTTTTCACAAGTTGCAGTGTTGGCTTTAGTGATAGGCCTTAAAAAGGCTTGATGGTAGTTTTTATGTACTGTATTTCTTTCACATTTAGATCCTAAAAAACTAAAATGTAAAAGATCCTTAGACAGGAATCTACATTCTGACATAAATTCTTCCCAGATCATCATTACTTCAATGTTGTGCGTAACTTGCCTTAACCATGTGATACATTTTCCCACATTAGTATAGCAGAAGTCATTCCATCTAGAAGATAGCATAGGTTCTCTAAGTGTGGCATGGGATTTGTTCTAGTATTATGTTCTTCAAGTGATTAAAAGGATCTAGTCTTAAATCATTGGTACAACAATGAAGGACTATGTGCGGGTAACTAGATCCATTTTAGAAACATTTTTGTAGTAACTCAGAGACTTTGATGAACAAAGATGGCACTGTTTGTACACAGCAGTGGCAGTGGTCTATCTGGTGACCTCTCTGCTGCACTTTCTGCACCAGATGAAACAGAGATGTAGTTATAAGGCACTATATTACATGGATGAATGAACACTGACTTAACCTTGTTACCATGCCTTCACTGTGACATCCATCACGTCAGTCACATACATCACCACAGTGCTACTCCAACCATACAGTCACCAATCACTGTTCTCCGCGTAGCCTGACATCCTCTCTACTGCTCTCCTTATCTATGAGATCCTCTGATTGGACAGGCCTGATTAGCTGTGCGGCTCTTTTTTGTAGCGCCCTCCTTGAAAACTCCTGGCCAAATTATTATGAATCATTAAGAAATAAACTCATAAAATTCATAACTGTTATGGTGTTAACCTATAACAGTACAGAAATATATGGCAAATGTTCGCATAGGTGCATCTCTGTGTGTAGATTGTACTCCAACTTTTACATTTGCCAGACGACATAGTTTCTCGCTGCTTACCGTTATTTGACTAGTTTCTTTTTTCACTATGCTTTTTCTAGAATATTAGTTAACTACTTCCCTTGCATTGCACTGCTTTAACTAGTCTGACTTTGCCATACTCTTAGTTCCCCAGTTTTGCTCTGAGTACCCCTGTCTTAACCCCACTCTTTTGATGCACTTCCATTGCATGAAGGCACTTGAATGTGTTGCTGACATCTACAAGTTAAAAACAAATTAGACAATAATCTCTGATCACATCTGTCATTCTTCATCCTTTACTTGCACCTTGATCAAAAAATAGTTGTAAATTCTAAACGTGTCAATATAAAAATTAGTTGTGTATGTAGCAGCAACATTACATGTAAGATTATGTGTACCTTTTATAAAATTAAATTAATTGAGATTGGGACTCTAGTTTAACTATATGCAGTGTGTATGTCTGTATATCAACTGATTGTTTCTACGTTAATTTATATAGCATCTGTTCCTTACATGCATTTATTCTGTCTATATCAATATTGTGGAGTTTTTTTTTTCACCTTAGTTCCCCTCTGAAAAAGTGGTTCAGGCATAAGGACTGAATTAGTTAACAATTAAAAAATGTATATTGATATATGTGCATGTACACACACACACACACACACACACACACACACACACACACACACACACACACACACATTAGAGGAGACATTCAGGTCATCAATTGCTTCTTTCTTCAAAACATTGATTAAATGTCTTGTTTAACTGGACCACTGTTTTGTCAAACTATATCTTGGTGTATATATAGAGATGACAGTGTGGTGGAGTTACAGTTTTGTGCTTTTCCCCACTGTTTGACCCCCAATTAGCATAATTAAAACTCTAGGGTGTGGTGCATTTCTCTCTAATCGGTATGCTTTTTTGTCTTTTATTTTACATACCTAGATTGAAGTGTAGTCTTGCTTTTGTGCTGGGAAATTGTAGTATAGTAGGTAAGCATTTTTGTTCTTTTTATCTGCAATCTTTAATATCATGTGTTTTAAACTCTAAATGTGTATGGATTGTGTATATCAAATGAATGGTGTTACATTCCATGCATTGAGATTCATTGCTTTGGGTTCAGTGCGTCAGATTTTGGTTAAATGCACAGTGAATGTAATGCCACACTTCTACATCGTAGAACTCAGTTAATGAAGTTTTCACCTAAAAGATAATAGCAATGAAGGAGATATTTTATGAAGCAGCTCTGGTACTGTCAAGCCAACAGGAGTTCTTTTTGTACCACTACCATCTTAATCCATGGTCCAATTCCTAGCTGCCCATTCTAGCCACACACCCTGGTTTATACCCACATGTTAACAGTATTCCCATCGGCACCTTCACCTGCTAAACAGCAAAGTATCAGAAACCAGTGTCAGATAATTGGGCCTGAAATTGTTATGCCAAATACCAGATAACTTCTTGATTTTGAGAGTATGTTGTTAGAAAAGACACATTTTTCCCATTGTACCGTGTATTAAGTGTACAGTCATTCAACCTGTTTAATTCTGTATCACCTTCAAGTACTATGTCATCAGCCTCCTAAAGAAGGCCAACTTACCTTTCCCCCTTAAAGTTATTTATTCCCAGTAACTCCACCATTCTAATGCCTAAAGGAGATTTGCTGCTCTTGTGATGTTCATTTGTTTTCCTTCCAGTCTCCCCTCCTCCAAAAGATGGGTGTTCTTCAGCGCTCATTTTTTCATGCCAATTTTCTCTGTCCTACCCACTGGGATGTTTAATGTTTTGCTATCATTTCTAATCACTCCCAGGCCAATTTCTAAAAGTCCTTAACATCACAAAAAGACACTTCCTATCTGTGTTGGTAGATTTATTAACAAGATGTAATGTCATATAAAATACTGCGGTGGTGGTGCTGCGGTAGCATTGTCACCTCACAATAAGACGTTGTCCTGTTCGATTCTCAGCTAGAGCGTCTTCTGTGTGGAGACATGCGTGAATGGGCGTACCTTCATTGAAGGTTGTGCATCAGGGCCAGCAACTCGGCATGTAAAATCTACTGCCAATCATTAGCGGACCGGAGTTCTACCATGGCGACCCCTAACCGGGAAAAGCTGAAAGACACAACAATGTCATATAAAACTCTCTTAACTCAATACACAAAATCACAGGTTTTCTATAGTCTATGAATATGTTATAGTATTCTACCATGACACTAAAAGGTAAAACTGAATACCCGATTTGCTGCAAGCACAACAGACTGGAGTAATCATAAATGTACAGACATGTTAACTAATCAGAAATTTAAACTGAACACTACTTCATTCTGGCTTAACCAATTGAACATGCATGGCACAGTTACTAATTTGTACCTTTCTTCTTTCAGATGGCTGCTATCGTCACTGGATTTCTACGGCTACTCCAGCCAGCAATGGCTGTCATTTCCCAAAAGCAAGGAGCAGCACTGTGGTATGGCCTGCTTGGTATACGCCTAGTGGCTCTTTTTATTGCTGATGGTCCTTGGGCTACCATCAGACAAGATTTCACCTGTAACCAGACAGTTAGTGACTTTTGCCTTGCAACATGTTTCAACCAGCAGTTCAACTTTCCCTTCTCTGGTCTGTGGAGTTTCACCTTTGTTGCTTCACTTGTGCCAGTTGTTCTATTGAAAACCAGGAATGTTTGGACCACTCAGTATCTGAGGGGCTCAGATATAGAAATGGTGAACTCTGATGCTGGTCAAGATATCAAGGATGGATCTGCAGATGGACCTTCTGCTGGTAGAACTCGCCGCAATGTCCCTGTTGCTTTTAGACTTCTTCCCAACATCATATGCTGTCTGATGCTTCTCCTGCTAGAAGGTGTATTTCTCTTTCTCTTGGTTTTCAGACAATTACCAAGAATACAATCAAGGATCTTTATATGTCAGACATCAGCATGCACTGTGGACCTGCAGTGTACCATCTTCTCCCAAATGGACAAACTGATGGCTGTCATCACACTAGTAATTATCTCATCTGTCATTTGTGGCACCTGTTTGATCTATTTAATGAACCTGGCAATTAGTTGTATTAAAAATATCTGAAATCTGAAAAAAAAAACAGCTTTAGCATCAGCAATTCATGGAGTTTTCCTTTTTTTCTCCTAGACAAAAAGTCTGTCTCCCCTTTCATGTCTGTGTCCAGACCCCTGCCATGCTTTGTATTTTTGGAGACCCATAGTCTTTGTTTATACATACCATTTTATAAGTTATTTCCAGAAGAATATTCATATGGCAAAGACAACCCAGACAAGGGAGCACATTCTACAGATCGTATGTTGTTGATAAAATATGTATTTTAATGGCAAGTAAAAGGTGTAGGTTGTCTGTTAAAATGGATCAATAACAGCCCAGCAAACATAGGCATTAGATACACAAGATAGGGGCCATATTGCTCCTGTCAGCTAAAAATGGGCCTATTTATTTGTGCAGATGTAATCTGAAAAATACATCTAATATGCATATATAGATATATATGTACATATGTACACACAATCATAACCAGTCCATCTAAGTATCGGACAGATGTGCAAAGACCATGAAATATGCATTGTGTTATGAAGTACATTATTTGCTGATTATTTGATATGGCTTTTCTCTGGGGATTAGGAAGCAGTGATGTGAGATGTAGCTGCGTAATATGTGTGTGCAGGTGTGCAGGGTTCAGGTTGATAGACAAGCAGAGTGATTACATACTGCGGTTTCTTTAACATACTCATGAACTCACATCCATCGCTACTATCCAAATTTGTGTAGACATATCTTTCTGATTTATCCATCACTTTTATATTTGCTTGGCAGAAAGGGCATGTTTTGGACCTGTTAGGCATGGATCTGCTCCAAACATGGGGTTTATGTGAATGAGTAGAGGAAATGGTACCAGCATACAGCTGGAATTATTTTCTTCATTAGCTTCCATAACCACTCCCATTAGAAGGACTGAGGAAGTTACAGGGTTATCTACCATGATAGGGCACTGGATCGTGCGCCACTTATATGTGTTGTTCTTTATATTTAATATGTTTTTAGTTGCCTGTTCTGCCATATTTGTTAGGGATGTAGTAAAATATGTTTTAGAAATTTCTCATTGAAAATGAGGCTTATTTTCTGAGTGAGCAGACACTATCCCCCCCCCCACCACCACCACCACCACCACCAAACAAAGGCCATTATTCCCTTAATATGCTGACCAAGGTAGGCTAGTGACAGAGTAAATGATAACACTCCTGTGGTATGTCTTAGATTAATGTTAGATGCATATAGAATATCAGACTACAACACATGCCTTCAGTTATTGCATTAAATAATATATGATACAGGCCTGCATTCAGTATTAATAATGAGAGAAAGGAAGAGGTTCATTTCACACCTACATGGATAGCCTAAGGATTTCTTCTCAGTCCTTACATAACATTCTGAATATGTAAATAGCAATTTAAAAGAAATACATACTTCTCTTCTTTTCTTAAATATCTGAAATGTTTCAATAAACTGATGGCCTTCATGTTTCGGGTCTATATTATAAGATCGAAGTCTAAAACCTTTGAATATTATAATATTGAACCCATTCAATCGAAACACGAGAAAACCGAACAGTCAGAATAGTGAATTTTTTCCCAGGGAAAAAATTTGCTGTTCCGACAAACATACACACAACACAAGCACACCAAAATAAATAATCCACACACATACACTTCACAAAACCCTACACTAAACCAGAGATACACCACTAGCTATCCACTTACTTTAACCCAACCCTAACCCTAAGGTCCCTAACTATCGCACACTCACCTTACCCGCTCCCTAACCCTAACTCACCTACCCCACCCTAACCCTCACGTCCACACAATTGTGCACTTACTTGACCCACTCCCTAACCCGTGCCCAATCGCACTCACCTTCGTTCGCATACTTACCTTAACCCAGTCCGTAACCTTCACTCCACAGTTGAGGAAATAGCGAAGCTGCAGAAACGGCCCACTGAGTACTTGCCTAGGAAAGTATTCAGTGTTCTGCAGCTTCACTATTTCCAGCATTCGCTCTACTGGGTTCAATATTATAACATTCAAAGTTTTTAGACTTTGATGTTATAATATAGACCCCATGTTTCTAGGTCTATCTTGAGACTGTAAAAATCTTTGCAGATTTGTGCAGCTTTGCATGGCATTAACAGCTTGATATAAACTAGAAAATCGTACATGTTCCCATAAAGTGTCATATTACACCAGTGTTCACTGTCATTTCTTGATCTCATAATACTAACTTATGGAATAATTATTTGCTTCTTTTTTAAACACCAGGTAAGTCTCAGCTCACTGAAGCAATAACATTTAATTTAACTCACATAAATCCATATTGCTGGCAAACTTTTAGTTAAGTCAGGTTATGCATTATTCTAAAACTATCATACACTCAGCTGTCTTTAAAAAGTGTGTCTTAAAATGTTATATACACCCATCTTTAAAAAGAGGGATTTAAGGATCTCTATAAATTTCCAAATGTTCAAACAAATATTTGTTTAATTTATTCCTCCTTGGACAGCACAGTGGTGCAGCAGTAGTGTTGTCCCCTCACAGCAAAAGGTTTTCTAGTTTGATTTTTGGCTGGGGTGCCTTCTGTGTGGAGTCTGCATGTCATTCCTGCATTTGTGTGGGTTTCCTCTGGGTGCTGTGGTTTCCTCCTACATTACAAAGATGTGTCTGAAGTGTTTCTCCCTGGTCCTCCACTGAAAATTGGCTTTGTTCCAAGTTGGGCTTTCCCGATTAAAAAAAAAAATCAATGCAGCACTTTAGTAAAATAAAGTTAAGATGGGCTAAACTTATACAGTATATATTTTCTCACGAAATTAAAGAAGAAATGCATAATGTCAGTATACAAACAGTAGTATTATAACATTTCAATGAAACATCAAACCTAGTGAAATAAGATAATGTGCAGTTCTGTTTTTCTTATCTCAGTACAGAGTCTCCTTGAATACCAGACTTTACAAAATGGGCTTACCATACATCAACACTGATTAGAGAATGAGCGTTCTCCAGCAGGGTATTAAAGTACAAGTAATGCCCGCTGAAAAACATGTCCTCCACTTCACAGCAGCACATCAAACCACGGAGCTTTGACTGAGAAAAAGGGAACGGCCACCATGATTTTACAAAACAGCACTTCTGCTGTTTAATGAGTGTAAATATATTAAAAAAAAAAAAAAGAACAAAAGTGTGCGCATGTTAATGTTTGCGTGTTAGTGCATGTGTGCGTCTGAGTGAATGCAAGAATGACAAAGCCATTGTTTTATACTCACTAAGCAGCGCTTTTGCTGTTTACTGAGTGCAAAATATAAATATAAAAGAAAAAAAGTTGTGTGTGTGTGTGTGTGTGTGTGTGTGTGTGTGTGTGTGTGTGTGTGTGTGTGTGTGTGTGTGTGTGTGTGTGTGTGTGTCTGTTTCCATTTCTGCGTGTCTATGTGTCTGTGTATGAATGTGTGAATGAAAGCAAGGTGTGTGTGAGTGAGACTGTGAAGAGTGAGAGTGATCCAACACTGGCAGCAGCAGTATTCAAGAGGTTTACATACCTCTTTTCTCTTAATTAAATAAATAACATATACAAATAAGGGGGGAGCAAAGGCTCAAAACAGGAGCATACCCCTGTTATAAAGAATTGGCTGCAATAATATGACTTGGGTTAGCATGCATTTTCTGAAGGCGTGTGTGTGTGTGTGTGTGTGTGTGTGTGTGTGTGTGTGTGTGTGTGTGTGTGTGTGTGTGTGTGTGTGTGTGTGTGTGTGTGTGTGTGTGTGTGTGTGTGTGTTTGTGTGTGTGTGTGTGTGTGTGTGTGTGTGTGTGTGTGTGTGTGTGTGTATGTGTCAGTGTTTGTGTGTGTGTGTGTATGTGTGTGTGTGTGTGTGCATGTGTGTGCATATGTGTGTGTGTGTGTGTGTGTATATGTGTGTGTGTGCGTGCGTGCGTGTGTGCGTGCATGTGTGTGTGTGGGGGGGAGGGGTTCTGTGGCGAGACAGTAAGATTGATCGATGGAACAGTGGCAACAGATAAGAGGTTTCTGCACCTCTCCACCTTTTAGCTCAGAAAATGTGGATAAAGCCTGAAATAAAGAGGGAACAAGCCTCCAAAATAGGAAAAGATTTTAAATAAAATAAATAAAAAGTAAGTTACATAAAAGGATTTGTGTTAACATGAATTTTATGAAAGAAATAAAGTCTGAAAGTCAAATGTATGTCATTATTTAGTGTCTTCAATCCCCAAATGACTGTCAAGACACCATTTTAGCAGTGAGGGACCAAAAAATAAAACAAATATCTAGATATTTTTAAAATGATATATTTTGTAGATAAAATGCTTCCTCAAACATTAGGCAGAGGAACTATTTTACATCCAAAATATATAAAAAAGACAATATAGTAATAAAAGAAATATAAATAAGTAAAACACAACAATTTTACAGACAGCCCATTTTCTAAGTGCAATAATGCCCTCCAGGGTGTGTGTTAATGTGTAATTAATACCCTTCCAGGGCCTGCATCAGGCCTCACAACACCCATAGGCAGGCATTAATTACACATTAACATACACCCTGTTGTGCATTATTGCTTGCTTATGGACAGAAGGGTAGGTCCACACATTTTTACAAAGAACTGAATGGAACTGAAACAAGATGTCTGAAGCATTTAATACAGTAGAATACACTAAAGGGATTTTTTAAATATATGAGCATATAAAGATACTCCCAGATAAAGACCCATGGTATATCACGTCTGTCCAGGTATTGCAGTTCCCCAAACACAGTGACCTGCAAGACCCCTATCCCTTTTTTTTTGTGGATGTCTTCCAATCAGCTTTGCACCTCCTTGACAGCTTGTACCTGCAGACGCTACAGTCCATGACTTTACCCCCTTCTGTTTGAAGTGGTGTTTTCAAGTCTGTCTGGAACCTTTTTAACAGCTACAATCCATGCTCTCCGACCCCACCTCCTAACACCCCATCAATCTTTCCAGCTCAGCTCCACTCCTTCCTCTTGCCTGCAAACACTGTGGTACATAAAAATCATAACCTCTGCTTCTCTCTTCTTATATGTGCTTGTCTAGCTTCCTATATCTCTGATCTGTCCCCAGCTCAGCTGAAAACATTATTATTTTAGCAAACCCTGTACTGCATTCTAATTTTCATTAGTTCATCCCTGTCTGTAATATTTTTATTTTGCAGTGAACAAAGTTTCTATGTATATCAGAGTAAAGATGCTGCTCTGTGCAAAGGGAATGTGTTCACGTTAGGAGAGTCGGGGAAGAGCCATATGATCAAGATACATCACGTTATCAGAAGCACATCAATGGCAAAAACTTAAAAACATGGATGCCCATTGGGGGTAAATTTAAGACTGGCCTCAGAAAATATTACTTCATGAAAGGATTAGAGGATTAGAGGTGTTCTGGTGTGCACTGTACACCTGCTGACAAGATTAAATGTACACAGAACTAGTGAAAAAACAGAGGGAAAGATGTTTATGACTAACCACAATACACTGACAAACTTAAAGGATCACAGTACTTTTATTGGCTTTATTTACATGTGTTAATAACTTAGAAGTATACAGAAATGTATACTATGGAGTTTTTTTGCCACCTCCCTTTTTTCTTCTGGTCATTATGAAATATGTATTTCAGTATACACAAATACTTATTTTTATGTGACAATACTGGATTTTTGTTTTCAGTATGTTATAATTTCATATTAATAAAAATATGTTTAACAAAAAAGTTCCAGTATTCACTGTAGTTATTTTGATAATCTCTTCATTCATGACAAATATCTGATGCTATATATCGCAGGTAAAAAAGAACAAATACTGCAGAATTTCAAAAACCAGCAGTCAGACTAATTCATTGTTAATTGGGTATCAAAATCTTAGACGGCAAAGCTTGTTGGTAGCTGATAGCCTTAATCTTACATACATTGCTGCAAAAAACTCCTTTTTTTATTTGTTTTTCTGTCTGAATCCAACATTTTCTTCATGGTTCTCCAGAAGACATTTTATGCACAAATTTTAAAAATGCAGACTTCTTGTAGACATTTGAGGAAATGACTGTTACATGAAGCTGTATGTTTCACTTCTGCAAAGATACCAGTTCTGTCAGGAAGAAGACAAGTTCTTAAATATGTTAGTCTATGACTGTCAAACTGTCTTGCAAACCTATAAAAAAAGACTTTAACAAGAGAATTCTATTTTTGCACACTCAATATCTGTTATGATATAACTAAATATTTTGACATTCATATCTTTACTTTTTGCAGTTAGAAGTATTTAAATGTTCTGGTGTCAGCAATGTCTGCAGGTAGGAGTTTTTGTGTCTCACTTTTTGGATTCATGCTTTCTTTCATATATGTAGACCTCATCTAGGACATGTTACTTAAAGCAGTTTTATTTACTTATCTATCTAAGGAACATGGTAATAAACCTTCTGCAATCTTTATGATTCAGTTGCATAATGGATTTAACCACCTGTGCCCTGGCCCAGAAATCAAGGAGCCTCAATCCTCACCACTAACACCAGCAAAGGGTATCTCGTATAGGAGAAAAGGATAAAAAAATACACACAGTAAAGTGCAATTTCACTTAAGAGCACACAGAGATCCCAGTCAGTTTGGGGCTGGTCACTCCCTTGCTCTCCATGTCCCCAAAAATACTCCCCACTGGCATAGCTAAAGGGGCCAGATCTCAGCCTAGTGGGCAAGCTAAGTCTAATCTTTCTAGTTTCTAGCTATTTCTAAGAAAAAACACAAGTCTAAGATAAACTTACATATAGAGCAAGACAGTGCTGAGTTGGAAGATCAAGACAAAGATGTTTAATGTTCTCTGAGTCTCTCTGTTTTAAAAATCACATTCCTGGTTCAAATTACATCATCCTTCATGCTTTCCTGGGATTCCCAGGCTAACAGGCTACATTCTTTAGTAAGCTCACACCAGGCCAGGAATCAAATGCATTAAGGAAATTTATGCATGCAAATTCTGGCCATTACTCCGGCCTTAAAACAATAGCAAGAATTCTTTCATTTAGACAGGCTGGGCCCAGCTTTAAAGATCAAAGACAGTCATAAAATGCATCACTAAGCTTCCTTACAGCAGACTGCACTGTTGTTACATTTTTTCAGTTCCACATGTAACACTATTTTTACCATTTAAGACAACAAGCCTGTGATTTACATTAATATTTACAGATGACAGAATTATCTATAAAATTATATCTGGCTAGGCTGGCAGCCTTTACATTCCACCCCCTCTGGAGAACTCAAGCTAATTTTACAAGTGACCCTTGAGAAACACTGCTTGAGAGGGTTAGGTCTATCTGAGTATACCTTACCCCATTCCCTGTCTTGATAGCCCATCTGCATTGGCATTGCTAATCCCACTGCGGTGCTGCACAGGCATATCATATGCTTGCAACCTCAGGCTCCATCTTAGCAACTTGGCATTTTACTGGCTGGCTCTGTTTAGACATGTTAGGGGGCTGTGATCTGTCATAACAGTGAATTTCCTTCCATACAGATAAGGCTGAAGTTTCTGCAGTGTCCACACTATGGCTAGATATTCCTTTTCTACAGCTGCATAGCATTTCTCCCTGGGTTGGAGCCTATGATTGAGAAAAAACACTGGGTGCTCTTTCCCCTCTGAAAAAATCTGGCTAAATACTGCCCCCACCCCATGGTTCAAAGCATCCACCTGCACAAAAAATTATTTGCTGTAATCTGGACTGGCTAACACAGGGGATCCTCCCAAAGCTTATCTTATACCTTATCTGGCCTGTTCTTCCTTGTCAGGTCTGTGAGGGGAACAGTTATGATACTATAACTTGGGACGAACTTTCTGTAGTACCCTGCTGTCCCTAAAAATGCCCTCACCTGCTTTTTAGTAACAGGTGCAGGCCATGCCTGAATGACTTCCACTTTGGCAGGTTCTGGCCTTATCTTACGACTCCCCACTCTATGTCCTAGGTAGGAGACCTCTGCCATACCCACCTGATATTTTTTCTGCTTAATGGTCAACCCTGTTCTCTGTAGTCTGACCAGCACCTCCTTGACATGTTGAAGGTGCTCTTGCCAGGAATGGCTGTAGATGACAATATCATCTAGGTAAGAAAGGGCAAACCCTCCTGCTCCTGCTAGGGTATGATCTACCAGCCTCTGGAAAGTCTCTGGGGAATTCTTCATCCCAAAGTGTTTGTGAACTCATACAAGCCAAAAGGAGTCACAAAGGCTTACTTCTCTCTAGCACTGGGAGTCAAGGGCACCTGCCAGTAACCCTTGGTAAGATCAATGGTTGTAAGATACTTAGCCCCACCCAGCTGCTCTAGGGCCTCATCTGTCCTAGACAAGGGGTAAGCATCTGACTCTGTGTGACTATTTAATTTCCTGTGGTCCACACATGACCTGGTACTGCCATCCTTCTTTAGCATCAGCACCACTGGGGAGGCCCAGGGACTGTTGGACTCTTGAATCACCCCAATTTCCAATATCTCCTGTACCTCCTCCCTCAGAGTCTTTTTGACTCTCTCAGGCACTCTGTAAGAGGCCTGCCTAATAGGCCTTTAGGGTCCTGTGTCCACCTGGTGCTGCCCCAGGTGGGTGCACCCTGGCTTCCCAGTGAACATGTCCCCAAATTCCTGCAACAGTGCTTGGATTTCTTGAGCCTTAGTAGGAGATAGCTACTGGGACATTGCTACCCCTTCCACTGAGGTGTCAGCCCGAGCCTCACTGAGGAGATCAGTCCCCAGAACTCCCTCAGACTCCTCCTGCAATCCACTGTAAATGCTCAGCACAAGGGCCTCCCTATCATGGTATGGTTTCATCATGTCAATATGGTACAGTTTGAGCCCCTGCCTTCTGCCTAGCAGTTCCACCATGTAGTTAAAATCACTTGCCTTTCTTACCACCTTGTAGGGTGCCTCCCAAGCTGCTTGCAGCTTGTTGTGTCTGACAGGAATGAGAACCATTACCTGCTGCCCAACAGCATACTCTCTAGCTCGAGCATTGCTGTCATGCCACACCTTTTTCTGTTGTTGGGCTTCTGACAAGTTCTCCTGGGCCAAGCCCATGAGTTCCCTGAACCTTGTCCTGAGGTTTATGACATATGCCACAACAGACTCCTTGTGAGACTCACACTCACCTTCACACTCATCTCAAATTAAGTCTAGAGGTCCCTTCACCCTATGCCCATACAGCAACTCAAAGGATTAAAAACCTCTGGATTCCTGGGAACCCTCTCTGTAAGCAAACAACAAATGAGGCAAATATTTGTCCTGCTCCCTCTTAAACTGATCTGAAATGCCCATAGCATGTACTTGATTGTAGAGTTTAATCTCTCAACAAGACCATTAGTGTGGGGATGGTAGTGGTGGTCTTCATGTGCTTCACCCCACAGGACTTCCACAGACAAGCCAGCAGGTCTGACATGAAATTGGCACTTCTGTCAGTCAGTATTTCTTTTGGGAAACCTACCCTGCTGAAAATCTCTAACAAAGCATTTAACACCTTCTCATCCTCAATGTAGGCCAAAGCCACCGCCTCAGGGTATTGTGTAGCATAATCCACTATCACTAGGATATACTTTTTCCCTGTTGACTTAGGGTACTCAGAGGACCCACAATATCCATAACTACTCTCTGAAATGGCTCCTCAATCACAGGCAAAGGCATCAAAGTAACTCTCACCTTGAATCCTGCCTTGCCTACCTTTTGGCACTACTCACAGGTCCTGCATTACCCTGTTACATCTCTGGAAATTCCAGGCCAAAAGCAGTTCTGCACAATATGCCTCTTTGTACATTTTATGGCCATATGACCTGCAAAGGGAATATCATGGGCTATGGCTAGAAGTACCAGATGGTAGCCTCTGGGCACTACCAACTGCTGTACTCTCTCACCTTTTAGCCCTCCCTCAGGGGTGCACTCTCTGTAAAGTAACCCTTTGTCCCAGTATACAGATTCCCTTTTCCTTGGCAATCAGGTGCCTTCCTAGTTACCTTCCTCAGGCCCTGCAATGTAGGGTCTGACAACTGATCCTGTCTCAACTCTCTCTCCTTGTAACCCTTCCCAGCTCCCCTTCCACAGGAAGTCTGGCATCTTCTGACAGTGGTGCCTCACTGTCAGCCTGGGTCCTACTACTCACCCCTACCTTTGCAGTCACTCTGACCAAAGGACCATCAGTACTCTCAAGCAGCTGTGGCTCACCTTCAGTCTCACTGCTACAGGATAGGTCCCTCCCTGAAGTAAACACCTCACCAGTCCTGGCTGCAAGTATGCAGTCTGTCTGGGTCTCCCCCAGGCTACCAGACTTACCTGCTTGTCTCCAAGCCTGACTGCATGGAACTGCACAAGCACATGGTACTGCTTCATCCAAATCTTTCCCTATCAGGATGTCTGCAGGATGGTAGTTTGGTACCCCTTTTGTCTCAAGACAACCGACTATTGGCGTTTTGTCTTTCCCACTTAGTGGCTCCCCTCACCTTTTGTTCCCCACCTTGCCTCCGTGGACACCTGTATGCCACATTAACCCACTAGTTGCATTCAAAACATTCAACCCTAGCTCCTGGACAGGTGCCTGGACTAGTGGCTTCCCTTGTTATTGGGGCAGTCTGTGCTGCCAACCTTGGGTTCCTTTAGATCCATGAGCAGTACTGGGGGTCCCTTTTATGTGCAGGGCTGATCTTCTTGCTAGGTATAGGTCTCCCTTGTTCCCCAACTCATCTGAAGAAACACACTGTCTATCAGCTAACCAGATCCTCATGTCCTCAGGCAAAGTGCTATGGGCTTGTTCCCTCACCAAAAGGTCTGCCATCCCCTCAAAAGTGGTGACCTGACTTGCACTCACCCACCTATGGAAATAAGTGCCCAGTTCAGCAACATATTCACACGTACTTTTGTCTGCCTTGCATCTATGCTCACGAAACATTTACCTATATGTTTCAGTTGTTAGCTTAAACAATTCTAACAAGTGATTTTTAACAGCAGTATAATCAAAACATGCAACGTCAGACATCTTTGACAAAACAGTTACAGCTTTACCATGGAGTAAGGGGGTCAGAAACCATACCCAGAGCCTTTGGTCTACATTATACTGTTTGCATACCCTCTCAAACATATGAATGAAGCTATCAAAAGTATCCCCCTCTTTAAACTGCGGAAAAAATTTATTGACCTGTTGTGCATCTGGGCTCCAGTTACTCCCTTCCCCATTACCTCCATCACTCTGGTGAAGAGTTAGTATCTCATTCTCGTGCTGCCTCTGCCTCTCCTTTTCCTCAGCTTCCAGACATAGCAGTTTCTCCTTCTCCTCAGCCTGCAAACATCGCAGTCTCTCATTGTCCTCATTCTCTAAATGCCTCAGTCTCTCAGTTGCTTTTATTTCCACATGCCTGGCCTCCAACTCAAGTCTCTTTAGCTCAAGATGGATTTTTAAGTCCTCTGCAGGAAGGTTGAGCTGTCCATTTTCCAAGGGTATTATATCTCCACTGTCAGTCAAATTGTCTTCCTGGTTGCTGTTTTCTGATGCAGCTGTAACCAAGGCTGCAATCAGGTCTACCTTCATCAGGTTTCCATGCACCAGTCCCCTAGCCTGGCACATCTGTGCCAGCTGGCTCCTTGACAGCTTTCCATACTTCTCTGTTGACATGCTGCCAGCTCACCCTGACTAACTAAGCTAACAAAAGAAATAAAACAACTGTGATCTGAACTCTGAGTGTTCACTTCATGGCTGATTTAGAGTACAAGACACCTTCAGAGCTCACTGTACACCAGCTACAGGAAATCACTCTACCCACACCACTACAAGCCAATTAGTATTTGCCAACCAATTAATATGTGGTGTGGCTATCTCACCAATGCCAAAAATTAATATGTGTTGCCTGTGCCTTGGCATAGCAATCAAGGAGCCTCAATCCTCACCACTAACATTAGCATGGGGTGCCTCATATAGGAGGAAAGGATAACAAATACACACAGTAAAGTGCAATTTCCCTTAAGAGCCCACAGAGATCAAAGTTAGTCCGGGGCTGGTTGTTCCCTTGCTCTCCATGTCCCCAATAAGACTCCCCACTGGCAACGCTACAGGGTCCAGATCTTAGCCTAGTTGGCAAGCTAAAACCTCCAGCACCCTCTCTGTCCAACCAGTGCTTCATGTCCCTGCCCAAGTAGCCCCCCCCACACACACACACACACCCACACACATACACTTTGAGAAGAGGTTATACAACCACACAGATACTCCTGGAGAAGGGTGGCACAGGTTCTCTGGCTGTGCCCCCTTTTCCCAGACTATACGGTAGCATCAGCTGCCACCACCCACTAATATTTATCAGCTACGCAAAGGCCCTTAAAAGGGTGTCCAATTATTACTGTGCAATATTATTATCCAATTGGTAGTATAGCCCACGGCTAAAGCTATTGGAGTGGCTTTGTACAATTTTACTAAAGGCATGCAGGTACTCTAAAGAGCTTATATTATCTCTACAAAAACAGCCACAGTTGAAAGGGTTTAAAAATATTTAATAATAAATAGTCAAAACACAATACTTTTTACTACACAGTGCTAGCTAACAGTTCAGAGATCACAGAGAAATAGATAAAATAATTTAGTAGTACAGTTCTGACATCACAGAAAAACACTTAGTCTAATCTTTCTAGTTTCTTGCTATTTCTAAGAGAAAACACAAGTCTAAGATAAACTTACATATAGAGCAAGACAGTGCTGAGTTGGATTGTCAAGACAAAGATGCTTAATGCTCTCTGAGTCTCTCTGTTTTTAAAATCACTTTCCTGGTTCACATTACATCATTCTTCACACTTTCCTGGGATTCCCAGGCTAACAGGTTACATTAATTAGTAAGCTCACACTAGGTCAGGAATCAAATGGATTAAGGACATTTATGCATGCAAATTCTGGCCATTACTCTGGCCCTAAAACAGTAGCAAAAATTCCTTCATTTGGACAGGCTGGGCCCAGCTTTAAAGATCAAAGACAGTCATAAAATGCATCACATAGCTTCCTTACAGCAGAGTGCACTGTTGTTACATGTTTGCAGTTTCACATGTAACACTATTTTTACCATTTAGGACAAAAGGTCTGTAGTTTACATTAATATTTACAGATGATAGCATTATCTGTAAAATTATATCTGGCTAGGCTGGTAGCCATCACACCCCCCCCCAGAGAAATCAAGCTAGTTTTTCAAGTGACCCTTGAGAAATACTTCTTGAAAGGGTTAGGTCTATCTGAGTATACCTTACCCCATTCCCTGTCTTGACAGCCCATCTGCATTGTCATTGCTAATCCCACTGTGGTGCTTCACAGACATATCATATGCTTGCAACACCAGGCTCCATTTTAGCAACTTGGCATTTGCTGGCTGGCTCTGTTTAGCCATGTTAGGGGGTTGTGATGTGTCATAATAGTGAATTTCCTTCCATGCAGATAAGGCTGAAGTTTCTGCAGTGCCCACACTATGGCTAGACATTCCTTTTCTACAGCTGCATAGCATTCCTCCCTGGGTTGGAGCCTATGACTGAGATAAACCACTGGGTGCTCACCCCCTCTGAAAAAATCTGGCTAAGTATAACCCCCACCCGATGGTTCAAAGCATTCACCTGCACAATAATTTTTTTGCTGTAATCCGGACTGACTAACACAGGAGGGTCCTCCCAAAGCTTCTTTAAGCTTCTGAAATGCCTGCTCACATGCTGGGGTCCACAATACCTTATCTTACCTGTTCTTCCTTGTCAGGTCTGTGAGGGGAGCAGCAACGGTAATATAACTGGGGACGAACTTTCTGTAGTACCCTGCTGTCCCTAAAATTGCCCTCACCTGCTTTTTAGTAACAAGTGCAGGCCATGCCTGAATGGCTTCACTTTGGCAGGTTCTGGCCTTATCTTACCACTCCCCAATCTATGCCCTAGCGAGGAGACATCTGCGATTTTCTCAGCTTAATGGTCAACCCTGTTCTCTGTAGTCTGCCCAGCATCTCCCTGACATGTTGAAGGTGCTCTTGCCAGGAATGGCTGTAGATGACAATATCATTTAGGTAAGAAAGGGCAAACCCTCCTGCTCCTGCTAGGATATGATCTACCAGCCTTTGGAAAGTCACTGGGGCATTCTTCATCCCAATGGGCATCTTTGTGAACTCATACAAGCCAAAAGGAGTCACAAAGACTGACTTCTCTCTAGCACTGGGAGTCAAGGGCACCTGCCAGTAACCCTTGGTAAGACCAATGGTTGTAAATACTTAGCCAGACCCAGCGGCTCTAGGGCTTCATTTGTCATGGACATGGGGTAAGCATTTGACTCTGTGTGACTTTTTTAATTTCCTGTAGTCTACACAGAATCTGGTGCTGCCATCCTTCTTTGGCAACAGCACCACTGGGGAGGCCCAAAGACTGTTGGTCTCTTGAATCAACCCTAGTTCCAACATCTCCTGAACCTCCACCCTCTGAGTCTGTTTGACTCTCTCAAGCACTCTACAAGGGGCCTGCCTAATAGGCCTTTGGGGTCCTGTGTCCACCTGGTGCTGCCCCAGGTGGGTGCACCCTGGTTTCCCAGTGACCATGTCCCCAAATTCTTGCAACAGTGCATGGATTTCTCCAACCTGGGTAAGAGATAGCTGCTGGGACATTGCTACCCCTTCCACTGACGTGTCAGCCCGAGCCTCACTGAGGAGATCAGTCCCCAGATCTCCCTCAGACTCCTCCTGCAATCCACTGTAAATGCTGAGCACAAGGGCCTCCCTATCATGGTAAGGTTTCATCATGTCAACATGGTACAATTTAAGCTCCTGCCTTCTGCCTAGCAGTTCTACAATGTAGTTAACATCACTTGTCTTTCTTATCACCTTGTAGGGTCCATCCCAAGCTGCTTACAGCTTGTTGTGTCTGACAGGAATGAGAACCATTACCTCCTGCCCCACAGCATACTCTCTAGCTTGAGAGTTCCTGTCATACCACACCTTTTTCTGTTGTTGGGCTTATGACAGGTTCTCCTGGGTCAAGCCCGTGAGTTCCCTGAACCTTGTCCTAAGGTTTATGACGTATGCCACAACAGACTTTTTGTGAGACTTGCACTCACCTTCCCACTCATCTTGAAATAAAACTATAGGTCCCCTCACCCTATGCCCATACAGCAACTCAAAGGGTGAAAAACCTGTGGATTCCTGGGGAACCTCTCTGTAAGCAAACAACAGATGAGGCAAATATTTTCCCACTCCCTCTTAAACTGATCTGCAAATGCCCATAGCATGTACTTGATTGTAGAGTTTAACCACTCAACAAGACCATTAGTCAGGGGATGGTAGGGGGTGGTATTCATGTGCTTCACCCCACAGGACTTCCACAGACAAGCCAGCAGGTTTGACACGAAATTGGCACCTCTGTCACTCAGTATTTCATTTGGGAAACCTACCCTGCTGAAAATCTCTAACAAAGCATTTTCCACCTTCTCTGCCTCAATGGAGACCAAAGCCACTGCCTCAGGGTATAGTGTAGCATAGACCACTACCACTAGGATATACTTTCTCCCTGTGAAACTTGGGGTATTCAGAGGACCCTGAATATGCATAGCTACCTACTGAAATGGCTCCTCAATCACAGGCAAAGTCATCAAAAGAACTCTCACCTTGACTCCAGCCTTGTCTACCTTTTGGCACTGCTCACAGGTCCTGCAGTGCCTTGCTAAATCTCTGGAAATTCCTGGCCAATAGAAGTTCTGTACAATACACCTCTTTGTACGTTTTATGCCCATATGACCTGCAAAGGGAATATCATGGGCTATAGCTAGAAGATCCAGATGGTAGGCTCTGGGCACTACCAACTACTGTACTCTCTTACCTTCTAGCTCTCCCTCAGGGGTCCACTCTCTGTACTGTAACCCTTTGTCCCAGTATACACATTCTCCTTTCCTTGAGAATCAGGTGCCTCCCTAGTTACCTGACTCAGGCCTTGCAATGTATGGCCTGAGAGCTGAGCCTGTCTCAACTCTCTCCTTGTATCCCTTCCCAGCTCCCATTCCACAGGAAGTCTGGCATCCTCTGTCAGTGGTGGCTCACTGTAAGCCGAGATACTGCTACTCACCCCTACCTTTGCAGTCACTCTGTCCAAGGGACCATCTGTACTCCCTAACAGCTGTTGCTCACCTTCAGTCTGACTGCTACAGGATAGCTCCCTCCCTGAAGTAACCACCTAACCAGTCCTGGCGGCAAGTATGCAGTCTGTCTGGGTCTACTCCAGGCTACCAAACTTTCCTGCTTGTCTCTAAGCCTGACTGCGTGCAACTCTACAAGCACATGGTACTGCTTCATCCAAATCCTTTCCTATAAGGACATCTGCAGGATGGTAGTTTGGTACCCCTTTTGTCTCAAGACAATCTACTACTGGCATTTTGTCTTTCCCACTTACTGGCTCCCACAACATTTGTTCCCCACATTGCCAATGTGGACACCTGTATGCCACATGGCCACACTGGTTGCATTCAAAACATTTAACCCTAGCTCCTGGACAGGTACCTGGACTAGTGGCTTCCCTTGCTACTGGCAGGTTCTGTTGGGGCAGTCTGTGCTGCCCACCATGGGTTCCTTTAGACCCATGAGCAGTACTGGGTGTCCCTTTCCTGTGCAGGGCTGCTCTGCTTGCTAGGTAAACGTCTCTCTTCTTCACCAACTCATCTGAAGTAACGCACTGTTTATCAGCTAACCAGATCCACATGTCCTCAGGCAAAGTGCTAAGGGCTTGTTCTTTGTCTGCCAGCCATTCAAAAGTGGTGATCTGACATTCGCTCACCCACCTATCGAAACAAGTGCTCAGTTCAGCAACATTGTCACACATATTTTCATCTGCCTTGCATTTATACTTACAAAACAGTTTCCTATATGTTTCAGGTGTTAGCTTAAACAATTCTAACAAGTGATTTTTAATATCAGTATAATCAAAACATGCAATGTCAAACATTTTTGACAAAATAGGTACAGCGTTACCATGGAGTAAGGGGGTTAGGAACCATACCCAGAGCCTTTGATCAACACTATACTGTTTGCATACCCTCAAAAAAATATGAATTACACTATCAAAATTATCCCCTCTTTAAAATGCGGAAGAAATTTACTGATGTCTTCTGCTTCTGGGGTCCAGTAACTCCCTTCCCCATTACCTCCATGACTCTGGCAAAGAGTTAGTATCTCATTCTCATGCTGCCTCAGCCTCTCCTTTTCCTCAGCTTCCAGCTATAGCAGTTTCTCATTCTCCTCAGACTGTAATCGTCACAATCTCTCATTGTCCTCACTCTCTAGATGCCTCGGTCTCTCAGTTGCTTCTATTTCCACATGACTGGCCTCCAACTCAAGTCTCTTTAGCTCCAGATGGATTTTTAAGTCCTTTGCAGAAAGGTTGAGCTGTCCATTCTCCAAGGGTATTATATCTCCACTGCCAGTCAGATTGTCTTCCTGGTTGCTGTTTTCTGATGCAGCTGTAACCAAGGCTGCAATCAGGTCTGCCTTAGTCAGATTTCCATGCACCAGTCACCTAGCCTGGCACATTTGCACCAGCTTGCTCCTTGACAGCTTTACATACTCCTCTGCTGACATGCTGCATGCTCACCCTGCCTAACTAAGCTAACAAAAGAAATAAAACAATTGTAATCTGAAATCTGAGTATTCACTGCATGGCTGATTTAGAGTACAAGACACGTTCAGAACTCACTGTACACCAGCTACAGGAATTCACACTATCCACACCACTACAAGCCAATTAGTATTTGCCAACCAATTAATATCTGGTGTAGATATCCCACCAATGCCAAACAATTAATATGTGATGCCTGTGCCTTGGCATAGCAATCAAGGAGCCTCAATCCTCACCATGAAAACCAGCGTGGGGCACCTCATATAGGAGGAAAGGATAACAAATACACACAGTAAAGTGCAATTTCCCTTAAGAGCACACAGAGATCACAGTCAGTCCAGGGCTGGTCAATCCCTTGCTCTCTAGGTCCTCAATAAGTCTCCCCTCTGGCACAGCTATATGGTCCAGATCTCAGCCTAGTTGGCAAGCTAAAATTTCCAGCACCCTCTCTGTCCAACTAGTGCTCCGTGTCCCTGCCCAAGTAGCTGACACACACACACATACACACACACACACACACACACACACACACACACACACACACACACACACACACACACACACACACACACACACTTTGAGGAGAGGTTATAAAACCACACAGATACTACTGGAGGAAGATGGCAAAGGTTCTCCACTGTGCCCCTTTTCCTAGACTATACGGTAGTATAAGTTGCTACCACCCACTAATATTTATCAGCTACACAAAGGCCCTTAAAAGGGTGTCCAATTATTACTGTGCAATATTATTATCCAATTGGTAGTATAGCCCAGGGCTAATGCTATTGGAGTGGCTTTGTACAATTTTACCAAAGGCATGCAGGTACTCTAAAGAGCTTATATTATCTCTACAAAAACAGCCACAGTTGAAAGGGTTTAAAAATATTTAATAACAAATAGTCAAAACACAAGACAATACTTTTTACTACACAGTGCTAGCTAAGAGTTCAGAGATCACAGAGAAATAGTTAAAATAATTCAGTAGTACAGTTCTGACATCACAAAAAACACTCAGTCTAATCTTTCTAGTTTCTAGCAATTTCTAAGAGAAAACACAAGTCTAAGATCAACTTACATATAGAGCAAGACAGTGCTGAGTTGGATGGTCAAGACAAAAATGCTTAATGCTCTCTGAGTCTCTCTGTTTTTAAAATCAAATTCTTGGTTTACATGACATCATTCTTCACACTTTCCTGGGATTCCCAGGCTAACAGGCTACATTCTTTAGTAAGCTCACACCATGTCAGGAATCAAATGCATTAAGGGCATTTTTGCATTCAAATTCTGGCCATTACTCTGGCCTTAAAACAATAGCAAGAATTCAATCATCTAGACAGGCTGGGCCCAGTTTTAAAGATCAAAGACAGTCATAAAATGCTTGACTTAGCTTCCTTACAGCAGAGTGCACTGTTGTTACATTTTTGCAGTTCCACATGTAACACTATTTTTACCCTTTAAGACAGCAAACCTGCAGTTTACATTAATATTTACAGATGACAGAATTATCTATAAAACTCTATCTGGCTAGGCTGGCAGCCTTCACACCCCCCCTCCAGAGAACTCAAGCTAGTTTTTCAAGTGACCCTTGAGAAACACTGCTTGAGAGGGTTAGGTCTATAAAGTATACCTTACCCCATTCCCTGTCTTGACAG
The DNA here is from genome assembly GCF_019279795.1 of Protopterus annectens. Classification (NCBI taxonomy): domain Eukaryota; kingdom Metazoa; phylum Chordata; order Ceratodontiformes; family Protopteridae; genus Protopterus; species Protopterus annectens. The sequence goes on along the minus strand of NC_056744.1, from coordinate 1,637,327,372 downwards.
ACCATCTGCATTGGCATTGCTAATCCCACTACGGTGCTTCACAGTCATATCATATGCTTGCAACCCCAGGCTCCATCTTTGCAACTTGGCATTTTGCTGGCTGTCTCTGTTTAGCCATGCTAAGAGGTTGTGATGTGTCATAACAGTGAACTTCCTTCCATACAGATAAGGCTGAAGTTCCTGCAGTGCCCACACAATGGCTAGACATTCCTTTTCTATAGCTGCATAGCATTCCTCCCTGGGTTGGAGGCTATGACTGAGATAAACCACTGGGTGCTCTTCCTCTCTGAAAAAATCTGGCTAAGTACAGCCCCCACTCGATCGTTCAAAGCATCCACCTGCACAACAAATTATAGGTTCATAGATTCATAGATAGGTACTAGGCTATTGGCCCTAGGGCCCATACAAGCCTAGCCAAAAAATGTACCCTGGCTTTCGCCACCCAAGAAAATTATTTTCCTGTGCCCCTGTCGAGCAGAGCAACAGAAGTGATCCCCAGGGTGAATTTCCCATTTCCCATCCAATCATCAAGAGTTTTCTTGAAGAGTGCTAATGAGGAGCTCTGTTTGACATAGATAGGTAGTCTGTTCCAGAGTATGGGACGTCTCTGGGATAGGAATCTATCCCTCCAGCATTTTCTGTTTATTGTGGTGACAAGGTTTAGGTCCCTAGAGCGTGTAGCTCAGAGGGATTGGGATTTCTTTAAGTGGAGCATGTCCAACAGCTCTGGGTTTGACATAGCTTTGTATGTTAGGCAGAGATTTCCCCTGAGTAGGCGATATGCGATGGAGTAAAGCTGTAGTTTTTTGAGACGGTCTGCATAGGGCATCTGTTTGAGGCCAGTAATCCTCTTTGTGAGGTATTTCTGTGGTGTTTCCAGTTGTTGTAGATGTCTTGTGAGGTACATACCAAAAGGGGCATTGTAGTCTATAATGGGTCTAATGAGTGATGAGTAGAGGGGGACAATGACCTCTTTTTTTCTGGATGAGAATCCTTTTGTAATGAGATGAGCCACGTAGAAAGATTTCCTGACCACTGTGGTGATGTGATTATCAAAGGAGAGACTACTGTCCACCTGTGTCCCAAGGTCTTATCACATTTTCAGCATTAAGTAGACTACCAGCTATGTGGTAGTTCATGGGTACAGAGATTTTACCAAAGGGGATGACAATACACTTTTTGGCATTGAATTTCAGACCATGGCTTTGACACCAGGTATCTGTCTCAGTGAGGCCCTTTTGTAGTTTATCCACATCGTTAGGAGTTTTTATTATGGCTCCTAGTTTGCAGTCATCTGCAAACTTTGTTAGCCAAAGACCTTCTCTGTTGGCCTGCACTTCAGAGAAGCAGATACCAAACAGGAGAGGACCCAGGACTGAACCCTGTGGTACTCCACTTGTCACTGGTCTGATGTTGGATTTGGAATCCGCTACTTTCACAGTGTGGGTTCTGTCCGTGAGCCAGTTGGCAACCCATCTTGTGACATAGGGATTTATACCTAGTTTAGTGAGCTTATCTATAATTCCAGAGTGGGGGATGGTGTCAAAAGCCTCGGCGAGATCTAGATAAGCTGTGTGAACCATTTTACCCTCATCTATGGCTTTGGTCACTGCTTCAAAGAAGTCAATCAGGTTTAGGAGACATGATCTGCCTTTTACAAATCCAAACTGGGAAGAGTCCAGAGTTTGGAGATTACCAATGTCTTTGTTTATGAGTTCCACAATGATACGTTCCATGGCCTTGCAGACCAGGCTCATCAGGCTAATGGGGTGGTAGTTCCCAGGGTATGTCGTGGCTCCCCCTTTGTGGAGTGGGATAACCGTCACGGTGCGCCATTCAGTGGGTACAAAGCCTGAGGTGAGGCTATGACTGAACATGGTACTTAGGTAGGGTGCCAGTTCATTATGTAGTTTGTGTAGAACGCAGCCTGGGATATTGTCAGGTCCCATGGATGCTGTGTTCTTGGCTTTGGAGAGTGTGTTTTTTACCTGTGCAGCCGTGGTTATAGGAACTTTGCATTCTTCCGGTATAGAGATGGGACCTCTAGGGGGTGAGAGGGGGGTAAAGTTAGCACTGAACCTGTCTGCTAGGATGTTGGCAATATCAGTTGGTTCTGTATATTTAGTACTATTGTGCTGTAACTCAGAGCAGATCTGAGTGTTCCCATTTAGATTCTTGACATAGCTATAGAATGCTTTGTGGTTGTCTTTAGAGTCAGTGGCAATTTTGTTTTCGTAACTAGCTTTGGAGGATTTTATGAGGGATCTCAGCTTCTTACTGAGGTTGACCAGGGAGTTCCTCCAGTCATGGGATTTTACTCTTTTTTGCAACAGTTTCTTTCTTCTGTTGTAGAGTTTGTTTATGGCAGAGGACCACCAGATCGGCTTCCTTTTTTTGGAGGATAACATCTTGGTTCTATTAGGAACAGCATGATCCATGCACTCGTGTAAGTGCTTATAAAGTACATTTGTGTAGGATTCGGCAGTCATACCTCTATTGTACATCTGCATGGCTGTCATGAAGTTTGCTACTTCTGTCTTAAGAAGTGTGAAGTTGGCTTTGGAGAAGTTTTTTATGATGGTTTCCCTAATTGGGGTGGGGGTGGGATGTGGATGTCTAGGCTGATTAGCTTGTGGTCGGATCTGACCAACGAGGAATTGACCTCTGGTGTGGAACACTGGTTTCCCATGTTGGTAATGACCAGGTCTGGGATATTGCTGCCCCTGGTGGGAGTGTGAATAAATTGATCCAAGGCATTGAAATTTATGAATTCTAGAAAACGTTGAGCAAAAGAGTTGGTACATGAGTAGTTTTCCCAGTTAATGGTGGGGTAGTTGAAATCGCCCATTATTAGTATGTTGGGTTGTACCCTAATACTTTCCAGTGTATCAAAAAATGAGGAGTGTGAATCCTGGGGCATGGTGGGGGGTCTGTGGCAAGCTACAATTTGGATTGCAGTCTTGCCCAGAGTTAGTTGCACTTGGATAATCTCGGATGCATTATGCTGTGCAACTAGCCTGGAGGTGTGGATATCCTTAATGAATATGGACACGCCTTCACCTTTCGTGCTTCGTTCTGGGTTAGGTGGCCGAAAGGTGTGGTATGAATTGTAGCCTGGTAATGCAGGGGTGCTCTCTGGAGCTTTGAACATGGTCTCTGTCACTGCACAGATGTCAATGTTCTCCATTTTAAGGAGTGCCTCGTGTGAGTGCATTTTGAGGTTTAGACTTCTAGCATTGAGTAGCATTACCCTCAGATTTTGCTTATTTGTACCTGTTACGGTGGTGAATTTGTCATTTGAACCTTGCATAAAAAGGCACTATAGGGGTGGCAAGAGCCTTAGCCAGTATCTGGAATCCTAAGGGCAACAGGTACAGGCCATCTCTGGCAAAGCATCGTGGTCTGTCGATCATGTCGTCCCAGGCAGACAAATACTGGATCACCTTAGAAGGACACCAGAAGCTTAGCCAATTGTTGAAGTCAATCATTTTGTCCTTGTACTGTGGCATCATTCTGGGTGATGCCAGGATGCTACTCAGGGTTAGGGTCATACCTGCCTGGGATACAAGATCGGAGAGCTCCTCCATGTCTCTTTTCATGTAGTCCAGGGAGGTATGTCTCAGGTCATTCACAGCAACATGGACAATGACAGTGTCATATTTGTAAAAAGATAAAGGCACAATCCAGTATCGATGAAGGCTTTCCTCCGTAACCTGGAACCAAAATAATTCCCTTGTAATGGCCAGTGTTCCAAAAATCCAAACTGACAATATTTCAATGTTTATTGTAGTAATACTAGTGAAACAAAAGTAGTAAAAACATCCAAATTGAGCGCTTTCATCTCCAGTACAGAGACTTCATCAGAATCTGATGAAAATCTCTAACAAAGCATTTTCCACCTTCTCTGCCTCAAAGGCAGCCAAAACCACCTCCTCAGGGTATTGTGTAGCATAATCCGCTGCCACTAGGATATACTTTTTTCCCTGTGGAACTTGGGGTACTCAGAGGACCCGCAATATCTATAGCTACCCTCTGAAATGGCTCCTCAATCAGAGGCAAAAGCATCAAAGGAACTCTTACCTTGACTCCTGCCATGCCTACCTTTTGGCACTGCTCACAGGTCCTGCAGTACCCTGTTAAATCTCTGGAAATTCCATGCCAATAGAAGTTCTGCACAATATGCCTATTTGTATGTTTTATGCCCATATTACCTGCAAAGGGAATATCATGGGCTATGGCTAAAAAAGCCAGACATTAGGCTCTGAGCACTACCAACTGCTGTACTCTCTCACCTTCTAACCCTCCCTCAGGGGTCTACTCTCTGTACAGTAACCCTCTGTCCCAGTATACAGACTCCCCTTTCCTTGAGAATCAGGTGCCTCACTAGCTACATGCCTCAGGCCTTGCAATGTAGGGTCTGAGAACTGAGCCTGTCTCAACTCTCTCCTTGTAACCCTTCCCAGCTCCCCTTCTACAGGAAGTATGGCATCCTTTGACAGTGGTGCCTCACTGTCAGCCTAAGTACTGCTACTCACCCCTACCTTTACAGTCACTCTGTCCAAAGGACCATCAGTACTCCCAAGCAGCTGTGGCTCACCTTCAGCCTCACTGCTACAGGATAGCTCCCTCCCTGAAATAACCACCTCACCAGCTCTGGCTGCAAGTATGCAGTCTGTCTGGGTCTACTCCAGGCTACCAGACTTACCTGCTTGTCTCCAAGCCTGACTGCATGTAACTGCACAAGCACATGATACTGCTTCATCTAAATCCTTCCCTATCAGGAAATCTGCAGGATGGTAGTTTGGTACCCCTTTTGTCTCAAGACAACCTACTATTGGCATTTTGTCTTTCTGACTTACTGGTTCCCTCACCTTTTCTTCCCCACCTTGCCTCTGTGGACACTTGTATGCCACATGGCCCCACTGGTTGCATTCAAAACATTTAACCCTAGCTCCTGGACAGGTACCTGGACTAGTGGCTTCCCTTGCTACTGGCAGGTTCTGTTGAGGCAGTCTGTGCTGCCCACCATGGGTTCCTTTAGACCCATGAGCAGTACTGGGTGTACCTTTCCCCTGTAGGTCTGCTCTGCTTGCTAGATATAGGTCTCTCTTGTTCCCCAATTCATCTGAAGTAACACAATGTCTAACAGCTAACCAGATCCTCATGTCCTCCGGCAAAGTGCTAAGGGCTTGTTCCATCACCAAAAGGTCTGCCAGCCCTTCAAAAGTGGTGACCTGACATCCACTCACCCACCTATGGAAATAACTGCACAGTTCAGACAACATTTTCACACATACTTTCATCTGCCTTGTGTCTATACTCATGAAACTTTTTCCTATACATTTCAGGTGTTAGCTTAAAGAATTCTAACAAGTGATTTTTAAAAGCAGTTTAATCAAAACATGCAACGTCAGACATTTTTGACAAAACAGTTACATATTTACCATGGAGTAAGGGGGTCAGGAACCATACCCAGAGCCTTTGGTCAACACTAAACTGCTTGCATACCCTCTCAAACATATGAATGAAACTATCAAAATTATCCCCTTCTTTAAACTGCGGAAGAAATTTATTGACCTGTTGTGCTTCAGGGGTCCAGTTACTCCCATCCACATTTTCTCCACGACTCTGGCAAAGAGTTAGGATCTCATTCTCATCCTGCCTCTGCCTCTCCTTTTCCTCATCTTCCAGGCATAGCAGTTTCTCATTCTCCTCAGCCTGCAAACATCACAGTCTCTCATTGTCCTCACTCTCTAGATGCCTCAGTCTCTCAGTTGCTTCTATTTCCAAATGCCTGGCCTCCAACTCAAGTCTCTTTAGCTCCAGATGGATTTTTAAGTCCTCTGCAGAAAGGTTGAGCTGCCCATTCTCCAAGGGTATTATATCTCCACTGCCAGTCAGACTGTCTTCCTGGTTGCTGTTTTCTGATGCAGCTGTAACCAAGGCTGCAATCAGGTCTGCCTTAGTCAGGTTTCTGTGCACTATTCCCCTAGCCTGACACATCTGGGCCAGCTGGCTCATTGACAGCTTTCCATACTCCTCTGCTGAAATGCTGCCTGCTCACCCTGACTAACTAAGCTAACAAAATAAATAAAACAATTGTGATCTGAACTCTGAGTATTCACTGCATGGCTGATTTAGAGTACAAAACACCTTCAGAGCTCACTGTACACCAGCTACATGAATTCACTCTATCCGCACCACTACAAGCCAATTAGTATTTGCCAACCAATTAATATGTGGTGTGGATATCCCACCAATGCCAAACAATTAATATGTGATGCCCATGTCCCGGCCCAGCAATCAAGGAGCCTCAATCCTCACCACTAACACCAGCACGGGGCGCCTCATATAAGAGGAAAGGATAACAAATACACACAATAAAATGCAATTTCCCTTAAGAGCACACAGAGATCACAGTCAGTTGGGGGTTGGTCGCTCACTTGCTCTCCAGGTCCCCAATAAGACACCCCTCTGTCACAGTTATAGTGTCCAGATCTCAGCCTAGTTGGCAAGCTAAAAACTCCAGCACCCTCTCTGTCCAACCAGTGCTTCGTGTCCATGCCCAGGTAGCCGACACACACGCACACACACACACACACACACACACACACACACACACACACACACACACACACACACAGACACACACTTTGAGAAGAGGTTATACAACCACACAGATACTCCTGGAAAAGGGTGGCACAAGTTCTCTGACTGTGCCCCTTTTCCCAGACTATACAGTAGTATCAGCTGCCACCACCCACTAATATTTATCAGCTATGCAAAGGCCCTTAAAAGGGTGTCCAATTATTACTGTGCAATATTATTATCCACTTGGCAGTATAGCCCATGGCTAAAGCTATTGGAGTGGCTTTGTACAATTTTACCAAAGGCATGCAGGTACTCTAAAGAGCTTATATTATCTCTACAAAAACACACACAGTTGAAAGGGTTTAAAAATATTTAATAATAAATAGTCAAAACACAAGACAATACTTTTTACTACACAGTGTTAGCTAAGAGTTCAGAGATCACAGAGAATTAGTTAAAATAATTCAATAGTACAGTTCTGACATCACAGAAAAACACAGTCTAATCTTTCTAGTTTCTAGCAATTTCTAAGAGAAAACACAAGTCTAAGATCAACTTACATATAGAGCAAGACAGTGCTGAGTTGGATGGTCAAGACAAAAATGCTTAATGCTTTCTGAGTCTCTCTGTTTTAAAAATCACATTCCTGGTTCACATTACATCATTCTTCACACTTTCCTGGGATTCCCAGGCTAACAGGCTACATTCTTTAGAAAGCTCACAACAGGTCAGGAAAGAAATGTATTAAGGACATTTATGCATGCAAATTCTGGCCATTACTCTGGCCTTAAAACAATAGCAAGAATTCCTTCATCTAGAAAGGCTGGGCCCAGCTTTAAAGATAAAAGTCAGTCATAAAATGCTTGACTTAGCTTCCTTACAGCAGAGTGCCTGTTGTTACATTTTTGCAGTTCCACATGTAACACTATTTTTACCATTTAGGACAACAAGCCTGTTATTTACATTAATATTTACAGAGGACAGAATTATGTATAAAATTCTATCTGGCTAGGCTGGCAGTCATCACATCCCCCCACCCGGAGAACTCAAGCTAGTTTTTTAAGTGACCCTTGATAAACGCTGCTTGAGAGGGTTAGGTCTATCTGAGTACACCTTACCCCATTCCCTGTCTTGACAGCATATCTGCATTGGCATTGCTAATCCCACTGTGGTGTTTCACATAAATATCATATGCTTGCAACCCCAGGCTCCATCTTAGCAACTTGGCATTTTGCTGGCTGGCTCTGTTTAGCCATGTTAGGGGGTTGTAATATGTCATAACAGTGAATTTCCTTCCATACAGATAAGGCTGAAGTTTCTGCAGTGCCCACAATATGGCTAGATATTCCTTTTCTACAGCTGCATAGCATTCCTTCCTGGGTTGGAGCCTATGACTGAGATAAACCACTGGGTGCTCTTCCCCCTCTGAAGAAATCTGGCTTAGTACATCCCCCATCCCATGGTTTGAAGCATCCACCTGCACAACAAATTCATTGCTGTAATCTAGACTGGTTAACACAGGGGGTCCTCCCAAAGCTTATTTAAGCTTCTGGAATGCCTGCTCATATGCAGGGGTCCACACTACCTTATCTGGCTTGTTCTTCCTTGTCAGGTCTGTGAGGGGAGCAGCTATAGTACTATAACTGGGGACAAACTTTCTGTAGTATCCTGCTGTCCTTAAAAATGCCCTCACCTGTTTTTTAGTAACAGGTGCAGGCCATGCCAGAATGGCTTCACTTTGGCAGGTTCTGGCCTTATCTTAACACCCCCACTCTATGTTCTAGGTAGGAGACCTCTGCCATACCCACCTGACCTTTTCTCAACTTAATGGTCAAACCTGCTCTCTGTAGACTGCCCAGCACCACCCTGACATTTTGAAGGTGCTCTTGCCAGGAATGGCTGTAGATGACAATATCATCTAGATAAGAAAGGGAAACCCTCCTGCTCCTGCTAGGATATGATCTACCAGCATCTGGAAGGTTGCTGGGACATTCGTCATCCCAAATGGCATCTTTGTAAACTCATACAAGCCAAAAGGAGTCACAAAGGCTGACTTCTGTCTTGCACTGGGAGTCAAGGGCACCTGCCAGTAACCCTTGGTAAGATCAGTGGTTGTAAGATACTTATCCCCACCCAGCTGCTCTAAAGCCTCATGTGTCCTAGAAATGGGGTAAGCATATGACTCTGTGTGACTATTTAATTTCCTGTAGTCCACACAGAACCTGATGCTGCCATCCTTCTTTGTCACCAGCACCACTGGGGAGGCACAGGGACTGTTGGACTCTTGAATCACTCCTAGTTCCAACATCTCCTGTACCTCCTTTCTCAGAGTTTGTTTGACTCTCTCAGGCACTCTATAAGGGGCCTGCATAATAGGCCTTTAGGGTCCTGTGTCCACTTGGTGCTGTTTCAGGTGGGTGTACCCTTGTTTCCCAGTGAACATGTCCCCAAATTCCTGCAACACTGCTTGGATTTCTCGAACCTTGGTAGGAGATATCTGCTGGGACATTGCTATCCCTTCCACTGAGGTGTCAGCCCGAGCCTCACTGAGGAAATCACTCCCCAGACTCCTCCTGCAATCCACTGCAAATGCTCAGCACAAGGGCCTCCTTATCATGGCAAGGTTTCATCATGTTAACATGGTACAATTTGAGCCCCTACCTTCTGCCTAGCAGTTCCACCATGTAGTTAACATCACTTACCTTTCTTACCACTTTGTAGGGTCCCTCCCAAGCTGCTTGCAGCTTGTTGTGTCTGACAGGAATGAGAACCATTACCTGCTGCCCCACAGCATAATCTCTAGCTTAAGCATTCCTGTCATACCACACCTTTTTCTGTTGTTGGGCTTCTGACAGGTTCTCCTGGGCCAAGCCCATGAGTTCCCTGAACCTTGTCCTAAGGTTTATGATGCATGTCACAACAGACTCCTTGTGAGACTCACACTCACCTTCCCACTCATCTCAAATTAAATCTAGAGCTCCCCTCACCCTATGCCCATACAGCAACTCAAAGGGTGAAAAACCTGTGGATTCCTGTGGAACCTCTCTGTAAGCAAAAAACAGATGAGGCAAATATTTGTCCCACTCCCTCTTAAACTGATCTGAAAATGCCCATAGCATGGACTTGATTGCAGAGTTTAACCTCTCACCAAGGCCATTAGTCTGGGGATGTTAGGGGGTGGTCTTCATGTGCTTCACCCCACAGGACTTCCACAGACAAGCCAGCAGGTCTGACATGAAACTGGCACCTCTGTCAGTCAGTATTTCTTTTGGGAAACCTACCCTGCTGAAAATCTCTAAAAAAGAATTTGCCACCTTCTCTGCCTCAATGGAGGCCAAAGCAACCATCTCAGGGTATCATGTAGCATAATCAGCTAACACTAGGATATACTTTTTCCCAGTGGAACTTGGGGTACTCAGACGACCCGCAATATCCATAACTACCCTCTGAAATGGCTCCTCAATCACAGACAAAGGCATCAAAGGAACTCTCACCTTGACTCCTGCCTTGCCTAACGTTTGGCACTTCTCACAGTTCCTGCAGTACCCTGTTACATCTCTGGAATTTGCAGGCCAATAGAAGTTCTGCACAATTTGCCTCTTTGTACATTTTATGTCCATATGACCTGCAAAGGGAATATCATGGGCTATGGCTAGAAGAGCCAGATGGTAGAGTCTGGGCACTACCAACTGCTGTACTCTCTCACCTTTTAGCCCTCCCTCAGGTGTCAACTCTCTGTACAGTAACCCTTTGTTCCAGTATACAGATTCCCCTTTCCTTGAGAATCAGTGCCTCCCTAGCTAACTGACTCAGGCCTTGCAATGTAGGGTCTGAGAGCTGAGCCTGTCTCAACTGTCTCATTTTAACCCTTCCCAGCTCCCCTTCCACATGAAGTCTGACATCCTCTGACAGTGGTGCATCACTGTCAGTCTAGGAACTACTACACACCCCTAAATTTACAGTCACTCTGTCCAGGGGACCGTCAGTACTCTCAAGCAGCTGTGGCTCACCTTCAGTCTCACTGCTACAGGATAGCTCCCTCCCTGAAGTAACCACCTCACCAGTCCTGGCTGCAAGTATGCAGTCTGTCTGGGTCTACCCCAGGCTACCAGACTTACCTGCTTGTCTCCGAGACTGGCTGTGTGTAACTGCACAAGCACATGGTACTGCTTCATCCAGATCCTTCCCTATCAGGACATCTGCAGGATGGTAGTTTGGTACCCCTTTTGTCTCAAGAGAACCTACTATTGGCATTTTGTCTTTCCCACTTACTGGCTCCCTCACTTTTTGTTCCCCACCTTGCCTCCATGAACACCTGTATGCCACATGGCCCCACTGGTTGCATTCAAAACATTAACCCTAGCTCCTGGACAGGTACCTGGATTATTGGCTTCCCTTGCTACTGGCAGGTTCTTTTGGGGCAGTCTGTGCTGCCCACCATGGGTTCCTTTAGACCCATGAGCTGTACTGGAGGTCTATTTCCTGTGCAAGGCTGCTCTGCTTGCTAGGTATAGGTCTCCCTTCTTCCCCAACTCATCTGAAGTAACAAACTATCAGCTAATCAGTTCCTCATGCCCTTAGGCAAAGTGCTAAGGGCTTGTTCCCTCACCAAAAGGTCTGCCAGCCCTTCAAAAGTGGTGACCTGACATCCACTCACCCACCTATGGAAATAAGTGCCCAGTTCAGTAATATATTCACACATACATTCATCTGCCTTGCATCTATACTCACGAAAACTTTTCCTATATGTTTCAGGTGTTAGCTTAAACAATTCTAACAAGTGATTTTTAACAGCAGTATAATCAAAACATGCAACATTAGACATTTTTGACAAAACAGTTACAGCTTTACCATGGAGTAAGGGGATTAGCAGCCGTACCCAGAGCCTTTGGTCAACACTATACTCTTTGCATTCCATCATAAACATATGAAAGAAACCATCAAAACTATAACCCTCTTTAAACTACGGAAGAAAGTTACTGACCTGTTGTGCTTCTGGGGTCCGGTTACTCCCTTCCCCATTACTTCAATGACTCTGGCGAAGAGTTAGTATCTCATTCTCATGCTGCCTCTTCTTTTCCTCAGCTTCCAGGCATAGCAGTTTCTCATTCTCCTCACCCTGCAAACGTTACAGTTTCTCATTATCCTCACTCTATAGATGCCTCAGTCTCTCAGTTGCTTTTATTTCCACATGCCTGGCCTCCAACTTAACTCTCTTTAGCTCCAGATGGATTTTTATGTCCTCTGCAGAAAGGTTGAGCTGTCCATTCTGCAAGTGTATTATATCTCCACTGCCAGTCAGATTGTCTTCCTGGTTGCTGTTTTCTGATGCAGCTGTAACCAAGGCTGCATTCAGATCTGCCTTAGTCAGGTTTCCATGCACCAGTCCCCTAGCCTGGCACATCTGCACCAGCTGGCTCATTGACAGCTTTCCATACTCCTCTGCTGACATGCTGCCTGCTCACCCTGACTAACTAAGCTAACAAAAGAAATAAAACAATTGTGATCTGAACTCTGAGTATTCACTACATGGCTGATTTAGAGTACAAGACACCTTCAGAGCTCACTGTACACCAGCTACAGGAATTCACTCTACCCACACCACTACAAGCCAATTAGTATTTGTCAACCAATTAATATGTGGTGTGGATATCCCACCAATGCCAAAAATTAATATGTGACGCCCGTGCCTCGGCCCAGCAATCAAGCAGCCTCAATCCTCACCACTAACACCAGCGCTGGGTGCCTGATATAGGAGGAAAGGATAACTAATACACACACTAAAGTGCAAATTCCCTTAAGAGCACACAGAGATCACAGTCAGTCTGGGGTTGGTTGCTCCTTTGCTCTCCAGGTCTCCAATAAGACTCCCCACTGGCACAGCTATAGGGTCCAGATCTCAGCCTAATTGGTAAGCTAAAACCTCCAACACCCTATCTGTCCAACCAGTGTTTCGTGTCCCTGCCCAAGTAGCTGGCACACACACACACACACACACACACACACACACACACACACACACACACACACACACACACACACATATATACAACCACACAGATACTCCTGGAGAAGGGTGGCACAGGTTCTCCGGCTGTGCCCCTTTTCCCAGACTATACGGTAGTATCAGCTGCCACCACCCACTAATATTTATCAGCTACTCAATGGCCCTTAAAAGGGTGTCCAATTATTACTGTGTAATATTATCATCCAATTGGTAGTATAGCCCACGGCTAAAGCTATTGGAGTGGCTTTGTACAATTTTACCAAAGACATGCAGGTACTGTAAAGAGCTTATATTATCTCTACAAATGCAGCCACAGTTGAAAGGGTTTACAAATATTTAATAATAAATAGTCAAAAACACAAGACAATACTTTTTACTACACAGTGCTAGCTACGAGTTCAGAGATCACAGAGAAATAGTTAAAATAATTCAGTAGTACAGTTCTGACATCACAGAAAAACACTTAGTGTAATCTTTCTAGTTTCTAGCTATTTCTAAGAGAAAACACAAGTCAAAGATAAACTTACATATAGCGCAAGACAGTGCTGAGTTGGATGTTGAAGACAAAAATTCTTAATGCTCTCTGAGTCTCTCTGTTTTTAAAATCACATTCCTGGTTCACATTACATCATTCTTCACACTTTCCTGGGATTCCCAGGCTAACAGGCTACATTCTTCAGTAAGCTCACACCAGGTCAGGAATCAAATGTATTAAGAACATTTATGCATGCAAATTCTGGTCATTACTCTGGCCTTAAAACAATAGCAAGAATTCCTTCATCTAGACAGGCTGGGTTCAGCTTTAAAGATCAAAGACAGTCATAAAATGCTTGACTTAGCTTCCTTACAGCAGAGTGCACTGTTGTTACATTTTTGCAATTCCACATGTAACAGTGTTTTTACCATTTAAGACAACAAGCCTGTGGTTTACATTAATATTTACAGATGACAGACATCTATAAAATTCTATCTGGCTAGGCTGGCCACCTTCGCACCACCAAAGCAGTCTTAAAAACAAGTATCACTGGTTGCACATTTAAAACTTTATCTCTACTTCTGCATGTACAGCATATTGAAATATCTCTCTCTACCCTGCACTGAAATCATTACCATTTACCAATTCTGTTGCTTCATCTCAACCTAAAACAGTCTCACCCTACCAGGGACTGATTTTCTCTCTGCTATCTAATGTACTATACTTTCTGGTACTCTCTCCATGCAAAATGGTCCCCCTATCCTGCAAAGGGCTAGTAACTACTTGTTTAATATTTACTTGCAAAGAGCTTATTTGATAAAAATGTCTGTTTCTGCAAATGTTCAATCTACCCAACCTCCAAAAGGGCTAATAAACTTCTGTTTAAATGTTAACTCACTAAAAGCTTATTACATAATGTATTATATTTCTGCAAATGTTTTAATTGTTCTGTAGAAATCTGTTTTTCTTTTGTAACATGTAATATGTAACTTGCAAAATGTGGAGCTTTTCTCCCCGGACCTCCACTGAAAGCAGGCTCTTTATAGCCCAGTGGACTTTTCCAGTCATCAAACTTGAATAAATAAATAAATATTTGCATAAAAATGGTCCAGTCAAGTATTCTGAAGTGAATATCAAGAAAGAACAATTTCAAGAATTCATTGATCTCCCTAGAGGCCAGTAATTTTTCCTGCTTTGTCTCCTACCCATACACTGTCTGTCTGAGTCCCTGAGATAATAATTGCAATGCTAATTAAGTGTCATTAATTTATCCCCACCTTACTTCATCTTACAGCACTCCTATCCCAATGCCTCTCATGCATCGCTGAGTAGACCAGTATGTTCTATCACCCCAGACTTGCTCTGATATGGGCTACTGTTCATGTGTGCATTTTAAGGATATCTTGGGGGGTGTTCAGCTGTCAACCATCAGTCATGAGATGTTTTTTAATATGACCTACCCAGTTTCACCAGCCCCCTACCTTGTGTTCATAAACACAGAGTCTGAGGGCTACTCTTCTATTTGAATGGCACTTCCCCTTAGGGATACTCATCGATGAGCATACTTCCCTACCAGAATGAGCATGTCCATCCCTCCCAGCCAGTGCCTCAGACTCCCAAGTCAATAGTCGAAACTGGGTCTCCAGGGCCATATTTAGGGCTTTATTCCTTGATGCCATGGCACCGGCTAGCAATCTGGTGCATAACTCTCAAATGTCCAGATTTTTTGCAGAATGATTAGATTTTTGCCTCATATTTTTAGTCTGTTTCTCATAAAATGTGTACTTTTCTGGCAAATCACTGAGATTGAAGTCACAACATAATGAAATACATTTGAGTTTCAAACTTCATATCCTTCAGAAAATGCATGCCAACACAAATTCCCTTACTCTAGCAACTTTCTGAGGCAATAAAAGCTATATTTAAATTATGTCCCTAGTTTTGGACCTTTGTCCCCCCATTATTTTATGCTTTGTCCAGCTTTCTTGTGTTAAGAGGTTGACAGGTATGATTTCTTGCTAAAACATGGTTTCTTTATTGCTGGTGTCATGTGTGGGACAATTATATTATTATTATTGTTACATGGCAAATGCTGAGCTCTCTTATACTAGTGATGACATAAATTGTCTCTCTTGTAAGCATCCAAAGTCACACAGACAAAACAACGGTACTGAAATGGACTGTGTCATGTAAGCAACAACAGGAAATTGTAGAAGTAATGTTAAATTAACACTTACATTTTCACAGCCTATTTAGTAATTTATTTCCTATGGTTTTGTGGCACATGAGTTTCACTATAATGTTGCTCCATGCAACATACAGCTTTGTTTGCAGTCACTGATTAACAGCTATGCACTGTGTATATTGTAAAGCTAAGGCCATAACATCAGACTTTTCAGTCATTCTTCACAAGGTTTATTTGTGTAATTAGAACTATGCAAAGTATGCATGTTATTTTTTTAACACGCAGCTATGCATTATCTTCTCTGTTGTTACCATGGTGAATGAGCAGTCTGAAAAGATTGCTGTTCTGACAACAGCACTTTACGTCCTACTTGCAGCTGTTTCATTTCCTAGTTTACAATGCTGAAATTACTGCCATCATGTCTTTGCAAAACATATTTACAAAAAAAAAAACTGCTGATGTTATTAGAGTGGTTTGTGCTGGGTATTCCTGTTTTAATGAAGGCCGTGCTTTATTAAAATTAATATCTACAGTAAGTGTAGTAAGTATATTATGTTAGTTTAGGAACAAGATCTTTGCCTCTGAATTCCTGTGAACTGGGTTCAAACATGATATCCTGTAATTTTTTTCCAGATGCAATGGTTTCTTTCCACCTCCCAAAAACAACTTGTCAAATTAGTTACAGTAAATTGTCTAGATATTTTTCCCCTGTCCTTGTCAGCTGAGTCACAACTAAAAATGATCCATGGACTATCCTAGTGAACAAATGGAACATTGATTATTGTTAATCAATTTCATTTGGGTGACTGGCTGAATCCCACTAAGTTGATGGACTTATACTGGCAAGGCAAGATCTGGCCAGCAGGAAAATTCCCTCACTCTGCTTTGGCTAGGTGGAGGAGTTGTCTCCATGTTTTCTTTTTGACAGAGATATGTGTGTCAGCACCTGTGAATGGCGGATACATGAATACTAGTGATGACACTTTGGGATCACCTGATCTCGTAATATATACCAAGTCTTGGGCAATTTGCTGTGAGAAGATCTGGCTTTATACCTCTCAGTGTCTTAGAGGAAGAAATCTGGACAAAGTCACATATAATTGGGGGGTGTAGGCCCAGAAAATAAGGACACTTTTTAATTATTGTTCTTACAAACTTAGAAAGTTGGTAGAGTAACAGCTTTTGCATCAGAATGAATTTTCTGAAGGATATTAAGTCTGAAAATCAAATGTATGCCATTATTTTCTGACTTTACTCCTCAGTGATTTGCCAAAAAACTACAATTTCGTGGGAAACAGACAAAAATATGAGTTAAAAATCTGGAAATTCCACAAAAATCTGGACAGTTGAGAGCTATGTGACTAGGCTAGAGACAGTGCAGTAACTTGCATACTGAAACACACACCACAGTAAGCACTAGCGAGTAGGACATGGGTTTGGCTGCTGAACAAAAGGAGAACAAGTTTGGTAAAACCCTAGATTTGCTAAATCAGGAAATAGCTTCTCTCAGTGATATGAAAGGACAAGGGTCAGAAGCAGTGGTACAGAAGATAGCGTCCAGAGAAAACATCAGATTGGAGGAGGAGTTACAAAGATAACAGAGCTCTGTTGCAGGATCTGTACATTTTCCAGCACCAAATATTTGCAGCTGGGATTTCAGAGAATCAGAGAGAAGACAGGTGTCTTACTGGGATAAACTCTTAGATAGGCACCTTTCCTGGGAATAAGTTCAGTGCTAAAGAAGCATGCGCCTTAATGCATACAGGTGCTCAGACTCTATAACATGTGCTTTAAGTATAGGCTTTCATAAAACAGAAAACATCCAAGGCCAGTGGAAAAGACCCAAACTTTAATAAAATGTGCAAAAGCCAATGCAAGCTCTAGCACCTTGGCTGACTCTTGAAAGGTCTTTTGGACAAGGTGCTGGAGCTTGCATTGGTTTTTGGGTATTTTATACTTGCCTTGGTCGTTATTTGATATTTTTCTGCTTGTGTTGTATTTTCATAAAACAGATCATCAAGTAATTCTGAAAAAAAAAGTATTAAGAGTCCTTGGAAGAAATTTTCTGTGCATAATGCAGCAGGGTGCATTTTTTTCTGAGAAAGGCTACACTAAAAATTTACAAACCTGATGGAATACTGAAGGGAATTCAAGCAGACCAAGAATGAATGGGATTTTGGGATGGAATGGAAAGCTGTGTGACATTAAACCTACTGTGGATTTGCTTAAATTCTTTATATTGTTACAAGTAAATAAATAAATAAATAACTTATTGTAGGTTCCAGGGAGAATTTTATGAATGGATTTTACTAAAAGGGCAGAAACAGACAGAGTACTGAATGGTTACTTCTGTTAAAAAGGTGTAAGCAGTATTCGAGGAGGTAAAAGCATGTTTATTTGTACAAGGGTAGTGATATAGACAGGGGATTTTTGGTGGTGAGAGTGAGAAAAGGGAAGGGAAAATCAGGTGCGAAATAAGAAATGGATGCAATCATAAGGAAATAAGGAATACAAATAAGGATTCAGCATTTTATTCTTTAAATGGAATGAAACGTGGTGGGAATGGCTGAGGCTTTCTGATTTTGTATCATAGAATAAATTATCTTTTTGCAAGGGTATTGCTTGAGAAATATTTTGTTTCTCAGTACAAACTTTGCAGTTATGTATAAGAGGTACGACTAGAAAAGATGCAGTAAGCTGATTGTAAGGTTCATTCATGGAAACTAGTGGAAAGTGGAGGTAAGGAAATTATGACAGTAATGGAGGGATCATTTAAATCTGAGTCAGTTCTGTGATTCTGGATTGTTTTTGTTTATAACTCTGAAAGCCAAAATTAAAAGCAAAAACTTATGGGCATTTGGAAGCCATGTAGCTGAACACACAGGTATGACTTTAAGATGTCATTTGCATATATCCCACCAGCCTTCACTACAGGAGTATTAACATATTTCACAGTGAAGAGTTTAGCTTGGCAAGGTCTTTCTTGCAGTTTATATTGAACAACGGTTTGTCTGTGTGACAGTTTAACCTTTGTTTTGGATGTTCTTTGGGATATTTTGCAGCCACAATCTTGTTAATGGATATCAGGGTTGATTTTAAACTCTGTGTTCCAAAACTAATATATATATATATATATATATATATATATATATATATATTCCCTGGTAACAATCATATCACTACAGAAGACATCCCCTGTTGAAACATAAATCTGTATGGACTTACTCAACTGATCACCTCTCCCACTTACTATGATAATAAAAACAACAGAGGAGCAATCATAGACTGGACACTGTCCTCTACCGCAAGTAAAATTTCTACTTCAGGAACTCATCATGAATCTTTCATTGACACTCTCCCCATATCTGCTTTAATAAAACAAACATCCAAAAATAACATCATTACAATATAGCCCATAACCTCTCAAATTTCAAAAATGGCAGCTTCTTTTTTAACCTTAATTAGTACAACTGGACAACACTAAAATATTTACCTCTTGATGGTGCTGTATCCCACTTTAATAACATATTCCTAAGCATACTAAACAAATTATCCCCTCTCAGAAAAAAAAAAGAGTTAAGTCAAACCCTGCCCATTGGCTGACCAGAAGTACCAAACATCTTAAGAAACTTCAAAATACTGCCTGGAAAACCTGGGCAACAAATAAAACTCAAACTAATCAACAACAATTTAAAGAACTCAGAAACAGAACTAAATATTAAATGAAATCTGACAAAAAAAATACACAAGCCTCCAAAGTAATAATCATGACAACCCCAAATCATTCTGGTCTTCCATAAATAAGCTCCTAAACAACTCCACAAAAAGCGCCAATGCATTTAGCTCCAACATTATTAATTCACTTTCATCCTTACTCAATAGCACTAACTAAACACACAAAAAAAAAGCAAATTCCAATCCCTAAATTCCGCATACTTCCTATCCCACCAGTTAGTCTCTATATCACTATTAAAAAATCCACCTCCCTAGCACCTGTCTGACAACCTACTGGGTTAATATCTAAAACTTGCAGCAAAGGCCATGGTCTACCTTATCTCTGTACTAATTAATTGATTTATCAGTGAATCTTATGTACTGTTCCTATGAAAACACGTTACATCCTCCCCATCCATAAAAGTGGTTAATCAACCAAACTCATTAATTATAGGTTTGTCACCATTCTCTCACATCTATCCAAAATACATTAATAGTGCCTTCAGTACCAATTACATCACTATATAACCCAAAAAACACTTCTCTCTGCTTCACAGCACAGTTTCTGCCTCTACCATAACACCTCTATGGATATCCTTAGTTTAATTTATGCAATCAACAAAAACAGAAAAAAGGCCACCTAGTGTCAGCCCTCTTTCTTGATCTGTCTAAAGATTTTTATACTGTCTCTCACACTACTGTCTTACAAAAACTGTCTAACCTAGTCCTTCATAACTCCTCCTTTCTCTATTTTTCAGCTGACTTGCTAATTGCCACCAGGCAGTGAAATGGCTGACTGACATAATAACATTTCTCCCAATATCAGTTGAAGTTCCTCGGGATCCATGTTTTGTCATATACTGTTTTGCATCTTTATTAATGACTTTACCATACCAAACAAGAATGCCACCTTAGTATAGTACATAGAAGATTCAACCATTATCTGCTCAGCAAAAAAAAACTTGCCTCCATGCAACAGCTGAGTCAAGAATCTTTTTCTCAGTAGAAAGCTGGCTAAGCTCCAACCAGCTATTCCTCAACCCCAACAAATCAAAATTACTCCCTTCACTCCAAAACACCTTTGAATAAAAAGGCATCCTACTCTCTTACCTCCTCTACCACCACCAGAAAATACAAATTATCACCCATACCAATCTGCTTTGAAATTTATACAGATGAAGGCCTAAAATTTGAAGTCCACTTAGATCATGTTGTTAGAAAAACTCAAAAAAAAATTGTCACTCATTATACATATAAACTCTATCTAACACAACTAGATCTCATATCACCCACCCTCCTCAATGTGGCACCAATATTTATTAACATTCAGCAAACTTATCTTGAACACTGCTCTAACAAGGTCGCAAAATTTGCAGCCATCTTCCGCTATAGATCATATCACTGTCTAGCACTCAGACACCTCCAGTGGCTCCCCACCAACTCATATACTCTCAACTTCCTACTAAAATACTAAATAAACCAAATGACTGTCCATCCCTGAACAACCTAATACAGTCTTACTACCCAGCTAGGACTCTGTGCTCTTCCAACAAACCCTTGCTACTTATAGCTAAACCTAACAGCTCAGGTTATGTAGTGTCCAAAACCTGGAACTTCATCCCAACAACAGGGATACAAGACCCATCACTTAAATCTTTCAAGCTTTACCTAAAAACGCAACTACTCAACTCAGGGTACAGCAAATGGTCTCCACCTGATTAAACCATTCTTCTCTTTTCTAACTGCCCTCCTTGCCAATCTTTTTTATCCTTTCTAAAGCAAAGTAACCACTTAAAATTACAGCCTACAACATGTCTGAATACTGTATCAATAACTTAAAGAACAGCTGCCATTACACAGCTATGCCTGCTATTATGTAATAACCAGTAGTCACGAAAGTACACTTTCGTTTAAGTGCACTTTTGCGTAATTGGGTTCGTACTTTTCCTTTTTGAAAGCATGAGCTTTCAATAAGAAAAAGTACACCCATACATATACACTCAAACACACACACACATACACACATACATATATATATATATATATATATATATATATATATATATATATATATATATATATATATATATATATATATATATATATATATATATATATATATATATATATATATATACAGAGACCTGATTAAGCTATACAGTGAGAATATTATAGTTGAGAGATGTTGGGATGGAGGTATCTAGGCTTAGAGAAATTATACTAAGATCAGATCATGTGACTAGAGATGTGACAGACATTTAGACATTTTCCTGAAATGAGTTTTTAAATGTGAAAGGAATTTGAGATAAGAAGATGTTTCTTTAAGAAGGGAGAGGAATATCATACCTCTCAACTGCCCAGATTTTCACAGGGGTGTGTAAACTTTTTATGTTAACCACAATAAACTCCTTATTTCCCTAGCAACTCTAAAACTTACCACCCCTGCCATCTCCTGGTTCAAAAACTACCTAGAGGGAAGGAAACAAGCTGTTATGTGGCAAAATCAACTCTCCCCCTCCCTACCAGTCTCCCTAGGAGTACCCCAAGGCTCCATCCTGGGGCCACTTCTTTTTACCCTCTTCACCAATCAGCTCCCAAACAGTATTCCTAAAGCCTCAATAGTGCAATATGCAGATGATACCACCATAATATGCACAGCCAAATCAATGGACATCCTTCACTCCCTAACACAAGAATGCTTTTCCCTAGCAGACACTTGGATTACAAACCAAAGGCTCATTCTGAACCCAAGTAAAACAAAGCTAGTACTCTTTAGCTCCCACAGAGCCACACCTCCCACTGATTCTTTCTTCATCTCCTTCTTTAACAAGACCACAATCACCCCCACAAATCATACCAAACTCGTAGGGGTTGAAATAGATAATCACCTTAGACTTGACCTGCATATTTCTATAACCATAAAAAAGTACATAAAAAACTTGGCCTGCTGTATTGCAATAAAAAAATTCCTCACTGACCATTTCAAAACAACAATAGTGAGGACTCACCTACTATCCACCTTACTTTATGCCTCCCCCATGCTTACAAATCTCCGCAATCTGACCTAAAAAAACTTGGTAGTTGTTATAATAAGATAGCCAAATTTGCTACAACCTCTCCCATCAGAACACATCACTGTGAATGCCTAAAAAAATGCAGTTGGCTAGAACTACCACTACTACTTCAACTCAATCAACTATCACTAGCCCACAAAATAATACATAACTCTGAAAACACCCCAGCCCTACAAAATCTTTTGCAACCCTATACAACCGCCAGGCCCTTGAGGTCTAGCACACAAAACCTCCTCAAAGTAACCAAATATAACAATGAAGCTGGTAAGTCTGTCTGCAGCCACTGTATAGCAAAAACCTGGAACTCCCTTCCTGCCCAAATAACTGACAACAAATACCCATCACAGTTCAAGAAACTTGTTAAAACTCACTTTTTGAATAATCAACTGTGCACATGTATCCTACCTGGCTAATGTCTCATTAGAACACTTCACCTAACTTAAGTAACTCTGCTAAGCCAACCAATCATAGTACTATACCCACTTAGGACTGTCAATCTACTGCTCATCCAATCTCTCCAGGAGTTAGGGAAAACTACCCCAGCAATGTTGAGCTCTCCATAAGCAACTAAAACCAGAAGAAGACATATTATAAATCAATTTGGCATCCTTCTCAACTAAAACCAGGTGAAGACATATAGTAAATCAATTTGTTATCCTTCTCAACTATAGTGAGCATCATCTGCTCTCTCAGAGCCTTATTCTACATCTCTCTACTTTTACTCTGATAGTAAATCTATCACAGGAATCGTAAGGAGTATCTTCTAAAATTGAATATTATATTGTAGAGAATGAATGTATCCTATCTGTTAGTTAATATGCATGTCAAAGTCTCTTCTATGGAAATTGTATGCCAAAAGTTTGTCCTTAAAGCTATGTTTTGTAAAAAAATTGTTCTCTTGGAGCTTTTCTCTCCGGGCCTCCACTGAAAATGGACTTGTAATCCAGTAGGACTCTCCTGGTCAACAAATGTAAAATAAATAAAAATAAAATAAATATCCACGGTACATATATATATATAAATCCCAATCCCTCCAAACAACACGCTCCAGAGACCTCAACCTCATTACCACAATTAACAGAGCATGCTAGAGGGACAGGTTCATTACCAAGATACTGCCCATGCTATGGAGCAGACTTCCCATACATGTCAAGCAGAGCACCTCGCTGACCCTCTTCAAGAGAAATCTTGATGAGTGGATGTGAAACAGAAAATTCACCCAGGGGATAACTCCAGTGGTTCTACTCAACAGAGGTACTGGGAACTAATGTCAGGTGGCACTATGCCAGGGTAATCCTATGGCTAGGCTTGTAAAGGCCCCAGGGCCATTAGCCTAGTACACACCTATGAACCTAGGAACCTATATATATATATACATACATATATCTATATATATATATATATATATATATATATATATATATAAATATATAAATATATATATATATATATATATATATATATATATATATATATATATATATATATATCAGCTGATAACGTTTTCAGAAACTTGAAATTCATATGGTTGAGACCATATGACTGAGTTTTCAAAATCTTGAAGCTTTTGAATGGAGATCACAGTACAAAGAAAACTGGGAAATTTAATCTTTTTTGTTCACTGTAGTCCGATCTCAGAGTTGGTATGTATAATTTGGAGGTGGTGCAGGAGGGCTTGCCCCTTTCATAAACACAAAAAAAGTAGATTTTTTTGTGTGCTTTTATGTATTTATTTATTTATTTCGAGTTTTGGAAAACTTAATCATATGTTCTCATTCGTATGAATTTTGAATTTCTGAAAACTCGATCATCTGACATAGGTCCATATATGTATGTATGTATGTATGTATATATATATATATATATATTGCATATCATTGCTGAAAACTGTGTCTAACAGAACTATTTTCAAACTATCTGGAAATATACAGAGCTAAGTATATTTTTGGTTCTTCAGAATTGTGTACTGTAAATTGTTGATGGACTAATTTTATTCAGAGTTGCTCACTGTTATTTTTAATTCACTGTATAGTTTTTCAGATCTCTGCTGAAAGTGTTTTGTCCCACCCATCCTTCCTATATTTGGTTTGTTGTTTAAATTTGGTGGCTTTTGCAGTTGCCCGCCCCACTGTAGATTTGATCTGGGACACTCCTCCCAGTCCCATCTCTTTACCACATTCTACCTAATACACTCCTTCTGCACTTGTTTTTAGTAATTTTTAATTTAATTGCATTTTTTTAAACTGTGTTTGGTCTAATATTGCTACATATTCAAGTGTGCTAGCTTGCACTGCATTTGAATTGTTTTTATTGCTGTTTTAGCTGCTTTTCTGTAAAAACAAACAAAAAAAACTGTAAGTCTGTTTCCTACCTTTCCTGCAACTAATATAGTCCAGTGACAGATTTGTTGTATCCAGGACTGTATGTAAGCTTCTGTCCCCCCCCCAAGCCTTTCTGTGTTGCAGGGAAGCCTTCTAGCTTGTCAATGGGAGTGGTAAGCACTAGGTAACCTGTCTACCACATAAGGAGTGGTTCTGACCCAGAAATTGTAGTTATTGACCATCTGGGCAATCTTTTCCATCTCTCACAACTTTCTGATTTGAAAGCCTGCATTTGCACTTGTTTCTTTCCTGTAACTAGTCTAGTGCAGATACAGATTCTTAGTTTTAGCACTTGAATTTGCTTATTCATGCTCAGCACTTGTTCAGAACTTGTTGTAAGCACTAAATAAGCTACTAATTACTATAGCACTAAACCTTCCTCATTACCTAAAGGAAAACAGTTTTTGCACTTACTTTTCTCACTTTCTTAGAGAAAAACAGCTATTGTACTCACTTTCCTCACTTATCTAGAGGAAAATAGTTTTTTATTCAGGCATGTCCAAGGGTCAGCTCCCAGTGTTCACTCCTGTCTATCTGATGAATCTGGGCATCTTGGGCAATGTAGAAATTGCCTCATGTACACAGATAACCCTCTCCTCCTACCACCTAACACCACAACCTGTGAGAGATGCACTTATCTAGCCAAACTGGAGGTAAAGCTCTCTCCAACCAAGACCAAACTTGACATTCAAGAGGAGAAGGCAAACACTTGCACCACACCACACTTATCACATAGTCTTACTAAATATACACCACCAAAATCCACACACAGGTGCACAAAAACATTCGAGGAGGCTCTCAATAATTATCTGCCCAAGCAACAGAGACCTCCAAAGCAGAAACACAAGCAACTTCCACCCCCCAACACAACCCAAATGACACATAGCCCATAGACTCAGTGTGCCACTCAACCACAGCCAATAAGGCAAAACAACGCATCCAACACACTAGTCATAGGTGACTCTATAACCATGCACACTGATGTCCCACTCACCAGGCTAAACAAGGAGAAGGTTACTGTCAGCTGCCTGTCGGGTGCCAGGATACGCCACATAACCCACGCACTCAGGTCACTCCACCACAAGTACAACTATGACTCTGTCATTGTCCGTGTTGGTGTGAACGACCTGAGATGTACCTCCCTGGACTACAAGAGACATGGAAGAGCTCTCTGATCTTGTAGCCCAGGCAGGTATGACCCTAGCCCTAAGTAGCATTCTGCCATCGCCCAGAATGATACCGCAGTACAAGGACAAAATGATTGAATTCAGCAATTGGCTGAGCTTCTGGTGTCAATATAGGGGGATCCGGTATCTGTCTGCTTGGGATGAAATGGTCGAAAGACCAAGATGCTTTGCCAGAGATTGCCTGCACCTGTCGCCCCTGGGATTCCAGATACTGGCTAAGGCTCTTGATGCCCCTATAGTGCCTTTTTTAGGCAAGATTCAAATGACAAATTCACCACCATAACAGGAACCGGCAAGCAAAAACAGAGGGTAATGCTACTCAATGCTAGAAGTCTAAATCTCAAAATGCACTTACAGGAGGCACTCCTTAAAATGGAGAACATCAATATCTGTGCAGTGACTGAGACCTGGTTCAAGGCTCCAGAAAGCACCCCTGCATTACCAGGCTATAACTCATACCACACTTTTCGGCCATGTAACCTGGACCAGAACACCAAAGGTGGAGGTGTGTCCATATTCATTAAGGATATCCACACCACCAGGCTAGTTGCTCAGCATAATGCAGCCGAGGTTATCCAAGTGCAACTAACTCTGGGCAAAACTGCAATCCAAATTGTAGCATGCTACAGATCCCCCACCATGCCCCAAGATTCCCACTCCTCTTTTCTTGATGTACTGGAAAACATTAGGGTTAAACCAAGCACCCTAATAATGGGCAATTTCAACTACCCCACCATTAACTGGGAAAACTACTCATGTACTAAGTCCTTCACACAACACTTTCTGGAATTCATAAACTCCAATGCCCTGGATCAACTTATCCACACCCCCACCAGGGGCAACAATATCCTAGACCTAGTCATTACCAACATGAGTGACCGGTGTTCCACACCTGAAGTCAACTCCTAGTTGGTCCGATCCAACCATAAGCTAATCGCCCTTGATATCCACATCCTGCCCCCAACCCCCATTAAGGAAACCACAGTAAAAAATGTCTCCATAGCCAACTTCATGCTTCTTAAGACAGAAGTGGTGAACTTCATGACACCCATGCAGATGGACAATACAGTTATGACTGCTGAATCCTACACAAATGCACTCTATAAGCACTTACATGAGTGCATGGATCGTGCTATCTCAAACAGAACCAATACACTATCCTCCAAAAAAGGAAGCCAATCTGGTGGTCCCCTGCCATAAACAAACTGTACAATAGAAGGAAGAAATTGTTGCAAAAGAGAGTAAAATCCCATGAGTGGAGGAGCTCCCTGGTCAGCCTCAGTAAGAAGCTGAAATCCCTTATAAGATCCTCCAAAGCTTGCTACGAAAACAAAATCACCATTGATTCTAAGGACAACCACAAAGCATTCTATAGCTATGTCAAGAATCTCAATGGCAACACACAGATCTGCTCTGAGTTACAGCACAATGGCAAGGAAATTACAGAACCAACTGATATTGCCAACATCCTGGCAGATAGGGTCAGTGCTAACTTTACCCCCCCCTCACCACCTAAAGGTCCCATATCTATACAAAAGGAATGCAGAGTCTCTGTAATCACAACTACGCAGATAAAAGCTGCATTCTCTAAAGCCAAAAACACAGAATCCATGGGGCCGTACAACATCCCAGGCTGCATTTTACATGAACTACAGAACGAACTGGCTCCCCACCTAAGCACCACGTTCAATCATAGCCTCACATCAGGCTTTGTGCCCACTGAATGGTGTACAGCAACAGTTATCCCACTCCACAAAGGGGGAGCCACCACTGATCCCAGGAACTATCGTCCTATTAGCCTGAAAAGCCTGGTCTGCAAGGCCATGGAACGTATCATCATGGAACTCATAAACAAAGACATTGGTAACCTCCAAACTTTGGATCCCACCCAGTTCGGGTTTGTGAAAGGTAGATCATGCCTCCTGAACCTGATCGACTTCTTTGAGGCAGTCACCAAAGCTGAAGATGAGGGTAAGGTTGTTCACACAGCCTATCTTGACCTCGCCAATGCTTTCAACACCATCCCCCATTCTGGAATTATAGCTAAACTCACTAAACTAGGTATAAATCCCTACGTCACAAGATGGGTTGACAACTGGCTCACTGACAGAACCCACACTGTAAGAGTTGCACACTCCAAATCTGACCTCAAACCACTGACAAGTGGAGTACCACAGGGTTCAGTCCTGGGACCTCTCCTGTTTGGTATCTACTTCTCTGAAGTACAGGCTAACACAGAAGGCCTCTGGCTAATGAAGTCCACAGATGACTGCAAACTAGGAACCATAGTCGAGTCCCCAAATGATGTAGAAATCCTACAGAAGTGCCTCGCTGAGACAGATGCCTGGTGTCAGAGCCATGGCCTCAAGCTCAATGCCATAAAGTGCATTGTCATCCCCTTTGGTAAAAACTCTGTACCCATGAACTACTACAGAGACAGTAATCTACTTAACACCAAATGTGTGATAAGAGACCTTGGGACCGAGGTGGACAGTAGTCTGTCCTTTGATAGTCACATCGCCACAGTAGTCAGGAAGTCCTTCTACATGGCACACCTCATCATAAAAGAGCTCTCATCCAGGAAAAAAGAGGTCATTGTTCCCCTCTACTCGACACTCATTAGACCCATTATAGAGTACAACACTCCTTTTGGAATGTACCTCACAAGACATCTGCAGCAGCCGGAAAGGCCACAGAAGTACCTCACAAAGAGGATTACTGGCCTCAAACAGATGCCCTACACAAACAGTCTCAAAAAACTCCAGCTTTACTCCGTAGCATATCGCCTACTCCGAGGTGATCTCTGCTTAACATATAAAGCTATGTCAAACCCAGAGCTGTTGGACATGCTACACCTAAAGAAATCCCAGTCTCTCCGAGCTACATGGTCTAGGGACCTAAACCTTGTCACCACAATATTTAGGACATGCTGGAGGGATAGATTCCTGTCCCAGAGACTTCCCATACTCTGGAACAGGCTACCCATCTATGTTGAGCAAAGTTCTTCATTAGCACTCTTCAAGAAAAATCTTGATGAGTGGACGGGAAATAGGAAATACACCCTGGGGATCACTTCTCTGTCACTGCTCAACAGTGGCACAGGAAAATAACTTTCTTGGGTGGCATAAGCCAGGGAACCTTGTTGGCTAGGCTTATGTAGGCCCTTGGGCCGATAGCCTAGTACCTATCTATGAACCTATGAACCTATGTATATATATATATATATATATATATATATATATATATATATATATATATATATATATATAGATATAGATATAGATAGATAGAGAGAGAGCTATAGCCATATATAAGTCACTTCTACAAGTTAGTGACAGCATTATTTAAATGCATTTTCATTTACACTATACTTGATCTTAGCCAAAAGACTGAAACGTGATATTTACAGCATTACTCTACATTTCTGTCTTAGCAGAAAACCTTATACACCTCTCCTCACAAACATAGTTTCTCTGCTGTTTCTTAGAGCTTTCAGTCATGTCACTGTAACTCATCTTTGACTCTGCAGTGCTTAGGATAAAATCAATGCAATTTTCACACTGCTACGTGGCAAAGGTTTCCTGATGGTATTCTCAGAATGAGACTCTGATTTTATCACATCAGAAGTGATTGATGTTGCTAAGTTTCCTGTTTCCTTTTTTATCCAGAATGATAGATGTTAGCCATGTAGTATAAAATGTGTGGGTATTAATATTTATTGCAGACAGATTTTTCTGTAATGTTTCAGAACCATTTGATCTTACAGCGTTGAAATCTTACATCACAATTTCTTCAGATAAACTTTATGGCAGAGGTTCATGATGAATGCTTTACAGGTCCATACCCCTGAATATCAAGAATCCCATAGTGTGACCTCCCTTGTAGTTGCTTAGATATGAATTAGGGCTTCCTTAAATTTGGTAGTCGGTGAAAAGGGATTGCAAATTAAATTGTGTAGCTGTCTTACAGAGACAAGTAGTATTAGTGATGCTGTGTTACAGGGACAAGAAGCATTAGTGCAGCTGTATTACAGGGACAAGAAGCATTACTGTAGCTGTGTTACAGGGATAAGTAGCATTAGTGATGCTGTGTTACAAGGATAAGTAACATTAGTGCAATTGTGTTACAGAGATAAGTAGTAGTAGTGCAGCTGGGAGGCCATGGTGGTGCTGGGCGGCCATGGTGGTGCAGCGGTTAGCATTGCCGCCTCACAGCAAGAGGTTCTCTGGTTCAATTCTCAGCTGGGGTGCCTTCTGTGTGGAGTCTGCATGTCCTCCCTGTGGTCGCGTGAGTTTCCTCCGTGTGCTCCGGTTTCCTCCCACATCTCAAAGACATGCTATGCTGCAGGTTGACTGGACACTCTAAATTGGCCCTAGGCGTGGTGAGTGTGTGTGTGTGTGTGTGTGTGTGTGTGTGCGTGTGTGTGTGTGTGTGTGTGTGTGTGTGTGTGTGTGTGTGTGTGTGTGTGTGTGTGTGTGTGTGTGTGTGTGTGTGTGTGTGTGTGTGTGTGTGTGTGTGTGTGTGTGTGTGCCTTCTGTGGAAGGTTGGGTGCCGGGCTGGCAACTCGACACTGTAAAACTCCACTGCCAATCACAAGCAGACAGGTGATCCACTGTGGCGACCCCTAACCGGGAAAAGTCGAAAGAAGAAGAAGAAGTGCAGCTGTGTTACTGGAATAAGAAGTGTTAGTGCAGCTGTATTACAGGGACAAGGAGCATTAGTGCAGCTGTGATACAGAGATAAGCAGCATTAGAGCAGCTGTGTTACATGGATAAGCACCGTTAGTGCAGCTGTGTACAGGGAAAAGAAGTATTAGTGCAGCTGTGTTACAGGGATAGCTAGCATTAGTGCAGCTGTGTTACAGGGACAAGAAGCGTTAGTGCAGCTGTGTTACAGGGATAAGTAGCATTAGTGCAGCTGTGTTAATAGGGATAAGTAGTGTTAGTGATGCTGTATTACAGAGATATGTAGTGTTACTGCAGCTGTGTTACAGGGATAAGTAGCATTAGTGCATCTGTATTACGGGGATAAGTAGTGTTAGTGATGCTGTGGTACAAGTGCAAGGAGCATTAGTGATGCTATGTTACAGGGACAAGAAGCGTTAGTGCAGCTGTGTTACAGGGATAAGTAGCATTAGTGCAGCTGTGTTAATAGGGAAAAGTAGCATTAGTGATGCTGTGTTTCAGAGATATGTAGTGTTACTGCAGCTGTGTTACAGGGATAAGTAGCATTAGTGCATCTGTATTACGGGGATAAGTAGTGTTAGTGATGCTGTGTTACAAGTGCAAGGAGCATTAGTGATGCTGTGTTACAAGTATAAGTAGCATTAGTGATGCTGTGTTACAAGGATAAGTATAATTAGTGCAGCTGTGTTACAGGGATAGCAGCATAAGTACAGCTGTATTACAGAGATAATTAGCATTAGTTCAGCTGTGCTACAGGGATAAGAAGCATTAGTGTAGTTGTGTTACAGGGATAACTAGTATTAGTGCAGCTGTGTTACAGGGATAGCTAGCATTAGTGCAGCTGTGTTACAGGGACAAGAAGCATTAGTGCAGCTGTGTTACAGGGATAAGTAGCATTAGTGCAGCTGTGTTAATAGGGATAAGTAGCATTAGTGATGCTGTGTTTCAGAGATATGTAGTGTTACTGCAGCTGTGTTACAGGGATAAGTAGCATTAGTGCATCTGTATTACGGGGATAAGTAGTGTTAGTGATGCTGTGTTACAAGTGCAAGGAGCATTAGTGATGCTGTGTTACAGGGATAAGTAGCATTAGTGATGCTGTGTTACAAGGATAAGTATAATTAGTGCAGCTGTGTTACAGGGATAGCAGCATAAGTACAGCTGTATTACAGAGATAATTAGCATTAGTTCAGCTGTGCTACAGGGATAAGAAGCATTAGTGTAGCTGTGTTACAGGGATAACTAGTATTAGTGCAGACGTGTACAGAGATAAGAAGTATTAGTGCAGCTGTGTTACAGGGATAACGGGCATTAGTGCAGCTGTGTTACAGGGATAAAAAGTGTTAGTGCAGCTGTATTACAGGGACAAGGAGTGTTAGTGCACCTGTCCTACAGAGATAAGTAGTATTAGTGCAGCTGTGTTACTGGGATAACTAGCATTAGTGCAGCTGTGTTACAGGGACAAGAAGCGTTAGTGCAGCTGTGTTACAGGGATAGGTAGCATTAGTGCAGCTGTATTAAAAGGGATAAGTAGCGTTAGTGATGCTGTGTTACAGAGATAAGTAGTGTTAGTGTAGCTGTGTTACAGGGATAAGTAGCATTAGTGCATTTGTATTACAGGGATAAGTAGCGTCAGTGCCGCTGTGTCACAGGGATAAGTACATTAGAGCTGCTGTGTTACAGGAATAAGTAGTGTTAATGATGCTGTGTTACAGGGATAAGTAGCATTATTGCAGCTAAGTTACATGGATAAGTAGCATTAGTTATGCTGTGTTACAGGGATAACTAGCATTAGTGCAGCTCTGTTACATGGATAAGTAGCATTAGTGATGCTGTGTTACAGGGATAAGTAGCATTATTGCCGCTGTGTTACATGGATACGTAGCATTAGTGATGCTGTGTTACAGGGATAAAAAGTGTTAGTGCAGCTGTATTACAGGGACAAGGAGTGTTAGTGCACCTGTCCTACAGAGATAAGTAGTATTAGTGCAGCTGTGTTACTGGGATAACTAGCATTAGTGCAGCTGTGTTACAGGGACAAGAAGCGTTAGTGCAGCTGTGTTACAGGGATAGGTAGCATTAGTGCAGCTGTATTAAAAGGGATAAGTAGCGTTAGTGATGCTGTGTTACAGAGATAAGTAGTGTTAGTGTAGCTGTGTTACAGGGATAAGTAGCATTAGTGCATCTGTATTACAGGGATAAGTAGCGTCAGTGCCGCTGTGTCACAGGGATAAGTACATTAGAGCTGCTGTGTTACAGGAATAAGTAGTGTTAGTGATGCTGTGTTACAGGGATAAGTAGCATTATTGCAGCTAAGTTACATGGATAAGTAGCATTAGTTATGCTGTATTACAGGGATAACTAGCATTAGTGCAGCTGTGTTACATGGATACGTAGCATTAGTGATGCTGTGTTACAGGGATAAATAGCATTATTGCAGCTAAGTTACATGGATAAGTAGCATTAGTGATGCTGTGTTACAGGGATAACTAGCATTAGTGCAGCTGTGTTACATGGATAAGTAGCATTAGTGATGCTGTGTTACAGGGATAAGTAGCATTATTGCCACTGTGTTACATGGATAAGTAATGTTAGTGATGCTGTGTTACAGGGATAACTAGCATTAGTGCAGCTATGTTACAGGGATATGTAGCATCAGTGCAGCTAAGTTACATGGATAAGTAGCATTAGTGCCACTGTGTACAGGGATAACTAGCATTAGTGCAGCTGTGTTACATGGATAAGTAGCATTAGTGATGCTGTGTTACAGGGATAAGTAGCATTATTGCCGCTGTGTTACATGGATAATTAATGTTAGTGATGCTGTGTTACAGGGATAACTAGCATTAGTGCAGCTATGTTACAGGGATATGTAGCATTAGTGCAGCTAAGTTACATGGATAAGTAGCATTAGTGCCACTGTGTACAGGGATAACTAGCATTTGTGCAGCTGTGTTGCATGGATAAGTAGCTTTAGTGATGCTGCATTACAGGGATAAGTAGCATTAGTGTAACTGTGTACAAGGATAAGTAGCGTGAATACAATTGTGCTCTGATATAAGTAGTGTTAGTGCAGCTGTGTTACAGTGATAAGTAGCATTAGTGCAGCTGTGTTACATGGATAAGTTATGTTAATGATGCTGTATTACAGGGATAACTAGCATTAGTGCAGCTATGTTACAGGGATAAGTAGCATTAGTGCAGCTATGTTACAGGGATAAGTAGCATTAGTGATGCTGTGTTACAGGGAAAAGTAACATTAGTGCTGCTGTGTACAGGGATAAGTAGCATCTGTGCAGCTTTGTTACAGGAATAACTACTGCCAGTGAAGCCTAAGATGATACAATGGTCTGGGAATACCAGTCAGGTGACTCAACCAGCAATGGCATGAAGTGCACCATAGCTGAGGGTCAGACTGGCACACCTTACATAACATCAGCATGCAGAACTGAGTGTGCATGACCATAACAGACCTCTTTAAGCTACTATCAGAAGAGGACCCTCCACTTTATCCACCTAAAGGAGGTATGGGTCTCCTTAAAATTGCTTACATGTATAGAGCTGCAGTCATATGACTGCATACAGATCTGTTGATCTCATAAGATCAAAACATTGTGAAAGTTTTAAAACATGAAGAGATAAAGTCTAACGGTTTGAAGGGAGGGATGATGAAAAGTCTGAGTGGAGTGATGATAAATGGTCTGAAGAGAGGGATGACGAAAGGTCTGAGTGGAGTGATGATAAATGGTATGAAGGGAGGGATGATGAAATCAGCAAAAAAGAGAGTAGTACTGATGAAACCAAATTTATCATCAAGCCTCGGTGGGTACCTTCAAATGTTGGACCCTGTTTTCACAAAATCTCACCAAGATGACACTGATATCTAGGCTGTATCTTATATGGACAGAGGTATCATGGACAGAGGTAGGTTAAAAATAAAAAGACAGCTAGGTGCTCAGATCTCAGGATAAAAAAGTGTCCAATCCTGGTGCACATACTAGAGAGAAAGGGCTGAAAAAAATAGCAGTGCAGACATTCTTATAATGGAGTTAGGTCAGGTTCAGAGTCAGAGGGAGGATTGCCACCCTGTTGTAGAAGGAAGTAGTAACCCACAAAACTCAAACAAACAAACTGACAGGCCATAAAGATAACATGGACTATTGAGGATAAGGAATAAATTATGAGTTGTTAAGTATAATGTCAGAAGCTCAGAATTTCCAGACAGAAGATATTCAGAAAGAGTAAGAGAGAAATTACAGGAAAGAAAACTACTTGCCGAAGAAAAACGGTTTAAAGCTTCAAATAAACATTTGTGTTTATTAATACAACAGATCCATGAAAAGCATTACAGAGCAACTGTGAAAATAAAATAACAATAAGAGAACCCAATGATTTTTGAAGGATATAAAAAAGAAATATGTATATGGTTAAGACAAAGAGATCTGATATGGTGCAATATTTATGTAAAGAAGAAAGCCAAACTGCTCAATACAAAAAGCACCTCCAGAGATATTTGAAGAGAAATACAGACAAAGGCACCCACATATGG
Source organism: Protopterus annectens (assembly GCF_019279795.1). Lineage (NCBI taxonomy): Eukaryota > Metazoa > Chordata > Ceratodontiformes > Protopteridae > Protopterus > Protopterus annectens. The sequence goes on along the minus strand of NC_056744.1, from coordinate 1,637,292,524 downwards.
AAAATTTTACAATACAAAAAATTAGAAAACAACATACAGCAGAGGATTAGTAAGGTAAACGTTAAACAAATGGAAACTTAAGTCATGGATTATCTGTGAAGTGTAAGTTTTAGTGTAGAAAATCTAACACAGGCAATGTCACAACATGGTGGAACAATAAGTCCCCAAATTAAGGAGAAACAGTACGGAACAGAAGGCCCCCAAAGACTTGACACATGATGATGTTCTGGAACCTTCTAAAAGAAATAAGAGCAAAAGTTCAGCTGAAGTTGCACAGCAAGAGAATGATTAGGAAACAATGGCAGCTGTGACCTAGGCAATATTGTGGAGCGATGTGCCAATCAGGGGCTAAGCGTGGCATATAGGGCGACTGACTGCCCCCCCCAAAAAAAAAAAAAGAAAGAAAAAAAAAAAAAAAAAAAAATTTTTTTTAAGCATAGACCGACGATCGGCTTATCGTCTCTATTCATGCTCAAAAAAAGGGCCCCGCCGTCATAGGGGGACACACAAGGGCGTGTGCACACTTTACAGCAGCAGACCATGCCCGCCATGAGCGCGGCGTCCAGACTGCACAGAGCAGCAGCAGGACGGACAGTGCCTCAGGGATCGTCGGCGTCCGGGAGGGAAGGTGGATGAAGGCGGGTCTTCATTATTGTTGGAAGGATGTATTATGTATTATGAATGGGTATTCATTTCATTCAGGTAAGGCCTTTCAATTTACAATGTTTATTTTTCTTTGTGTATGGTGCTTTACTGAGTTGTGTATGGTGCTTGTGTTTTTTACTGTTGTTTGTGTATGGTGCCTGTTGCTTGAGTGAGAGTGTGTGTGTGTGTGTGTGTGTGAAAATGCCCCAGGTGCTTATGGTGGTGTGGTAGGATGCCTCAGGCTTGAACCCTGTATTTTACCTCATATTTGATCTGATCTCTTCCTCATAATATCTGTGGTTTGTAAATGTTGTAATGCTTGATATTTGATGGTGTAGTAGTAGCATTGTTGCCTCACAGCTGCAGGTTCTTGGGTTTGATTCTTGGCTGGGGTTCCTTCGTTGTGGGGTCTGTATCTTCTCCCTGTGTTTGTGTGGTTTTTGCTTTGTGCCTCCCATGTTTAAAAAACATGTCTGCATTATTTCTTCCTGGGCCCGCTGAAAATTTGTTTATTTGTTCCAAGTCAGACTGTCCTGATTAAAAATGTTAAATAAAATTGATAGGCATTTGAATTTCAGACTTAAGGGTTTCTGAATGTTTAATTCCCGCGTATTTGATGGTGCAGTGGTTTTCTGGTTTGATACTTGGGTTGGGTGGCTTCTGTGTGGAGTCTGCATCTCCTGCCTGTGTTTGTGTGGATTTGCTCTGGTGCCCTGCCATTTTACAAAGATGTGTCTGCACTTTTAATCCCCATGTCTCTGCTGAAAATTGTTGTTTTGTTCTGTCCGCAGTAAATTTGACAGGCATTTGAATTTCAGACTTCAGGTTTCTGAATGTTTAATTCCTTGCAGATTTGATGGTGCAGTGGTAGTATTGTTGCCTCACAGCTATAGGTTTTCTGGTTTGATTCTTGGTTGGGGTGGCTTCTGTGTGGAGTCTGCATCTCCTGCCTGTGTTTGTGTGGATTTGCTCTGGTGCCCTGCCATTTTACAAAGATGTGTCTGCAGTTTTAATCCCTCGCGTCTCTGCTGAAAATTGTTTTGTTCTGTCCGCAGTAAATTTGACAGGCATTTGAATTTCAGACTTCAGGTTTCTGAATGTTTAATTCCTTGCAGATTTGATGGTGCAGTGGTAGTATTGTTGCCTCAGCTATAGGTTTTCTGGTTTGATTCTTGGTTGGGGTGGCTTGTGTGTGGAGTCTGCATCTCCTGCCTGTGTTTGTGTGGATTTGTTTTTGCTCTGTCCGCAGTAAATTTGACAGGCATTTGAATTTCAGACTTCAGGTTTCTGAATGTTTAATTCCTTGCAGATTTGATGGTGCAGTGGTAGTATTGTTGCCTCACAGCTATAGGTTTTCTGGTTTGATTCTTGGTTGGGGTGGCTTCTGTCTGCATCTCCTCCCTGTATTTGTGTGGATTTGCTCTGGTGCCCTGCCATTTTGCAAAGACGTGTCTGCAGTATTAATCCCTGCATCTCTGCTGAAAATTGTTTTGTTCTGTCCGCAGTAAAATTGACAGGCATTTGAATTTCAGACTTCAGGTTTCTGAATGTTTGATTCCTTGCAGATTTGATGGTGCAGTGGTAGTATTGTTGCCTCACAGCTATAGGTTTTCTGGTTTGATTCTTTGGTTGGTGGCTTCTTCTGTGTCTGCATCTCTCTCCTCCATGTGTTTGTGTGGATTTGCTCTGGTGCCCTGCCATTTTACAAAGACGATGTGCCAGTTTTATCCCTGCTGAAAAATTGGTTTAGTTCTGTCCGCAGTAAAATTGACAGGCATTTGAATTTCAGACTTCAGGTTTCTGAATGTTTAATTCCTTGCATAATTGATGGTGCGGGGGTAGTATTGTTGCCTCACAGCTATAGGTTTTCTGGTTTGATTCTTGGTTGGGGTGGCTTCTGTTTGGAGTCTGCATCTCCTGCCTGTGTTTGTGTGGATTTGCCCTGATGCCCTGCCATTTTACAAAGACGTGTCTGCAGTATTAATCTCCTCTCCTCTGCTGAAAATTGTTTTGTTCTGTCCGCAGTAGAATTTTGACCGGCATTGAATTTCAAACTTCATGTTCTTCAGAATACATAGTAGCACAACCTTTTTTCTAGCAATTTTCTAAGTTTATAAGATGAATATTTTAAATTTGTTTACTGATAATGGTGGACTGTTGTATATTTACTAATAATGGTGGACTGTGAAGTCTGAGTAGACTTTTTATGATAAATGTTCTCAACTGGGCAGTTTTGCCATTATGGGTATGTTGTTTTGTTTCATTGCTTACTGGAAAATGTTTCAAAACAATTTAAAAACACCCTCTACAGAATATAATTTTAGTACAATGAGGAAGGTGTATCAAAGAGCACATGTATGTTTCATATGCAAAAACAGCCCAAAATTAATCTTTATCTGCCACTGGCAAAATGTATTTTCTTTGAATGTGGGTTTCAATGAATGTGAGTTTCAAGGGCAGAGAAGTTTTAATGCTAAGTTTTCATTGTGAGACTGCATTGCTTTGTTTAACAGATTACTTAATGTTTGTGCTGTAAAATACAAAATAAAACTTTCAAATGAAGTCCAATCATTGAAGTAAAGCAGTATGCACATTAGTGTTTATGAGGCTCCAGTTCAACCATTATTTTGTCAGGGGGGGGAGGGCAGCAAACTCAGACAGGCCCAGCTGAACTATACCTCCCAACTGTCCAGATTTTCAAAGAATGAATAGATTTTTGCTTCTTATTTTTGGTTTGTTGTTCATAAAATTTGTAGTTTTAATTCCTAAATGATTTGCCAGAAGTCACTAAATAATAAGTTTCAGACTTCATAACCTTCATAAAATGCATGCATGTTAAAGTAAGAGTTCTATCAACTGTCTCCATTTATACACAATTTTAGTACTGTTTATATATATATTTGGCCTTGTTCAGATTTACTGCATTAACAGGTTGAGAGGTACATGCAAATAAATTGCTTTATAGAATTAGGCATAGCCAACCTCTCAACTGTCCCCAATTTTGGCTCAAAATGTTGCTCTTCCCCTAATAATCCCTCCATAAAATAGCAATTTTGAAGAAAACATGGAGGGTTTACAATTAAGTTATAGATTACTTGAAATGCATGTAGATTCGTAGCAGTACTAATATTAAAGTGTCCCTTCTTTGACAGGTAGAAGCTGTATATTAGTGACAAATCACTAAAGACTGAAGTTAGAAAATGACAGACATTTGAGTTTCAGATTTAATACCCTTCAGAAAATTCATACTAATGCAAGACCTATTCTATTATCTTTCTAAGTTTATTAGAGCAATATTTAAAATTGTCCTTCTTGTTGTGCCTTTGTCCCACTTCTGTGTATGGCTTTGTAGAGATTTCAAATTGTGACATGCTTGTTGCACCCCACTCCCCATGTAGTGACTCTGGATGTGTTTTGCAGAATGGTCTGGTTTCTGTCATATTTTGTACTGTTGATTTATGCTTATTACTCAAAGTGCCTGTTGCTCTGTGTTTAAGTAGCAATGAGATGCAAGTAAGCTTTAATATTCTGTTGTTGCCATGCAGAGAATACTTGACTAGATAATGTATAAGCCTTGGGTATTAAAGGACAGGATTCCATTATTTTAAAAAGCTCATTACACTTGTTGGAGACTTCCAGTCATCTCTACAGGCTTTACCGTAAACTAAACAGAATGCCAATCATGTGTGGTCCATAACCTGTACAGTAATCCTTTAAGCAATGTATCTTGAGCTTGTTTCTTGTTTGCTTTTCATTTTTACTTTTATCATGTTTTAAGCTGAATATATTATAATTAGAACTATACTTGATTTTGACTGGCATTCCAGTAATGTATTTAAAAAGTAATTTATTTTTCATGCCTCACAACCTTTTGTTTCCATCTAGATATTAAGTAAGCTGTCATGCAGCCAATGCATTGAAATATTTTTATTCTTCTACACTTATTTTTGTCTTGATTGGACTTTCATAATGATGGTTTGCCACCCAGGGCATTATGGTTGACCACACCCCTTCCCTTTGACCCCGCCCATTCAGCGTCTCCTGCAGCCCCCCTGTGATTTGAAGTCACCAGCCGCCACTGGTGCCAATGAGTTCCCATATGAATTTGCAGCAGATGTTGCAGGATGTACCTGAAGAGGATATGTCCCAGGAAGTTATTCTAGAACTTTCTCTAGAATGCCCACAGGAAACTGAGAGTAAAGAATGTGCTCTCAGTCTAGAAGAAAATGATCTAAGGGAAGAGTTGCTTGATTTAATAGAGATAAACATATTCGGATCAACAAAATAAATGGATTACAGAAAGTAAATAATACCCAAAATGTTACAGTTTGGTAAAAAAGATGAACACAGTAATCAAGACTATTAAGTGGTTTTCATGTGATAGAACAGAAATACATAAGCTATATTATTGAATGTGCCTCTATATTAATAACAGGTAAAATCTTATCACAAAAACATAAAGCAATAAGGGAAAGGAAGGGAAAAATAAAATGGCATCCAGGAAGCACTGAACAGAAAAAACTATAAAGCAATCAAGATAAGACGTGTCATTGTTAAAAGAATATACAAGAGAGAACTGATCAACAAATATACTTAGAAAGGTAAACATTGTAAAAGCAAAGCACAGTATCAAAACAGACCAGGATCTACCATATACTATTGCAAATAATAAACTAAAGATATCAGTACAGGAAGAAAAGCTAAGAAAATACGGAGATAAATATAAAAGTAAGTTACAAAATAAACAATTCATAGATGACCCAAAAATGTTTTATAGAGAATGACTTGGGAAACAGCAAACAGAACAGAAACATTAGCAAAAAAAAAAAAAGAAGACGAAAAAATAGACACATTTTGGAGATATATTTATGAATATAACAAAGAAGCTGACTGTATTGAAAATAAAGAGAAATAATAAAGAGTTCAAATGTACAGGATATGAAACGGCATGAAGTAACAGGTAGAGAAACTGAAACAAAATTAAGAAAAGCTCCTCAGTGGAAAATCCCAGGCTCAGATGCAGTACTTACCTTCTTGTTAAAAGTGTTAACATTCTTACACGGAAGTTTATCCATGGGTAAGAATTACTTATTTGCATATCCTGAACAGAGACCAACCTGTTTAACAACAGGAAAAATAATACTTCTCCTTAAGAGTGAACCTGTACGCCATTCTAAAAACTATAGACCAATAACTTGCCTTGTGATGATATGTAAACTGTATACTGAAACTGATCCCAGACAGACTTTATAGTAGTTTAGAAAAAAAAATTAGTCATGACACTGGATCAAAAGGGTAACAAAAGAAAGTCATATGAAGCAAAGGATAATTTTTTTCTAAATAAAGCCATAATATAGAATTGTTAAAAAGGAAAGGATTTAATTGGCATGGATAGACTACAAAAAAGTTTGACAGCGTCTCACATTCATGGATAAAGGAGTTCTTACAGATGTATAAGATGCAGTCTACTGTGATCAATTACATTACAGTGGCCATGAAACAGTGGCAAACCAGTTTGCAGTAAAGCCATGACAAAGGGCAAATTGTTTTTCTAGGGCTGAAAATTCAAAGAGAGATTTTCCATGGTAATGCTTTGTCAAAGTTGCTGTTGTGAATGTCCTTAATCCATTAAGCTGTTTACTTAACAGGTAAGATCATGATTACAATTTGGTTCCCAGAAAAGAACCTCGTTTAAAGACTTCTCAGCTAATTTTTGTGGATGACTTTAAACTGTGTAACTCATCAGATAAGGAGCTGACTGCACCACTGCAAGTGGTTAATACTTTCCTAGATGATATAACAATATAGTTAGGTCTTGATAAATGTACAAAAACAACATTTAAAGCATGAGGGTTGCACTACCAAGAAAATATTAATCTGGGACAGAAATGTGATACAAAGAATCTTGAGCAGAAGGGAGTGTGTGAATATTTGAGAAATGATGAAGACGTGTCAATAAAACTTAAATAAATGCAAATAAAGCTCAGTAAGGAATACTTCAGAAGACTAAAACTGATATTGAAAACTGCCTTGATATCCATGAATAAAGTCCAGGCTATAAACCAAATTGCACTTCCTGTTTTTACACTTTTGGGGTGATTGACTGGACACAAAGGGTATTGGATCAATTGGACAGGAAAACTAGAAACATGCTTCAATATATATTCATCACTCTGAAGGAGGTATGGGCCTCCTCAAAACTGATTACATGTGTAGATCTGCAGTTGTGGACTGTATAGATATCTGCTGACCTCATCAGATCCAAACATAGTGAAAGTTTTAAACCATGAAGAGAGGAAGTGTAAAATGACCACTCTACTTAGTTTAGCAGAAGCATTCCAGTGTCACGAGGGAATGGAAATCAAACCAGAAGCAGACAAGCATTAGAAAGTAACTGAATGTGCTAAAAAAAAAAAAAAAAGAAATAATATAAGGAGAAGGATCAGATGAGATGGAAATAAAAATGGAAATGCCATAAATATAGTGGAAAGTATAGAAATCTCCTAGAACAACCTCATGTTGTCAGGATTTGATGCAGGAATGGTTACGGAGAGGTGAGAAAAGATGAAAGGCTAATAATGGCAGCCCAGCTCAGTGGACTACATACACGTTGGTGTACGAAGTCCATTGAACATGTGGGAAAAACAGACAAATGTTGATTTTGTAAAAAGGAATTGGAAATAGTTAGTTCTGTATAAAAAAGAATTGGAAATAGTTGCACATCTTGTTGCTTGGTGTGACACACCTATAGCAAAGGTCCTGTATACTTAAAGGTGTAATAATGTGGTAAGAATGTTGCACTGGGGATTGTGTAAACAATACAATAGAGAAGTAGCTGAGAAGCACTGGAAACAGGAACCACATAGCATTACAGAGAATGATGAAGTTTATATCACATGGGCTCACCGCGTTTATATCACGTTATCGAAAGATGAAAATAGCGAACACTATTTCATCGGCCCCAAAACATCTAAACATGAAAATATTGAACATTCAGAACAGCAAATTTTATCCCATGGAAAAAATTTGCTGCTCCAAAACACATACACATAACACAAGCACATCAAACAAACAGCAACCACACACATACACTTAAATTCTTACATCTAACGCTACACTAAACTAAACATACACTACTATCTACCCACTTACCTTAACCCAAACCCTAACTCTAAGTTCTATCACTATCGCACACTCACCTAACCCGCGCCCTAACCCTAATTCACTTAAACCGCCCCTAACCCTAAAGTCTGTCACTATCGCACACACGTCTAACCCGCGCCCTAACCGTAACTCACTTAACCTACCCCTAACCCTAATGTACAAACAATTGCACACTTACCTGAACCCAACTCGTAACTTTCCACCACACCGCAAAGAATAGCGAAGCCACAGAAACGGCCAACCAAATTCTTTCCCGAGGAAAGAATTCGCTGTTCTGCAGCTTCGCTATTCTTAGCGTTCACTGAATACTGTTTGATATCAGAACATTCGAAGTTTTAATACTTCTATGTTCTGATATAGACCCGGCTCACCCACTACCAAAAATTCAAAAAACTAGATGAAAGAAAACCAGGTATAGTAGTCCATAAAAATAAGGCAAAACCAGATACAGTAGTCCATGAAAAAATAAAAAAGTAGCACTAATCATTGATACTGATTGAACTAGTGAATACAGTGTCTTACATACAGAGAAACACAAGTAATAAAATATCAGGATTTGCAGGCAGAAATGAGAGCAATGTGGAAGAAAGATACCCAGACAGTTCCAATAGCAGTAGAAACAATAGGTCTAATAGAAAATAATTTACCGTTATAATTAGATATGCTAGCAGTACATGTAACTTTGCAGAAGTAGTCCATTCTGGGCATATTGCAGGTGCTGTGAAAAGTACTTTTGTCTAATATCAAAGACTGAAACAATACTAATCTCATGAACGTTAGTCATACTCTGACTTAGGAAAGGGGTCCATTCCTGTCACAATATTAGAAACCCCAAAAACTTGACAATATTAACCCAGGAAAAAAGCTAATATCAGAAAAGTACCCTGTCCTTCACTCCTGAGTAGTGGCCACAAAATCCACTAGTAAACCCTCTAGGAAACTTTTAGCAGGGAGACTTCTTTGGCCCCTAGCCTGGTACCTAAGGGCACCCCAGTATCATAGAATCGACAGGTGTAGACTGAGGTGATTGCTACTGATAACTACATCTGGTGCTGCAGAAGGGATAAAAAACAAAACTGGAAATTATTGGTACACACGTTACAAAGACTATTAAAGCTGTACAGTGCAGTGATGCTCATGGCATATGCACCCATGTCCTAGGAAAGGCCTTCATCCCTCCTGCAGCATCTTCTCGTGATCTTCTTCCTCTGGTCTGTTGCTGCAAGACAAAGAAAGAGCGAAGTACAGTGCTGGAGCTAGAAAAGCCAAGCAGAAAAAAAAGATGCTTGCAGGAAACCTCATCTTAAATTACAACAATTCTGAAGCAAATTGCATGCCTGATTCAAAGCCTGCCAGGTGCAGACATCTGTAATTAAGCAATATCCAAGATGTAATTAGCTCATTGCTGCTGAAGAAGAAATAAATAAAAGTATAAAAACAATCATGCAGAATATCACAAAGGATAAGTTGCTTACTTAAATTTAAACCAGCTCCAAGGATTAATGCACTGTAAGCTGCTGAAGTCAAATTATCAAAACAAGCTGGCTGTCAGCTATGGGGTTATGATCTCATTGTTATAAAAAAAATTAAAGGCGAGTTACTGCTTTAACAGTTCTGTTAAAGCCTCCCCAGGATGTCATATGAGCTGTCATCACTGTTAGCTGCTCAGGAAGGACAGCAAACCATTCTATTTCACACACACTGTCTCTCTTTCTCTCGTGCGCACACACACACACACACACACACACACACACACACACACACACACACACACACACACACACACATACATGCATATACAAAGAGACATACATGCGTACACACAGAGATGTACATAAAAATAAAGACACACACACACATACATGCATATACAGAGACATACATGCGCACACACAGAGATGTACATACAAATAAAGACACACACACACACACACACACACACACACACACACACACACACACACACACACACACACACACACACACACACACACAAAAAACGTTCACAACTTTTACTTTAACTCCATACAGAAGAATATACGCTGATGTTTGATTGTTTGGTCCACCATTTTTTTTCTTCTGTTTCCCTTGCCCTTGCATACATTACAGCTGACGATCTTTCTATGCTTCTGATGTATTTATTTGGCATCTCTCCCAGCCGTTCCTAAATACACTCCCAGTCTCCGAAGCTGCACATTCCTTTGGAACTCATTATCTCATACCAAAGGTATGACTAATAGTTAACTGTTGTCTGCCTGTGGTGTGCAGTTACCTTCACTGACCTTCATGTAGCTACTCTGCATCTTTCAAAACACATTTTTATACTTTTTAAATCTTAGACCTTGAACTGTTGCCCCCCAAAACTGAATCACACATCATGTGGCTTCGCTGTGAATCATGGCTTAAGATATTGATTGAACCAACTTGTTTCTGCTTGCTAAGCCTTAACTTAAGCAGATATATGCAAGTAAAGGAGTTTTCATATTTTCATATATGTAACTAGTAAACATTTAGTTCTTCGATTTTGTTAATTAGAAAGGCAATACAAAGCACACATTTTTTTCAGGATGACTTTGGAAGAATGCCCTGGGTAGGTGTCTTATTCTAGAACGTCATATAATAGGCAAGTAAAGTCTGAGACAGTCAAACACAAGAATCCATGATAATTACATAGTTATTTACAATTCTAATTAGATATTTAAAAAATAATCTTCAAGGTTTTGAGTAGTTGCATTTTCAATTTGCACTTTTGTGCCTTTTACTACATTCCCGTACTTTTGCTCTATACCTTCTTCAGGTTTTTCCTTTTTAGGCCACCTAATTTGACCTTTTTTGCTTTTGATGCATCGTTGATGTGTGCCACCCTTTGTACAAATCTTTTTCTAATCCTATCCGCCCTTTGAAGTTCCACCCTTGGCAGGTCATTCTTGAGCTAGTTTGTACACGTTAGTATAGCTGAAGGAAAGAAATAAAAAATTAGCAAGTTCCACAGACCATCCCCTAACTTCCTAACTGTGCTTCTCTCTATCTCTGATATGTGCATCAATGTTATATGTGAAGCTGCTCTGTGATTGGCCCATCTTTTCTTTGTGCTTGATACTTGTGTTTACTTACTAGATTATGCGAGAAACATCCCTACTAAGGGTGTAGCCAGGTATACTCCAAGGTATTTGACATCGATTGTCATTGGGTTGGGAGGGTGGCCTAATGGTTAAGATGTTTGCCTTACAAACACAAGGTGTAGGGTTTGAGTCTCACAAGGGATAATTGGCTAGGCTTAAAATGGCTCGCAAGGGCAGTTAGCTTAGTACTAATCTATCTATGAACCTATGTGAATGACTGAGTGGCATTTTGCCATGACTTGACAATAGTCACATTTTATTGAGTCCCAGTCGATCATCAGCATGTAGCAGTGAGATTTACCCGTGCTGCTCTGTAGGATCTATGACAGGGCTCATTTTTGAGGTTTACTACTTTGTAATGCGTTACTTTATTTTTGATGTGCTCTGATCTGATATCATGCATCACAAAGTAAACAAACATACTCAGTATAGCAAATACTTTACAAGTGTGACAGTGGTTGAGATCAGTCAGTCAGGACCACCTTCATCTGCTCTGTAATTTATCTCTTAATAACTCCGCAAATTGTTTAGCATAATTAGCACTACAGAAATGGTATGTTGTCCAGGAACTTACACTGTCTGGATGAGGAGCTACAGCTTTGACACTGAGGCTACTTAATGAAAGATGGAACCCATCACTGTGTAACCTGGTGTAGAGTTTTAAAACCCTTGGCTACATGTTGAGAAGCATTGCTATAAAATCACAAACTAGGAAGAAAGTTTTATTCAAGATAACAGCTTGCTTTGTCTAAACAATGTCTGCTACACAGAATAAGGCAGAAAGACAGCGAAAGGGAGAAACAGAGTATTCATGGAGATAAGTATGTCTAGCTAGAGTAACAATGGTTTAATTATCAGGTAGATACAGAAACGGATACATAGTCTGTGAGGTTTTTTTTTATTTGGAACACTTATCCTTTTTCAGAGTCTCTTGATGTCGGTCGCATTTCTGATTGTGGCACTTCAGACCCAAATTCTATGTGTTTGCAAAGGCAGATATAATGACCTGTGAATAACTCTTACAGGAAATATAGGATGATAGGATCGTAGGAGGGTACTAGGCTAATGGCCCTAGGGTCCTTACAAGCCTAGCCAAGTTAACCCTTCTTTTCAAGAGTGTCTCTTATGGGTAGATACTAAATCAGCACCTAAGAGGAACACAAGTGGAACCCCTGGGGCGAATTTATGGTTTCTCATCTAATCATCCAAATTACACTTAAATAGGGTCAATGAGGGGTTCTGCTTAACATGGATTGGAAGTCTATTCCAAAGATAAGGTAACCTCTGTGAGATAAATTTGTCCCTCCTGCAAGTTTTATTGATGTGACATACCAGGTTAAGGTCCCTTGGGTGTCTGACACGTGTACCATTTGACTTGTGATTGTGTAGCATTTCCGTTAATGCAGGGTCAGATATTGCCCTATATGCAAGGCACAGGTCACCTCTGAGCAGTCTGTATGACATAGAGTAAAGAGACAGTGATTTCAGTCCATCCACATATGACATATGTTGGAAACCTTGAATTTTCTTTGTAAGAAACCTTTGCGGTCTCCAATTGCTGCAGTTGCTTAGAAAGGTTCATACCAAAGAGAGCATTATACTCTATTATTGGCCTGATGAGGGAAGAGTACAGTGGGGTTATAACCTCCTTTTATCTGGAGGCAATGCCCTTCTTTATGAGGTGAGCAACATAGAATGTCCTTCTTACTACTGTAGAGACATGGTGATCAAAGGTAAGGTTGCCATCAACTTGCATACCAAGGTCTCTCACCTGTGATTGCATGCTTAAGGTATTGCTATTTATAGAGTAGTTTGCAGGAACACCACCCATGCTGAAGGGGATGATAATGCATTGTTTTGCACTGAGTGTAAATCCATGACTTTGGCACGAATCACTAGTCTAAGTCCTTGCAGGATATTGATTTCATCAAGGGACTAAATGATTGCTCCTAGTTTGCAGTCTTCGGCAAACTTTGCAGCCACAGACCTTTAGTTTTTACCCATTCTCTGGAGAAATATATTCTGAACTGTAGGGGCCTCAGAACAGATCCCTGTGGTACACCACAGGTTACTGGTCTGCAAAAGGAAGTAGAGTCTCCTGTTTTGACTGTATGAGTTTTATTTGTGAGCCAGTTTGCAATCCACCTGATAATATATGGGTTGGTAATCAACTGGGTGAGTTTATCAATAATACCTGAGTGGAGGATGGTGTCAAAGGCCTTGGCTAAGTTCAGGTAGGCCGTATGCACAGTTTTACCTTCATCAAGGGCTTTGGTGACTGTCTGAAGAAGACCACTAAGTTACGATCTCCCTCTGACGAAGCCAAACTGGGTAGGGTCAAGTGTTTGTAGGTTACCTATATCCTTGTTGATAAGGTCCATGATGATATGCTCCATAGCCTTGCAGATAAGGCTGGTTAAGCTTATGGGCCTATAGTTCCCGGGGTCCATGGCTGCACCCTCTGTATGCAAATGGATGATGGTAGCTGTTCTCCATTCAGCAGGCACAAAACCCATGCTAAGGCTGTGGTTGAACAAGGTACCCATTGGTGTTGCTAATTCCTGTTTTAATCCATTAAGAACGCAGCCTGGGATGTTGTCTTGTCCCTTTGAGGCTGCATTTTTAGCTTTGAAGAGGGTGTTTATGACTTGCTCCTTGGAGATAATAGGTGGGGGGCAGGTGGTAGGGAAGCTTTTCTTTACATCTGGTGGGGACAGGGGAGTGAAGTTTGCACTGAACCTGTCAGCCAGCAGGTTGGCTTTATCCACTGGTTCTCTATATGTAGTAATATTAACTACATGTTTTATACAAATCTGGGTTTTTTTCTTTGAGATTTTGAATGTTGCTAAAGAACACCTAATGGTTTTCTTTAGCTAGGGAAAGGCTCATCCAGACTCTGCTACACTTTGCTGTGAAGGAAAGGTTAGTTTGCTTTTATTTTTTGTATTACTGTATTGCCTTTCTATATTTTGAATACTGTAGTTTGTTTTCTTTACCTTGTGTTTTGCTTGCATTCTGTTTTAACAGCATATTAAAACTTCAAAAGAGACCACAGCTCTCTCTGTTCTGAGTCAGGCAGAATTTTTTTCCGCCCTCCCACCCATTTAAGTTGTCTTGTTAAATACCACTGTCTTTCTAGTTGCCCGCCTCTTATGTTAATCTGACCATATATCTCATTTCTCTCTACTTTCACTGGCTTATGTGAGTAATCACAAAATCATCATTTTTGAAATCCCACCCTTCAATTATTTAAATTTATTGGCCATCCTACAGTATTTCATAGTACCAAAATACAAAAGTGACCACCCCTTTCAATCCATCTTGCTGTTTTAAAAATAGTAACTCTCCACTAAACCTTAACTTTTTAAACAGGTAAAACTCAAGTTACCTACTTTCACATCTAACTTCACTAGTGCACACTGCAGAGTGCATTCTTTTCAATCTTACCTTTAAGCATCCCTGTGACTAGCACTTTCTCTAATACCTGCTGGAAAGCACTAGGAAGCCATAAACTCATACAAACACTGAACTCTCCTTGTTAACAAGGAGAAGTTAATAGTAGGCACAGTCTATAATTGCAAAGTACCTTGCTAAGGAAACAGCTCCTATACTTTACAAAGAAAAAGAAAAAAGCCCCAAACCAGGCATGTCCAAGGGTCAGCTTCCGGTGATTTCTCCTGTCCACCTGGTGAATCTGGGCATACTGGGGCAATGCAGCAATTGCCTCATGTACACAGACAACCCTCTCCTCCTACCACCCAACACTACAACCTGTGAGAGATGCACTTACATAGCCAAAATGGAAGCAAAGCTCTCTCCACCCAAGATTGTGCTAAACAGTCAAGAGGAGAAGGTTAACACCCACACTACACCTCAAGCAACACATAGCCCTTCTAAACCCACACCACCAACACCCACATATAGCAACACTAAATCCACATATGCAGAGGCCCTTAACTGTAACCTGCCCAAGCAACAAAGACCTCTGAAGCTGAAACGCAAACAAACACCAATCACAACCAATGTGTCACATAGTTCACAACACCAGTGTGCCACCCAGCAACAGCCCCTAAGGCAAGACAATGTACCTAACACTTTAGTCATAGGTGACTCTATAGTCCGGCACACTGATGTCCCTCTCACCAGGTTGAATAAGGAGAAAATTACAGTCAGCTGCCTGTCGGGTGCCAGGATCCGCCACATAATGCATGCACTCAAGTCACTCCACAACAAGTACAAATATGACTCTGTCATTGTCCATGTTGGAGTGAATGACTTGAGATGTACCTCCCTGGACTACATGAAAAGAGACATGGAAGAGCTCTCGGATCATGTGGCCCAGGCAGGTATGACCCTAGCCCTGAGTAGCATCCTGCCTTCACCCAGAATGATACCACAATATAAGGATAAAAATGATTGACTTCAACAATTGGCTAAGCTTATGGTGTCATTCAAAGGGGATCCAGTATCTGTCTGCCTGGGATGACATGATTGACAGACCACGATGCTTTGCCAGAGATGGTCTGCACCTGTCGCCCTGGGATTCAGGTTACTGGCTAAGGCTTTGCCACCCTATAGTGCCTTTTTAGGCAAACTTCAAAGGACAAAACCACCACCGTAACAGGTACAAGCATGCAAAATCTGAAGGTAATGCTACTCAATGCTAGAAGTCTAAACCTCAAAATGCACTCTCTCGAGGCACTCCTAAAAATGGAGAACATCAATATCTGTGCAGTAACTGAGACCTGGTTCAAGGCTCCAGAGACCACCCCTGCAATACCAGGCTACAACTCTTACCACACTTTTTGGCCACCAAACCAGGACCATAACACTAAAGGTGGAGGAGTGTCAATATTCACCAAGGATATTCACACCACCAGACTAGTTGGCCAACACAATGTGTCTGAAATTCTCCAAGTGCAACTAACACTAGGTAAGACTGCAATCCAAATTGTAGCTTGATACAGATCCCGCACCATACCCCAAGATTCTCACTACACCTTTCTAAACATACTGGAAAATATTAAGATAGAACCAAACACCCTAATAATAGGTGATTTTAACTACCCTGCCATTAACTGGGAAAACTACTCATGTCCCAACACCTTTGCGCAACGGTTCTTGGAATTCATAAATTCCAATGCCCTGGATCAACTAATCCATAGTCCCACCAGGGACCTGGTCATTACCAACATGGGAAATCAATGCTCCATACCTATGGTCACCCCCTCGTTAGTCAGGTCTGACCATAAGCTAATCACCCTTAACATCCACATCCCACCCCCACCCCCTAGTAAAGAAACCACCATAAAAAACTTCTCCAAAGCCAACTTCATGCTACTCAAGTCAGAAGTGACAAACTTCATGACACCCATGCAGACGGGAACTGAAAGTTCAACTGCTGAATCCTACACTAAGGCACTGTACGTGCACATCCACTCATTCATGAATCGTGCCATCCCAAATAGAACCAAAATGCTCTCATCCAAAAAAAGGAAGACAATCTGGTGGTCCCCTGCCATAAACAAACTTTACAACAAAAGGAAGAAACTTTTGCAGAAAAGAGGAAAATCCCAGAATGCAAAAAACTCCCTTACTAGCCTCAGTAAGAAACTGAGATGCCTCATAAAATCCTCCAAAGCTAGTTACGAAAATAAAATTGCCAAAGATTCCAAAGACAACCACAAAGCATTCTATAACTATGTCAAGAATCTAAATGGCAATGCTCAGATCTGCTCTGAGCTAAAACAGAATGGCATTAAATATACTGATCCGAAGGATATTGCAAATATCTTGGCAGATCGATTCAGTGCCAACTTCACCCCCCTCTCACCCCCTAAATGGCCCATCTCAATACCAGAAGATTGCCAAATTCCAGTAATAATGGCCACACAGGTACAAAACGCACTCTCTAAAGCCAAGAATACAGCATCCATGGGACCAGATGACATCCTGGGCTGTGTACTACATGAACTACAATATGAACTGGCACCTCACCTAAGTGTCATGTTTAATCATAGCCTCACCTCAGGTTTCGTGCCCACTGAGTGGCAGAGCCACAGTTATCCCAATCCACAAGGGGGATCCACCTTGGATCCCGGAAACTACCATCCCATCAGTCTGACAAGCCTTATCTGCAAGGCCATGGAGCGTATTATCATGGAACTTATAAACAAAGACATTGGCAACCTTCAAACACTGGATCCCACCCAGTTTGGGTTTGTGAAGGGCCGATCTTGTCTCCTGAACCTGATTGACTTCTTTGAATCAGTCTCCAGATCCATGGACAAGGGTAAGGTGGTCCACACAGCCTATCTAGACCTTGCCAAGACCTTTGACACCATCCCCCACTCTGGAATCATAGATAAACTTACTAAGTTGGGCATTAATCTGTATGTCACCCAATGGGTTGCTAAATGGCTTACTGATAGAACCCACACTGTAAAAGTAGCTGACTCCAAATCCAGCTCCAGACAAGTGACAAGTGGAGTCTCTCAGGGTTCAGTCCTGGGGCCGCTCTTGTTTGGCATCTACTTCTCTGAAGTACAGGCCAACACTAAGGGACTCTGGCTAACAAAGTTTGCAGATGACTGCAAACTGGGAGCCATTATTGAATCCCCAAATGATGTGGATACTCTACAAAAGGGCCTTACAGAAACAGATGCTTGGTGCCAGAGCCATGGGCTCAAGCTCAATGCCAAGAAATGTATTGTTATCCCCTTTGGGAAAAAACATGTATCCATGAATTACCATATAGGTGGCAGTACACTAAACACAGAAAGTGTGATAAGAGACTTAGGGACACAGGTGGACAGTGGTCTCACCTTCGATAACCACATCACCACAACAGTCAGGAAATCCTTCTATGTGGCACACCTCATCACGAAGGGCTTTTCATCCAGAAAAAGGAGGTCATTGTCCCACTGTACTCATCCCTCATTAGACCCATTATAGAATACAACACCCCAGTTGGTATGTACCTCTCAAGACATCTGCAACAACTGGAAAGGCCTCAGAAATACCTCACTAAAAGAATCACAGGCCTAAAGCAGATGCCCTACTGACCACCTTAAAAACTCCAGCTATACTCTGTCATATCGTCTACTCAGAGGCGATCTCTGCTTAACATACAAGGCCATGTCAAACCCAGAGCTGTTGGACATGCTACACTTAAAGAAATCCCAATCTCTCAGAGCTACACGCTCCAGGGATCTAAACCTTGTCATCACAATAAACAAAACATGCTGGAGGGATAGGTTCCTGACCCAGAGACTCCCCAGACTCTGGAATAGATTGCCCATACATGTCAAGCAGAGTGCCTCTTTGGACCTCTTCAAGAGGAACCTTGATGATTGGATGGGAGAAAGGAAATCCACCCCAGGGATCACGTCAGTCACCCTGCTAGACAGGGGTCCAGGAAAGTAAATAATGTGGGAAGAAATAGCCAGGGAATTGTTATGGCTAGGCTTGTATAGGCCCTAGGGCTGATAGCCTAGTACCAGCCTATGAACCTATGAACCTATATATAGTTTCATAGGCAGATTTAGAGGACTTTATAAAATGTGTTATTTGCCTATTTAAATTGAGGAGGGAGTGCTTCCGGGTTTGAGACCATAACTTCCTGCTCTTAGCAATTTATTCCTCTTATTGAATAGCCTGTTAATGGCTGATGTCCACCAGGTGGGTTTGCTCTTTCTTGAGGATCTTGCTTTGATCCTATCAGGTATGGCAGAGTTAATACAATTGTATAGATGCTCATATAAAACATTAGTGTATATTCCAGCATAAGTAACCTCTCCATCAGTGGGGGAGGGGGTAAGAAGCTGTTTATGCCATCACATAAGAGACTGTAATTGGCCTTGGTGAAGTTTTTCCATCTTGTTGCTGCTAGAGAGGGTCTGGTGTTACTGTTACTTCCAAGGAGACTAATTTGTGATCAGACCTCACCAGGAAGAGCAGCACACTTGGGGTGGTACAATGATCCTCCATGTTGGTGAGTACCAGATCCAGAATGCTTGAACCCTTGTGGGGGTGTCAACCAACTGGTCCAGGGCATTTAAGTTAACGAAGTACAGGACCTTTAGGTGAGAATGTTAGTACACTTATAATTAACCCAGTCAATGGACTGGTAATTAAAGTCACCCATAATCAGGGGGTTTGGCTATATCTTGATCGACTCAAGTAGATCCAGGTAGGCTGAGTGTGTTTCCTGGTTCATGGAGGGAGTCCTATAGCTGGCAATGAATTGAAGAGGGGTTTTACCAACAGTTAATTGCACCTGGAGTAATTCCTGGGAATTGCTTTGTTTAACCAGTGTATTTGCTTTTTATGAATATTGATACACCACCTCTTTCAGTTTGAGGTCTGAAAATGTGGAAGGAATTGTAACCCAGTAAGGCTGGCATGCTTTCCGCAGCCTTAAACCAGGTCTCCGTGACTGCACAGATGTCAGCATCTTCCAGAGTAAGGACTACTTCCAGTGAGTGCAGTTTCGGATTTCAGATCAGCTCCCTACTGAAATATCATCACTCATAATACCCAGTGATGGCACACAGAAAAAAAAAGACTGAAAATGCAGAGACCAAATCTTGCACGGAGTCTAAGAGTAGTGTAAGACTCCATGCAGCCTTCGCGATCCAGGAACAGCCCTAAAGTCCGTGTAAGAGACCAGCCAAAATGTCTCTTACATGGAGTGGGCGTGGATATGCTAATCACCTCACTTGCAGCCCAAAGGCATGCAAATGAGGTAGATTAGCGATCCACGAAGCCCAAAGCAGCCCGTGTAAGAGCTGTTTTAGCTACAGAAATGTACTCAGTTGAAAACTGAGTACATTTCTGCAAAAATCACAATGGAGCCATGTCAGCTTCAAATAAAGGGTGCATATGTGTCAGGCAGTATGCCAATGGCCAAATATGTGGCCATTGGCAAGGTACCCCGATGCAAATATGAAAAATAAATAATTTTTTTTTCGGCGATCGCCAATGCAATGCAAACGGGCTGCACTGTATAAAACATAAAAATGAAGGTTATAAACCCACAAATGTGGGTTTTATGCAATACATGGATTTACAATGCAGGGACCAGCAGACCAAAAACAACATGGCCACCGTTTAGTGGTTGCTAAGGGGGGAAGCTGAGTCTAAGACATGTAACTAAGCATTAGTAGGCAATCTGATGTAAATGAGTGTTAGAATACTGAATTCTACTGTCACATAGCAAATGAGCACATTCTGAGTAGTGTAAGAGATACATAAGGGGAGGAATAGAGTAGGAGATAGGTGACATCACAGGAGGGAATGGTAGAAAGAAATGCAGTTCATTGGAGGTCAGTGTTACATGACAGATATCAGACACATATCATGGAAAGAGGAGTGCCACAACATAAGCATGGGAAAGTCAAGAAATGGAAGGTGTACACTGTTGCTTACACCAACGTTTCTTGCTGGGCGTGCATGTGCACGTGTGCACGCCATGAAGCACGAGTAGGGCAGTGTGCGCACGTGTAAGGCAGACTGAGCATGTGGGAGCCTGTTGGCAGACTTGTAAGACTGTTTGCGCTGGTGTGCATGCGTTTTAACCTGAATAAGCAGATTCTGAACCGTGTAAGCATGTGTGCACGCGTGTAAGCCACTGTGAGCGTGTTTCTGCTGGTATGCACATTGCTCCCCCCTGAGAAAACAGAAAGGAAAAAGGAAGCAACAGAATTAGTAGGAAGCTAGCAGGGAATACTGCTGGAGCTAGCAGGTGAAAACAATTAGAAGCAGGATATTACACAGGCAGAATAGTAGCTCAGCCAAGCACTTAAAACTCTGCAAACAGCAGTGCAGGATGTTTCTCTCAAGAGACACTACAAGACAGGAGTAAGCTATTAGAAATGAAAACTGAAAAAGCTGAACTTAGAGCAGAAATGCTAAGGGCTGCCATAACTGTCATAAGGAGACATAGGCAACTTGCTGAGGGTGGTGACAATGCAGATGGTGCCAGACAACCCACAGTGAGGAGATGGAAAAGAGTGTACAGGCCCAGGGTCACCTACCACGGGTTACAAGAGCTGTAGATAGTAGAGCGCTATAGAGTGGACAGAGACCTCCTGCAGCAAATTGTCAAGCTGTGCAGGCCTCGCCTCACACACAGAACCAACAGAGGGGACCCCATCCCAGTGGAAACCAAGGTATGTGTTGGCATAAGAATACTAGCAACAGGTACCTTCCAGAGACCAACTGGTGATATGATGGGGATATCACAGGCATCAGCCTCCAGGGTACTGCACCAGTTCCTGGATGCTATGTCAGCACATGTCGGTGATCATGTATATTTCCCCAATGCCTGTGAGGTATTGGCCAGCAATATGCGTCTCTTCCAGCAAATAGCGGAATACCCTGAGGTAGTGGGTGCAATAGACTGCACGCACATACGCATCAAAGCACCAGCCGGTGAGCGGGGTAGGGCCTAAATTAACCGCAAGGGCTTCCCGTCCATCAACTGCCAGGTCATGTGTGATGCCCAAGGCATAATAATGAATGTGTGTGCTGGCTGCCCTGGGAACTACCATGATTCCCATATCTGGCATTTGACGCAGCTGTACCAGACATTTGCCAGTGGGGACATCCCACATGGACACCTAGTGGGGAATGCAGGTTATACACTGGAGCCGTGGCTGATGACACCCATCAGAAACGCACACACACCTGAACGAACGCCATAATAAGACACACGCACAAACACGTAATGTAATAGAGCGTGTGTTTGGGCTGCTCAACTCACGGTTCTGGTGTCTGGACACATCTGGTGGAGCCTTGCAGTACTCACCAACTACATGTACCCAAATTGTCATGGTATGTGCTATGTTACATAATATGATCTTGTGAAAACAGCTGCAGCAGGACCAGCATAGGGCCGGGCCATACAGCCCCCCACCATTGCCAAGGCCATCACAGGCAGAGCGTGACTCAGAGGAGGAACAACCTGAGCCTGCCCCAGTAGGCAGAAGGAGGTGTGCCCAGTATGCCCTGGCCTTGGCAAAGAGGCAATGCATAGCACATACACTGACTCAGTAGGAACCCTGTGAATGATACCCCTCTCTGACTCACTCATATAATAACAGGGATGCCTAAAATGACATAACCTGCTCTCAAACATGTACAGGGAGTGTAGTATGTGCATCTGACAGAGGCAGCCCTGCAGCACTACCTGAGGCATGAATGCCATGTGTTAAGCAATGTAACACCATGTAGTATATTGAGGACCCTGACTAACATCCTACCCTCACCAAGCATGACGCCACAATATGACGATGAGATGATCAATTGCAATAATTGGCTGAAGTATTGCAGTTAGTCAAAGGGGATCCAATGTGTGCCAGCCTGCGATGACATGCTGAGCATGACATGATGCTCCACCTGCTAGGGGTGGCATGCACCTATCAGTCCAGGCCTTATGGATACTGGCAAAGGCTGTTGTTACCCACAGCGTGCCCTGAATAGGTAAGGCTCAAAACACAAACCCACCTCCATAGGTATCACAAGGGATAAGAACCTAGATGTAATGCTACCGAATGCCAGAAGTCTAAACAGCAAGATGCATGCAGTCTAAACTCACCCAGTATGGAGAATGTTGATATCTGTCCTGTAACAGAAAACTGGGTCAAGGCTCACAACAGCACCCTAACACTACCAGGTTACACCTCATACTGTGCTGTACAGCTTCAAAACATGGAACAAGCTACAAAAGGAGGGTGACTAGCAATAATTGTCAAGGATAACCACACCCCCATGTTGGTACCACAACAAGAAGCAGCATGGACTAGCCATGGTCAAGTAACAGTGGCTAAAACTGCCTCCCAGTTTATAGCCCGCTACAGACTACCATCCTAACACCAGCAACTGCACCTGGCCTATGTTGGAATACATGAATATATCAAGCCCTCCAAACCACATTATATTGGGTGACTGAAAATGCCCAGACATAGACTGGGAGCATTATACTAGCTCCAACACTGTAGGACAAAAGTTCCTAGAATCCATAAACCAAAATGCCCAGGAACAACGTACCACTCCCACAAGAGGGGTAAGCATACTGGATGTGATAATCAGCAACATGGGTACTGGATGGCAAGATGAGAAGTGTATCCCTCACTGGTAAGACCAGACTATAGAGTAATCACACTGGATATACACATCCTGACCACAGTCCCTGGCCAGAAAACCACAGTGAAAAACATGTGTAAAGCAAAAGTTGCACTCCTCCAAACTGATGTAGAATCCATTAAAGGCCCTGTGCAGGTGCAAAATATGGGCCACACCTCAGAACCTGTTATACATGCATTCCATGAACACTGCCAGGAATGCTTGGATTATGCAATCCCGAATAAAAACAAAACACAATGCCATACACGCAGGCATCTGGCATGGTGGACTCCAACCATGCAAGAGAATGAGGAAGCTACTACATGATAGAGCAAACATAAAAAGGGAAGTAATCACTGATCAGTAGTATGGCAATAAAATATGTCCACACATACAATCCACTAAGGCCAGCTACAAAGAGTTGAATCTGTGAATCTTGAGGCAATGTTACACCTGCCCCAAGTACACAGACAACCCTCAACTCCCCCCAAGAAATACAAATATATGTGAGAGATGCAACCATTTATCCAAACCGGAGGCTGTGCTCCCTCAACTCAGTACTGTCAAAACTAGTCAGGAGGAAAAGGTTACCACACACACCACAAACCCAGTCCCACATAGACCTATCACAACTGCAAACTAAAGACATAAACACAGAAAAACATTCCTGGAGGCCCTAATTACAAACACACCACACCAACAGAGGCCTCCAAAGCAGACACCCAAGCAACCACAACCTCCAAACATAGCACATGCAACACATAGTACACAAAGCTGGTGTGCCAAAGAGTCACAGGCCAGAAGGAGAAACAACATGCCTGATACAGTTGTAATAGGTGACTCCATAGTCAGACACACTGCTGTCCCGCTCACCAGACTGAACAAGGGAAAGGGTACAGTAAGCTGCCTGTAGGCTGCTACAATACGCCACATAACAGAAGTACGCAGGTCACCCCAAAGCAAGTAGAAATATGATGCAGTCATAGTCCATGCTGGTGTGAATGACCTGAGATGTATCTCCCTGGACTACATGAAAAGAGACATAGATGAGCTCTCCGATTATGTAGTCCAGGCCGGTATGACACTGACCATTTGCAGCATCCTACCCTCACCAAGAATGATGCCACAGTACAAACACAGAATGATCAGCTTTAACAAGTGGCACAATTACTGGTGTCATTCCAAGGGGATCCAATGTCTGTCTGCTTGGGATGCCATGCTTGACAAGCCACGCTGCTGTTCCAGGGATGGCTTGCACCTGTTACCCCTGGGTGTCTGGATATTGGATAAGGCTTTTGCCACCTCCATAGAGCCTTTCGTAGGCAAGGCTGAAAAGACTAACACACCACCCTAGAAAACATAAGTGGAAAGAAACATAAGGGTAATGCTGACCAATGCCAGACGTGTAAACCTCAATATGCATGCTCCCGAGGCCCTCCCCAGTATGGAGAACATCGATGTCCATGCAGTGACAGAAACCTGCTGCAAGCCTCCTGACAGCACACCAGCACTACCAGGTTATACCTCATATCATGCTTTATGGCCCCAAAACCTGGACCAAAACATAAAAGGAGGGGGAGTATCCATATTCAGCACAGACACCCATACGTCCAGGTAACTGACAATGCACGAAGCATCGGAGACCACCCATGTGCAACTAACCTTAGGCAAAACTGCTGTACAGTCTGTAGCATGCTACAGACCACACTCTCACACACAGGAACCCCACCCAGCCATCCTGAAGACACTGGACAGTATGAATGTCCCACCAAATACCAAACAAGGTACTCACAAATTACCACATAGGTGGTAAACCATTATGTATGGAAGGAGTAATCAGGGACCTAGGGACACAAGTGGACAGTAACCTGTTATGTGACACTCACATTGCCAATGTGGCTAGGAAGACTGTCTATATTGGACACCGTATCATGAAAGGATTCACATCTACGTCAACAGAGGTCATTGTGCCCCTATACTGTTCTCTTATCAGACCCATAATCTAGTACAATGCCTCATTTGGGATGTACCTTACCTGACACCTGCAGCAGTTAGAAAGACCTCAAAGGTACCTCACCAAGAGGATAAAGGGTCTCAAATATATGTCATATGCTGCCTGGCTGTAGACACCCCAGCTGAATGCAGTCACATACTGCCTACACAGAGGCACTGTATGCCTGTTGTACAAGGCCATGTCCAACACAGGAGTAATGGACATGCTCCACCCCAGAAAACCAAAAGCCATCGGAGCTGTGAGAGTGAGAGATGTCAACCTCAACACATAATGAAATAGGATGTGCTGGAGGGACAGATACATAACCCAGAGGCTCCCTACACCCTGGAACAGAATCCCACTCCATGTTAGGCAGAGCCCCTCACTGACACTCTTCAACAGGAATCTTGCCAAGTGGCTGGATGATCGTAGATGTACACTGGGTGTCTTCAATGTGTCACGTCCAGACAGAGGCACAGTAAATTAAATCATAAATGGCCATAATATTCACATAGCAAGGGGTGGCGAAAGCCACACACACTCTGGCTAGGCTTATAAATGCCCTAGGGTGGATAGCCTAGTATGAACCTATGAACTTATGAAGATACAAATTGTACAGGACACTAAGGATAATCACAAGGCTTTCTCAACTGATGGTAGGAGCCTTGTTGGGAATTCACAGATATGCTCTGAATCACTCAAATATTACAAACAACATACCAAACACACATACATATTGCCAACATACAACCTGACAGGTGCAGTGCAAACCCCCCCCCCCCACACAGAATGCAAAATATCTATCCCAGCAGACTGCTGGCCCCCTGACATTGCAGATGCTGAGGTAACAGCCAGCATCTACAAAGCAAAACACACAGCAGCAATGGTATGAGATGGTGTCCTGGGCTGAGTCCAACATGGACTCCAAGAAGAATGGAATGCCAAATCACACTACTGCTCAATGTCAGCCTTACCACAGGATATGTACCCAAAGAGCAGTGTACAACAACAGTGGTCCTTCTCAACAAAGGTGTTGCTTGAATGGATACTGCAAACTACCACCCCAGAATCCTGACAAGCTTGGTCTGCACAGCTATGGAAAGGATCAGCATGTACCGCAGACATAAAGATATTGGGGACCTACTGACACCAGACCCTACCCAGTGTGGCTTTCTAAAGTGCAGATCCTGCCCCTTAAACATGTTTGACTCATCTGAAACAGTCATTAAGGTCATTGATGAGGGCAATGTGGTCCACACAGCGTAGCTGGACCTTGCAAAGGCTTCCATACAATACCCTATGTGTTCATTATAGATAGGCTCACCAGCTTAAATATAAACCCCTATGTCAGTAGAGGGGTTGCAAACCAGACCAAGGACAGAACTGACATGGTCAGACATGCTGCAGCCATGTCAGACTACAAACCAGATATAACTGGCATCCCACAAAGCTTGGTCCTGGGACCTCCCTCGTTTGGTATATATGTCACATAGGTACAGGCCAACATGGAAGCACTGTGTCTGAACATGTTTGCAGAGGACTACAAACTGGCCACCATATCTGACCCTCCAGCTGACACAAGCATCCCACAAAAGGGCCACATAGAAACAGACAACTGGTGCCATAGCCATGTCAGCAAGCTAATTGCAGAAAAGTGTATAGTCAACCCCTGTGGATATACAGTAAGTGCCCAACAATTACCACATAGGTGTTAACTCATTAAGTACTTAACATGTAATGAGAGACCTGTGGACACAAGGTGATAGATATCCTGCATTGGACAAACATGTGGCTGTAGTGGTTATAGAAACATACCATATACCCACCTAATCATGAAGGTTGTCAGATCTAGATAAGGGGAGGTCATTGTGGCTCTGCAGTCATCCTTCATCAGTGTTACAATTGACTACAATAGCCCTTGTGGGATGTACCTCAGCAGACACCTCCATCAACTGTAAAGTCCCCAAAAGTACCTCACCAGGAGTATCAAAGAGCTTGAACAGATGCCATGTGTTGCCTGATTAAACAAACTGCAGCTCCACACACTGCCATACTGCCCACCCAGAGGCAAGCTGTGCCTGATGTATAAAGCCATGTCCAAGCTGGAATCAATAAACATGCTGCACCTTGAACAATCTGAATGGCAGTGAGCTATGCACATGAGAGACCTGAACACCAGCACTGACATACATAGGACAAGCTGTACTGCATGATCCATAACACAGAAGCCACCCCCACTCATGAGTAAGCTCCCAGTACAGGTTAGCCAGAGAGTCACTCATCGATTCTCCACAAGAGGAATCTTGATGAGTGGATGGGAGATGATAGGTTTACCCTGGGTATCACTGTTATGTCACGGGTAGACGGAGGCACAGTATACTAACCATGACATATGTCATGGCAAACTCCACTTACAATGTGTGTTGAAGGACAAACACACTGTCTGACTAGCATTAGAAATGGCCTAGGGCACATCGCTAGTGTTTGCCAATGTACACCTATGTTGTGGAATACACTACCAATGCTGGACAAGCCTGGTTTAAGTAGTTCATATCTGAACATAATGCAACATGGTCAGATGTGCACAACTGGCCCCTAACCAGGCTGTTGTGCTCACTATGAAAATGTAAAGCAGTGATAGGACTAAAGCCCAGTATACTGTCCACCACAGTGAAAGTACTGAACCAGTACACTATACAGTACTACAGTGTTAGGTCAGTATGAAAGGATGTTGACAACTGTATGCAAAGTATCCCATGCAAACCCTGCAGGCAGAGTATAACCCCTGTTGTGTTCAGACACAAAGCAGTTGGACAGTAACTACACAACATGACACACAACACACAACCATAAACGTGAGATATTGTTGAAGTTCACACTCATCCACAAATGTGGTGGGCTGCAGAGTTCAACATATGGAAAGCTCACACTGGGCATGCTCGCACACTTTGATAAATGAGACATATGTCAGACAACATGCCATGGGAAGCCTGAACTGGGCATGCTCACACACTTAGGCCAAATCTCAGTTTAGCAGTTGGCCACACATATCTGGTATTTGTACGTGTTATTCCAGGAACCAACCACATTACAGCAATCTGCCCAGTGCACACAATTAAATGACTACAGAGACATACGTGATATAGTGGACCCCTCCCATATTCAAACATCTTCCACAGATACACAAGTTGTTCATAGAAACAGGGAATGCTATGGCAATAAAGACCTGCAAACAGTCTATCAGCAACAAATATTGTGCATCTGACAATTAAACATATGGGTGTAGAGGTCAACACTAGGCTGTTTGCCCTAGGAAATGACAGCTTAGCCAGAGTGTGCTTGGCATCTGCCTCCCCAGTACTGTAGGTTACTGTGCCACTGTAAAGTAGGTCACATAAGGCACCGTGTGAGGCTAGTGTGCTGTGCCTCTGTCAAGTAGGGACACAGTGGAGATCCCAGAGGTTGAATTTGCTAAGCCACATCCATGTTGTTGGTGTGTGATGGAAGAGGATTGCTGAGGACCTCTAACAGTAAGTGGGTGTCAATAACAGACTGAGGGGAGCCTTATCTGCATTGTCTGGACAATTTCACTGTCAACACTTTGTTGTGATGATTATGAGGGATTGAAGTGTCGTGCCAGTACTGTTCAGAGATGTCCTCCTTCTGTGGGCTACTGCTCTGCAATGTATTAAGTCACTCTGTCTGTTGGACAGCTCGGGCGGCGCAGTGGTGCAGCGGTTAATGCTGTCGCCTCACAGCCAGAGGTTTTCCGGTTCGATTCTCGGCTGGGGTGCCTTCTGTGTGGAGTTTGCATGTTCTCCCTGGGTTCGCGTGGGTTTCCCCCGGGTACTCCGGTTTCCTCCCACATTCTAAAAGACATGCTTCTGGAGCATTGCTCCCCGGGCCTCCACTGAAAACAGGATCTGTGGAACCTAGTCGGACATTCCTGGTCAACAAATATTAAATAAAATATATGGCTGGTGTACACCTGACAGGTGTCCTGTTGTGAAGCAGTCATGGGTATATTTGGGATAGCATGATCAATGCAAACCTTCCACATGCTCATAGAATGCAATTGTCAAGGATTATGCAGAGTAGCTTGTATATTCCCCCAGCATGGGTCCTTTGAAGTCTTCCACCCCAGTCTTCACAAGTGTAAAGTCTGCTTTTGATAAATACACTTTGTTTGCAGTGACAACCTTGCCTGGGTGTGGGGATGGGATATGGATGTCCAGGGAAAGGTGGGTATGGTCAGATATCAACAATGGTGGTCTACCTCTGGTGTGGAACAGTGAGTACCCATGTTGCAGATGGTCAGGTGCAATATGTATTCCCCCTTGTGGCTGTGGTGAGTGGTTCTGCCATAGCACATGCACTCACAAATTGTAGTGGCTGTAGGGTAATGTTGTAGAGGCCTCAATAGTTCCCACACACAATATACCTGTACCTGACGCTAACAACTGGAATGGTGTATGTGAACACCTGCATATCTTGGCACTGTTCCCAGGGAAGCAAAGTGTGTGTCCTGGATGTGGGAGGGGTGGTCTGAACTGGTTGTGTTGTGCGTTACAGGTCCTGTGGTCATGAAGTATGGTATAGAACATAACCTGCCAGTGCGATGTGCATATCTGACCCTGAAGTAGGTGGCTGCAAATGCATATATATGCTATCCCCCACCTGAAAGGTAGTACTAGATGTACATACCTCTGTAGAAATAATGATTTCAGCACCCTATAAATACTGCAGGTGCAGAACGAACGCCTAGTAATTTGAATAGTGTGCTCTGCTAATGCGTCTCCCTCAAGTGTCATAATATAGTTAGGTAGGGGTTTGAATCCTGCAAATGCTCAGTGTGTGTGTGTGTGTGTGTGTGTGTGGGTGAGCGGGGTTGGTGTGTGTGCAAGTATGTGTGAGGGAAATGTCCCTTTTGGCAACTGGGAAAACACACTACAGGATGCACATTCCCCTTTCTAAACAGTGATGATGTCAGCACCCTATAAGTACAGCAGGAGAAGGAAAACTTCCCAGTAATGTGAATAGCGTGCTCTGCTATTGCGTTCTTCTCGAGTGTCATAACATAGTTAGGTAGGGGTTTGAATCCTGCAAATGCTTAGTGTGTGTGGAGGGGGGTTAGTGTGTGTGCAATTCTGTATGAAAGAAATTTCCCTTTTGGCAACTAGGAGAACACACTACACGATGCACATTCCCCTTTCTAAACACTGATGATGTCAGCACCCTATAAGTACAGCAGGAGAAGGGAAACCTCCCAGTAATGTGAATAGCGTGCTCTGCTAATGCGAGTGTCATAACATAGTTAGGTAGGGGTTTGAATCCTCCAAATGCTCAGTGTGTGTGGAGGGGGGGGTTAGTGTGTGTGCAACTCTGTATGAAAGAAATGTCGCCTTTGGCAACTAGGAAAACACACGACAGGATGCACATTCCCCTTTCTAAACACTGATGATGTCAGCACCCTATAAGTATAGCAGGAGAAGGGAAACCTCCCAGTAATGCAAATAGCGCACTCCGCTAATGCGTCCGTCTTAAGTGTCATAACATAGTTAGGTAGGGGTTTGAATCCAGCAAGTGTGTGTTGGGGGGGGGGGTGTGCAATTACATGGGTGAGAAAACTGACCCTTTTGCCAACCAGTACAACACACCAGCTGCTGCATATTCCAATCTCTACACAGAGATGATGTCAGCACCCTACAAGTACAGCGGAAGAGGGCAAATCTCCCAGTAATGCAAATAGCATGCTCTGCTACTGCATCTCTCACTACTGTCATAGCACAGTTAGTTATGGCTTTGAATTCCACACATACCACGTGTGTTTTTGTCACACAGAATGCCCATGTGTGTGGGTTGTTGTTCACAATAATGCATGACATCGATTAAACCAGTAATGGCAATGGACACAGATGATGTATGTGTGTGCCAAGTACACATATGTACCTGTGACCTTCAATAGTTCCCATGTCTGACGAATGCCATATGTGAATACATGGTATTTGCACTGGATAACATTATGACTGTGGTCTTCTGTGCGGGTGCTGCATGTGGTATGTGTTTATACAGTGTGAGATGTATATGGTATCATCCTAGCACATCTGGTCTGGGGCATATAGTCTATATGTTGTTGATGAACAGGTGCTGCATGTTTTCACCTGTTGTGGGAGTGGTAACAAGTTGTTCCATAGCAATGCAGTGACTACATGCTAGGAACCTTTCAGCTAGGGTGTTGTAGCTACAGAAATTCATCAGCATTCAGTAATACGTCAGCATTCCTGGTGAGAGTATGATGCCAACCAAGGTCAGGGTCATACCAGCCTGTGCCACATGCTCAGAGAGCCCTTCCATGTTCCCTATCATGTAGTTCAGGGAGGTACATCACAGGACAGCCATAGTGGCATGGACAATGACTGAGTCATATGTATCCATGCCTCTGACTGACCTGTATGCTTGTGTTATGTGGTGGACCATAGTGCCCCACGGGCATATCACTGTCACCTTCACCTTGTCCAGCCTGGTGAGCGGGACCTCACTGTACCGGACAATAAATGTACCTAACACAACTGTAGCAGATGTGTTGTCTAGCCGTACAGGCTGTGTCTGTTTGGCACACAGGATTTGTGTGCTATTTGTTGCACATGCTGTGTTCTGGCTTAACGTATGCCTGTGTGCCAGCTGCAGAGGTGTCTGCTGCTCAGGCAGGATGCTATTCTGAGGCTCCACAATTGGCCCAGTGTGTTCACATGTTTGGATTGCTGTCAGTGTAGGTCTACATCAGACTGGTATTGTAGTCACTGTAGTATTTCATGCCACCTGACAGGTTATGCCAGTACTGGGTTCAGAGTGCTTAGCCCCCAGTTTGGCTATGTGGTTGTATCTCATACATGTGTTGTACATCCATGTGTAGGGGAGAGGGTTGACTGTGTACATGTGGCAGCTGTGACATTGTCTCATGACCCACATATTCCACAACTGTACCATAGAGGTGACTGACAAGTGACCTTTGCACATGCTACCATAGTATTGTGATTACCATGGTGATTAACAGCACATAGGGCCAATGGGGGAACAAGGTACATAGGTTCATAGGTTCATACTAGGCTATCTGCCCTAGGGCATTTATAAGCCTAGCCAGAATGTTTTTGGCTTTCGCCACCCATTTTAAATTTATTTTGCTATGCCTTTTTTCGAGGTTAGTATACTGTGCCTCTGTCTAACAGTGACACAGAAGTGATACCCGGGGTAAACCTATGATCTCCCATCCACTCATCAAGATTCCTCTTGAAGAGAGTCAATGAGGGACTCTTCCTAACCTGGACTGGGATTTTATTCCAGAGTGAAGGGAGCCTCTGAGTTATGAATCTGTCCCTCCAGCATGTCCTATTTATTTCAGTGCTGAGGTTCAAGTCTCTCGAGCACATAGCTCGATGGGATTTGGATATTCTGAGGTGCAGCATGCCCATTAATTCCAGGTTGGACATGGCTTTATACGTCAGGCACAGATCGCCTCTGAACAGGCGGTATGCCACTGAGTAGAGCTGGAGTTTCTTTAACCGGGCAGCATATGGCATCTGTTTGAGCCCTTTGATCCTCTTGGTGAGGTACTTTTGGGGTCTTTCCAGTTGTTGCAGGTGTCTGGTAAGGTACATCCCAACAGGGGCATTGTACTCAATTACGGGCCTGATGAGGGATGAGTAAAGAGGCACGATGACCTCCCCTGATCTAGATGTGAATCCCTTCATGATGAGGTGGGCTATATAAAATGTTTTTCTAACCACTTTGGCCACGTGGTTGTCAAATGAGAGATTGCTATCAACTTGGGTCCCCAGGTCCCTAATTACTTCTTCTGTACTTAATGGATTACCACCTATGTGGTAATTTGTGGGCACTTTGTTTTTGCCAAAGGGGATGACTATACACTTTTTGGCATTCAGCTTGAGGCCATGGCTCTGGCACCAGTTGTCTATTTCTATGAGGCCCTTTTGGAGGATGCTTGTGTCGGCTGGAGAGTCGATTATGGTGGCTAGTTTGCAGTCATCTGTGAACTTGGTCAGCCACAGTCCTTCCATGTTGGCCTGTACCTCCGAGAAATATATACCGAACAAGAGAGGTCCCAGGACTGAGCCTTGTGGGACACCACTTGTAACTGGCTTGGAGTCTGACATGGCTCCAGCAATTCTAACCATGTGGGTTCTGTCTTTGAGCCAGTGTGCAATCCATCTAGTGACATAGGGGTTTATATTTAAGCTGGAGAGCTTCTCTAGAATGCCCGAGTGGGGTATTGTATCGAAGGCTTTTGCGAGGTCCAGGTAGGTTGTGTGGACCATCTTCCCCTCGTCAATGGCCTTGGTGACTGTTTCAAAGAAATCAACCAGGTTTAAGAGGCAGGATCTGCCCTTAACAAAGCCAAACTGGGTAGGATCCAGTGTCTGTAGGTCCCCAATATCTTTATTGATGAGGTCCATGATGATCCTTTCCATAGCTTTGCAGACCAAGCTATTCAGGCTTATGGGGTGATAGTTTCCAGGATCTGTTGAGGCACCACCTTTATGGAGAGGGACCACTGTTGCTGTACGCCACTCTTTGGGCACATATCCTGTAGTAAGGCTGAGATTGAACAGTAGTTTTATGTTTGGGTTTAGCTCTTCTTGGAGTTCATGTAGGACACAGCCCGGGACACTGTCTGGTCCCATTGATGCTGTGTTTTTTGCTTTGGAGAGGGCGGCTCTTAACTGAGCATCTGAGATGTCGGGGGGGCAGCACTCTGCTGGGATAGATATTTGCCCTTTTGGTGTGGAGGGGGGGCAGTTTGCGCTGAACCTGTCAGCTAGGATGTTGGCAATGTCTGTGGGTTCGGTGTTTCTTTTGACATTTTGGACTAATTCTGAGCATATCTGGGAATTACCACACAGGTTCCTAACATAACTAAAGAAAGCCTTGTGATTATCCTTAGTGTCCTGTGCAATTTTCTCTCGAAGCTGGCCTTAGACAATTTTATGAGTGCCGGTAGTTTTTTGCTAATACTGATCAGTGATGCCTTCCCTTTTTGGGATTTTGCTCTATCATTTAGTAGCTTCCTCCTTCTATTGTATAGTTTGTTTATGGCTGGGGTCCACCAGACAAGACATCTGCCTTTGGAGGATTGGGTCTTGGTTTTATTTCGGATCACATGATCCATGCATGCCTGAAGGTGCCCATAGAATGCGTTTATAGAGAATTCTGCGGTCTGGGCCGTATTTTCCACAGGCCCAGGGGCTTTGAAGGTTTCCACCTCGGTTTTGAGGAGTGTGAATTTGCTTTAGAGAAGTTTTTCACTGTGGTTTTCTGGGCAGTGGGTGGGGTTGGGATGTGAATATCCAGTGAGATTAGTTTATAGTCTGATCTTACCAGTGAGGGATACACTTTTGGTCTGGAGCATAGAGTCCCCATGTTGGTGATGATCAGGTCCAGTATGTTTTCCCCTCTTGTGGGAGTGGTAACAAGTTGTTCCATAGCATTTGAGTTCATAAATTCTAGGAACATTTGGGCTAGGGTGTTGGAGCTAGAGTCATGCTCCCAGTCTATGTTTGGGTAGTTGAAGTCGCCCAATATAATGGTGCTTGGAGAGACCTTCATATTTTCCAGTGTTCTCAGGAAGGCCGAGTGCGGTTCCTGGGTCTGGGAGGGTGGTCTGTAGCAGGCTATAACCTGGAAGGCAGTTTTACCCACTGTTAGTTGCAGATGGATAGTCTCTGATGCTTCGTGCTTTGCCACCAACCTGGAGGTGTGGGTATCTTTGATGAATATCGATACTCCCCCTCCTTTTATGGTTCGGTCCAAGTTTTGGGGCTGAAAAGCATGGTATGAGGTATAACCTGGTAGTGCTGGGGTGCTCTCGGTAGCCCTGAACCAGGTATCTGTTACTGCACAGATATCAATGTTCTCCATGCTAAGGAGAGTTTCGAGTGCGTGCATCTTGAGGTTTAGACTTCTGGCGTTGAGTAGCATTACTCTTAGTTTTTTATCCCTTGTGATACCTATAGAGGTGGGTTTGTCCTTTGAGCCTTGCCTAACAAAGGCACTATGGGGGTAGCAAGAGCCTTTGCCAATATCCGAAAGCCCAGGGGTGACAGGTGCAAGCCGTCCCTAGCGAAGCAGGTGGTTCAACAGAAGGTGAGTATGTGAGGGTGTAGTGCCTGTGATTAGTTAGCACTGGCATATATGACTGCTCACGTGGACAAATGCCAGGTAAGTCATATGCAATGTGCCACAGGCAACGTACATGTGAACAGGATAAACAGTGACGTTCTGTCAAGTGAGACATGGACATACATATAGTAAGCTATGCAGATGTCACTAGGAGTCCACAGAAGCTCTCTAACTCTGCATTGCAGGTGGAATCAGTGTTCCAGGGTAACTGCAAGCAAACATGCATGCAAACAAAGTTACAGTAAGCAGGGCTGCATGTAGTCCATTGTACAACAAACAAGCTGTACCACTTCCAGTAGGTAACAGTGCAAATATGCAGGCACTATACACATGTACATGGAAATACACAGGTCAGATGGCTAGGGTCCAGTCTCAGCACACACAAGTGTACAGACCATGTACCATCAGGATGTACAATAACTGGATGGAAACCCATGTGCTCATACCTGCAGTAATACACATGTCAAATAACAGACACTG
The DNA here is from genome assembly GCF_019279795.1 of Protopterus annectens. Classification (NCBI taxonomy): domain Eukaryota; kingdom Metazoa; phylum Chordata; order Ceratodontiformes; family Protopteridae; genus Protopterus; species Protopterus annectens. The sequence goes on along the minus strand of NC_056744.1, from coordinate 1,637,256,800 downwards.
AGCCTTCACTCAGTGGTTCCATACTTAGTAGGATGTATGCTACCTGGCCTGCCACCACAGTATCCCTGACATGTATGGGGACTCTCCCTCCTGTGACAGTTAGTTTTGTGTGTTGGGGCTGTCTAGCATGGTATGAGATGTGAGCTTGCAGTGCTAGGGTGCTCCTGTGTGTCCTGTACCAGTCGTGTAGTACTGCACACATATCAACATCCTCAAACATCCGCATTGCAGAGTCCAGTGTGGGCAACATGCCACTTGCAGTTTACATGTCCATCATTGCGTATCAATACTTTCATTACCTTATCCCCTGTGCTACCTATGTATGTAGCCTTCTGTTGACATCCTTACCACTAGTATTCCAACATGTGCAGATGATACACTATGGTACTTACCATGGGTGTAGACAACAGTACATGACAATCATACCCTTACTGCATCAGGCATGCTGGGATATACCCACAATTACATCAGCACACAGTACTTTTAACAACATGATACTATTAATACATGTCTATGTAGTCACCCTGTGCATCAGCAACATGTTAACCTGTACCTGCACTGATGTTACAGATTACAGGAGGTGGCACAGTTTCATCATATGCACAGGGTGTGAACTTGGTATGCCTGAGTCAGCCACCGATACCACCAATTGACATGTATGTGTATGTGTGTTGGTGAGGGACAGCAGTACAAGGTGGGGCAATGTTGATGCAGTGTGTGCATGTATGCAGTAGCCCTAGGTGTTGTCAATTTGCATGTGTGTATGGATGCACACAATTCCACCTCATGGCTGCCATATACTGGTGTTTGTGGACAGCCACAGACTGTACCTGCCAGGTCATGCAGATCAGTGTCTCTGGCCACAGACATGGTACCTGTGCCTTGCAGGGGTGCTACGGACCATATCCGGTACCAACCCAGACTGGGTACTGTCATCAGAAGCAGGTGTGCGTTGACTGGACACAGATCCCTGTCAAGCCTGGCCAGAGCCACATGCACGTGGTCTCCTGGGGCGGTCTGATGACAGCACAGACCCAGCATTGCTGGGGCTGCTGCTGGCACTAAGGGGGCGGCCGCGGCCCTGTTGTCATCCGTGACGACTGCCAGCTGCTGCTGTTGCTGGCATACACCCACGTCAATGCCTCAACCATCCACCATCACCCTGGCTCATGGACATGTAGTTGTGGAACCGAGCTAATATGTCCCCACAACGTCTGTCTATGACATCGGTGAAATTACGGATGGCAGCCGCAATGTCATGCATACTGTCACTCATGGCTGTGCGACATGCTGTCAGCTCCCTCAGACCCTGTCTGGTGTACCATTCCATACGTGACTGTGACTGTGCCTGCATGACGGCCCAAAACATAGCTGAGGTTGTAAGACCTCTGTGGGCACGTCTGACAGGGGCAGTATGCCCACGGATGCTCCCATGAGAACCCCTGGACATCTGTCTGTGTGGTACCATCTCAGGGCCATGCCCATGGCTGCTGTCTGGGGAAGCATGTGCCACAGATACCACATTACCCTGGTCAATGCCCACTGTATCCTGTCCATCACCTAGGGACATTGGTGATAAAGGGTGTATTGGCAGGATAAATGTGTGCATTGATGGGGTTGACAGCTGTGTACTGTCAATTGGCTGACCAATGATGGACCCTGGCATACCTTCCTGTGCCATTACACAGATGTCATCATTATCAGTACCCATGGCACCTGATTCAGGTTCCCTGCTGCATGACACCAGAACAGCACCAGAACCTGTGGGAGGGAAACAGGAAACGCAGTTTACAATGTCTACACAATATTACCAGTGATGCACACATCCACACATGCACAGGTCCACACATGCACACATACACACATGCACACATGCACAGGTGCACACATGCACACATGTACAGGTGCACACATGCACACAGTTGCACACAGTTGCACACTACTCAGCATGCGAGATATCAACACACAGACACAGACACACCTGCATGCATACACAGAGCACTACTCAGTGAGCCTAATATTACTATTACTATCAAGACTATTAAAGGTATTGTTAATACACACTCACCAGCATGGATAGGCTGCATTGCTGTTACACCGGAGGGACCTGCAGAAGTGAGGAAACTAATGTCAGTGGGCACAACTGTGCTATTGTTACTGAGTATGATACAGGTCAGTAGTACAACAGTCGCCTTTCACAGGTCAGCTGCTGATATTGAGAATATCACACTTGCACATTAAATACTATGATGACAGCTACAAACCAAGGACACACCACACACATGCATTAACTACCAGTGTACACAACAGTCAACTATACATATGGCATATTACCTGCACACTTGCAGTCTTGCTGCTACGTGGCTCCAGCCTCCATCATAATGCATGTCTGCTGCTGTTGTTGTTGTTGGCGGACTGGAGCCACAACACTTATGAGTAGTCCCTCCAGTCTGGTGAGTGGGGGATGTGTAGCCACCCCACCACCTGTGGCAACCTGTTGCCTGTGGATATCCGATGCACGCTGATGGACATTTCTGATTAAATCACTGCAGTGATGTCGTACCTGCTCATATGTCCTATTATGCATGCCTATGTCATTTACCCGACGGACCAGGTCTTGCCACAGTGCAGCCCTCTCCTGCTGATTCTGGCTGGTGCGGGAAAAGTGTATTGCATAATCCCGCACCAGGATCTGGTGTATCTCCTCATCCACAGCTGCAGAGTAAGCTGGGTTGCGCGGGTGAGCCATGGTCCTGAAAAAGGAAATAACATGATATCAGTAAAATATGTCAGCAGAATTTGGCACACATACTACACATGCTACTCGACTGTTGTGATACAACATATCTCACATATATAGCATCTGTCTATTGGTGGCTACACATGTAAATGGCCAGGTATCAGTGCTCAGCCAACAACTGTGCAACAGTACCTGGCACACTCCATACGACATACTACCAAACCCCAGCAGTCAGAACACTGATTCAGGTCCAAAGCACCTCCTCACTCTGGGGGTTTGTATCGAGGTACTGTATGGGGTACATCATCAACTACTGTGAGCTGACCACAAACTAATTGCCCTGGATATACATATCCCACCTCCACCACCAGCACAAACGACTATAGTGAATAACATTTCAAATGCAAACTTTACACTTTGTAACAGTGACATGGTATCCTTTCAGCCCACTGGGCCAGTGGAAGACACAACCCACAATGCTGACCCCTTCACAAATGATTTCTACGGACATCTCCGAGAATGCATGGATCATGCAATCCCATATACGACCAAGACACTCTCCACAAAGGGACAGCATCCTGTCTGGTGGACCCCAGCCATAGACAGATTGTATAACAAAAGATGGAAGCTACTGCAAGACAGAGCATAATTCCATAAAGGGAAGGCATGTCTGATCAGCACTAGTAAGGAGCTATTTTCTCTCATACAAAGATCCATGGGCAACTTTGAGAGTGAAATCAACAGGGACACTACAGATAACCACAAGGCCTTCTTCAGTTATGTTAGCAACCTGGTCAGAAACCTTCCACTATGCTCATAGTTAGTACACAACAACAAATAATTCACTGAACCCACATATATTGGCAACATTGTGGCAGACAGGTTCAGTGCAGGTTTCCCCCCTCCCTCTCCCCCAAAATAAAACATACTTATCCCAGATGACTGTAACCTCCCTGTCATCACAGATGTCCAGGTGAGAGCTGCCCTCAGGAAAGCAGAATACACAGCATGAATGGGACCTGATGGTATCCCCGGTTGCATGCTACATGAACTCCAAGAGGAGCTAAATACACATACAGAAGTGCTATGTAACACTAGCCTGACTACAGGATATGTACCTGTACACTGGCGCACAGCAGCAGTGGTTCCACTCCATGAAGAGGCACCTCTACATACCAATACAATACAACACAATACAATACATTACAATACAATACAATACAATATGCTATTGCCCCTGGGACTACAGCAGCATACTGTTCTGCTACCCTGACCATTGTGACACGTGATGTGATGGTACCTGCTGCTGTCAAACAGTTACACAGGGTGACTCATATGGCATATTACCTATCTGACTAACATTCAGCAGGGGTATGTGTGACATGTACTCATGGGGAGTCTTGCTTCTTAACGCTGTGTGGTTTATTGCAGGGTATGTCTTATCTGTGGGTAGGAACCTGTACCTCCACCATGTGCTCTCTATTGCAGTGTCACGGATGACACACAGCAGTCATTTAGGTTGTGGATGGTGTGAGGTGTTACTATGGTTGTTGGACATCTGTCATGGGTGTGACTTAAGTATGTAAATCCAGGAGTGGTAACCTCTATGTGGGTAGTATGTGTGTACTCTGTGGTGTTGTCAGTCACTGTGCATTGGTAATGTGTTTGAGTGCATTGTCACAGTGTTGTACATGTCACTGTGTCCTTCTCCATATCTGTAGCTGTCATGTGAGGTACATACTGTGGCAGCCATTATGTGGTGTGGTGATTTGAAATGGGGTATGGTACTCCAGTTTTGACACTGGTGTTCACTCCATGCCTTTGTCACCAGGCACCTGTTGCAATACATCTGTACACATGTGCCTCACTCAGAATATATATACGTCTCTCTCTTTATATATATATATATATATATATATATATATATATATATATATATATATATATATATGTATATATATATATATATATATATATATATATATATATATATATATATATATCTATATTTATATATATATATTTATATTTATATATATATATACTGATGTACATATATTGCTATAGATATGGAGAGAGGGGGGGTGTGACAGAGAGGCAGTGAGAGTGACAGAGGGGGTGGGACAGGGGGAGTGTGAGATCGTCATATACAGTCATACTTGTAGATAGTCAGATCTGTCTGTCTATGTATATGTATCTACATATATCTATATCTGTATGTGTGTATTACATATATATGTTTGTACATATTCTATCTATCTACATCTGTCTATGTATTCCTACATCTCTCTCTATGTATGTATACATATATGCATATTATATATATATATATATATATATATATATATATATATATATATATATATATATATATATATATATACATACATACATATATTGACATACATACGTATCCATATGATAGATAGGTATATCAACATGTTTGTTTACAAAACTGTATACACACACTAACATACTGCTAAACATACATAACTGTGAAACCTACTTTGTACATTGCACTACAACCTATATTCAACCTACATTGATATGTGCACATAGATGCTCTCACATACATATGTATGTACAGCCTTCACTGATAGTTACTGTATGTCCCCTGCCCTTTGCACATCTTCATATACATATGGATACAGACCAATGACACATATGGAGGGTTCACAGTATGTAGACTTTTATAGTATTACTTTACATTACCTGTGTTTGTCACAGCTGCTTGTGTTGCCATCTGGTTTTGTGTCCTGCTGCTCCACTTGCCAGTTGTCAGCTTTCAAGTGGTTGTTGCTGACCGTTTTTTTTTTGTGTATGTTTAATTTTTTTTTCTCTGTCTCTCTCTCTCTCTCTCTCTCTCTGTCTCTCCCTACCTCCACAGGGTGCAATGAAAGTATTGCATGTGTGGACTGGGAGTACAGCATGCTTTTGTAGGTATCTGCATATGTCCATGTGATGGCCTCTGCACCAATTGTTAGCCAGCATTTGCTAATTGCATGCAGCCAGTTGTGGACTGATTGCAGTTCTCACTGTGATTTCAGGACAGTGCTATAAAAAGGTATGTGAGATAGGCGTAGCCCTTTCAGATTTTAAGGGCAGGGACCATGCTGGTATGCTGTTGACACTGTTCTGTGAGTGTAAAGGTTAGTATCTCTCTCATATTTCCGGCTGTGTTGTAGATTAACATTTCTCCATTCATTTCTCCAGTTTCCTGTACTAAGTGTGTATGTACACTGACACCTAAGACTACTACTACTGTTAATGTGGGTGTGTGTGCTTTCCTGTGGGACATGTGGTGTAACTGGTGTATAGCAGTGGCTCTTGCACTTTGTTGCTATGGCTTCAATATTTGCCCTTTACATTCACTACTTGTATGCCTGCTAGGTGTCTTGACTGTAGTGTGTTGCTGTGGCTTTCCTATTTTCCATGTACATTCACACCTTGGAATGCTTGCTATATCTGCTAGGGTGTTACTGCATGCAGTGTGGTCTGGCCATGGTGTGGGCCTTGACATCTATTAGGGTATTTGAGTATGCTGCTGAGCAGGCCCCAGAGACTCTCAGGTGCATCTTTTATCTGCCTCATGGAATGGTACATATCAGTGGGGTACACCCATTAAATTGTCTGGTATTCTGCAGTTGTGACTGTGGGATAGCATGAGCATATGTATTACTACACTATTTCTGCCGTGCAAGTGGTGCATACTTTCAGTACTTCATAGTTACCATTGCATGTGTTGTAACACCTTTCTGCCTACTATTTGTACATTTCACATGGAGTCTGTGGGGCATCCCTGTAACTCAGTCACTGTTGCTATGTCTAGGCTCTTAACTATTCAAATATGGCAGTGTCAGACCTCTCAAGTGTACAGATATTTGCAGGTTATCCACATTTCTGCCTCATATTTTGGTCAATATCTCATGAACAGCTCTTTCTGGCAAATCACTCTGGGCTCAAGTCAGACTATAGTGACAAACATTTAAGTTTCAGACTTCATACCCTTCCAAACATCCAACAAAATGCAGAACCTGTTACTCTCTGAACTGTCTAAGTTTGTTGTAACATTATTTGGAATGTGTCCCTGTTTTTGGCCCTTTGCTCCACATATTTTATTACTTGGTCCGGATGTGTTCCTGTAAGAGGTTGTGGGGTATGGGCAGTGATTATCTTGCTGTGAGTATGTGTGTGGCTTGCAAGGTGCTACAGTGACATTATTACCTACTAGCTACCAACTAGCATGGCTGTTTCTGTTCGCACACTACTATTATAGAAATCCACTAGATTTGACAGTAAATATACATGACATGCTTTGTGTACTACACATCCTATATTCCCTTTACATTCATTCCTACTATTACATGATATATTTATTGTAGCACAATGTTCTTGTATAACAGTCATGGCTTAGTGGTAAGTCATGTAGATTGCTGTTTCCAAGGTCCTGGGTTCGGGACTGACAGTGGGATTTTATTTTGCTTTTGAACAGACTACAGGACCTGTCATTCAGAGTGACTAAGGCACTTTTAAGCAGTTGTAACCGGGTTAGCGCTGGTTTGCGTGGAGCTATGCGCACTGGTGTTCAGCTCTGCGCACACCCACTTACAACCGCTTAAAAGTGCTTACTCTTGTGCACACCCGCGCTATTTTCTTTGAAAGAAATGAAAATGGGGAGACAAGAAAGTGGTGAAAAAGGGGTCACAAAAAGGGTAAGACAGTAGGGAAACAAGCTTGGGTTTTGCAGGAGGGATGTAGGTAAGGCCCATAGCTGCCCATTTTTTCATCAGCAACAGCTGTGCATATGTTTGTAATTTGGTGTGACATTTGAAACCTTCCACCCCTGAGAGAGGTGTAAGGACAACAATAATACTTGTTGTACAGCCAATTGTAATTGACAGTTTCCATGTCCAGCAGACATGTGTGCGAAATGGGCAGCTATGTATGGGGCGTAATTTTTTTGTGGGTACAGAGTGCCTTTTTTCAGGTGAGAGTGGTATGTCAGGTAAAGGAAGCCGGTATAGCTGGGGAGGTAGGTTGGGTAGATCAACAGCCAAGACAAACAAGACGCATACAGGGGCGGTGTATGACACATGTGGGGGGGGTTACACAATTGACGGGGACGGATGTTTGGATATCTAGAGCCCATGAACCCACAGATGGCAACAGTGGAACTGATATCCCCACCCATGGGCAGTTGCCACTGTGCCTTCACTGCCCAGGACGGGGCTGTGCTGGGGGCTGTGTAGGCCGGGCAGCAGGCATGCCCGTTAGTTGTGCCACCTGTGCCTCAAGCTGGCGTAGGGGCCTAAGAACAGCTTCCTGGATCTCCCTACGCACCACAGTCTGGATGCTACAGAGGGTGAGTGGTTGTTCTCCTCCGGCCACACTTGCAGAGGGGGGATGAGCCCCATCCCCTGCAGCACTTCCACCCGCAGGTGGCACAGGGCCACCGGAGGAGGGTCCGGACTGGGCACTACTGCCAGGTGCACTCGTCAGTTGAGGTGGGAGAGGTGGGTCCGCTGGAACCCATCTTCCCTGTCATCCTATGTTTTGCATTATGTCATGACAGTTTGGGTTAGTAACATACAATACCATTCACAATTAGTTGTAACAGCATGCATTAGTATTCCCATTAACCAAACACCCAGATATTCAAACCATTGAACAGCAAGCATAACACATGCATAATTTGAACAGCAATACACAGTCCAACAGCATGCAGGTTGATTGATGGCAACAGGCCATCAGGTTTGGATGTATGAACAGGGCAGATGCATCAACATACATGCAAATATGTATGACCCAACAGGACAAATGTCCAGGGGTGTTAATTGTGATTGCACATACCAATTTCACGTGGAATGGATTATATGTGGTTATAGGATAGGGTGAAGAAAATTTAATTAACACCTTCAAATACCAATACATATGCTGTACATTTCAAATAGCTGCAGATATATACACACTACAGTTCTACCTACAGTTTCCTATGTGATAACTACTTCAAGTTGGTGATAGGAATGTTACTGCTACATTGATATACATTTTCATTTTTATTCATACACATTCATATCTGGCTCTGTTCGGCTACATCATCCTGCTACATTTGCTTTATATAGCTATAGACAACTGTGGATGTTTGGTATTTCAGACAACCATACTATCTGCATATTGCAGACTGAGAGCAACATATCCAGATTTTGGGATACACATTCCAGCTGCAGGAACATTTTGAACACATTTCGCAGTTTGATTCTGCTTGTCATATTCATTCCATTCTGTACTGACTGCAGTATACTTTATTCAGGAGTTATTACTACTTTATTGGTGGATTCATAACTCTTTCTCACACTCTCTCACTTGTTTTATTTTTACAATTCAGGATGGTACTTACTTCTAGACTTTATTGACATGTTTTACCTGTAGTTATTGCAATCATTTCCAACAGTATCACTTCTGTCATGTTTCTGTATTTCAACAGGGATATATTTCACAAGTGTTTTACTCAGCTTCTGCAGCTGTACTTTTCAGCCTGCTGCAGGTTGTGTACTATTATATTACAGGTGGGACATCTTTATTTCAGACTTTATTTCAGACATTTTCATTTTTCTGTTTGGATTACAGACTGCAACACACTTTTGTAATCAAGCAATACTTGCAAACCCTCTTACACTGTTGCTTGCACATTTTATTACTTAGTGACTACACTGCACTCTTTTTCTAACTGTCATACTTTTATATTTATTTACAGTTACAGGGAGAGGATTACTGACCTGCCTGGTGGTGCAACCGCACCAGCCTATCGCCATAGGCTCTGCGGTTCACAGAACGGACACCTGCAGCAGTAATATAAATAAAGTAATATTCGAATACACATCTCCATAATATCAGCTAGGTTAATTTACATAATTGGATGTAACTTACTCAGTAGTGGGGCATTGGGCATTTGCCGGGCCTCCTGGATCCAATGGTTCAGTTGGTCCTGCTTCCATCTCTTCAGGTCCACATGGTGGTGACGGACCTGCTCACCAGTCCTTGGTATCCCTGTGGCACTGGTAAGATCATGAGCCAACCGGTCCCACGCTTCAGCCCTATATGCTCCCCACAGGACCTGGCCCTGCATGAGTTGGGCCTCATGATTGTGGACAAGGAGCCAAACCATATATCTGGACTCCTCAATGCCCCACTTCTGTGCTCGAAAGCAACTACCCTCACCTACACCTGACATTCTGGCTGCAAGTTGGTTCTACAATCGGTTATGCTGTGTATTCCCACATATGGGGCTTATATATATACCGTTTTTCCCGCACTTATCTGTGATTGGCCATTTTGGAATTGTATCAGCTTCACAAAACCTGCTTTGTCATGCTCCTCTTTCTATTCATTCCTATATATTTGCTATTACTGCATTTTTGAGTACAGCTGTCATGGCTTAGTGGTTCAGTACCTTGACTATGGTGCATGGTATCCTGGGTTCGAACCTGGCCACTGCTTTTTATATGTTATGATTGTCTACACAGGCTAGGAGGTGTGTCTGTGTAAAGGCAGTTTTGTTACAGCTTGTTCAACGTTGCCTGTCAGTTAGCTTGTTGGCGCGGTGCGCAGCTCCGCGCAAATGGGTTATGCTGCTTTATGCTTCTTTTGGCTGTCAGCACGCATATTACGCTCAGTTCAGCTACGGGCACACAGTTTCAGCGTGTTAAACCACTGCTCACCTATGGGCACTCATTTTGCACCTGTTAAACCACTGCTCACCTTTGGGCACTCATTTTACACCTGTTAAACCACTGCTCACCTACGGGCAGATGCACTCAACTTGTTAAACTGTAGCTCAGCTATAGGCACATCTGGCATTTTTTTTTATTTTGTTATCTCACATTTCTTCAAAATAAATGGCCCATTTCATTACATTTTACATAAAATATACTTTTATATGTGTACATATATGTCAGGGACTTGTTTCATGCTTATTTCACTACAAATAAAAATTGATATTGTGGGGGCTCGAACCATGACTGCCTGCTCTTCAGCCGACATCTCTACCGCTACGCTATTGCTTTTTGGCTTACTTTGCATATTTAGTTCTTATATGCTTTTCCACTGACTGCTAACTGTGGCTTAGCTACGGGCACGCCCGCGCAAACGAGCGCAATCACGGGCAAACATCTTTACAATTTAAAAAAAAATAACATGTTCATTTATATATTTTATGTTCATAGTCTGTGGGGGCATGTGTTGTGTTGTGTTTATTCACATTTCCATGGACTCTGTCGTGGGGGTTTACGTTCGGGATATTTACTCTTCTGGGGGCGTGTCCTTTTGCAGGGCTCGGCCTACAGGCACGCCCCCTACTGTCTTTCACGGACCGTGTAAGCCTTAGGTGTGATTCAGCATGCCCTCATGCATATGCATGACATGCTGATGTCACACCGTTTAACTGCAGCCACCGTGTAAGCCTTGTAACTCTTACATGGAGGCTTCGTGAATCCTGCCCAAACATTGCTCTTCTCCTTTAAATTTCTTTTTGCATAGTAGAAAGCTTCCCTGCAGCTCCCTGCAACTCGCGATGTGGGATGCAATCCCCCTGCACTTAAGTATTCTAACTCCAAGATCAGCATACCTCTGAGATAAAAGGAATATTCAAAGACATAGCCATCACAGACTTAGTATGCGCAAGTCTGTTTTTTCTCCACATTTTGGGACGCACAAAAGTGGGTTCTGACATTTTAAATGGTTACCATCTCATCAGCTTAAACTACCAGAATGTTTGCACTAAAACCATACATGTCTGGCTTCTTAAAATGTAATGCATAATATACAGTCCTATGTCTTTCTATAATAGCATATACATATATATATATATATATATATATATATATATATATATATATATATATATATATATATATATCCATATCTATATATATATATATATATATATATATATATTTATATGCAGGTGCAGATAGAAAGATATTTTTTTTTTAAAAAAAAACAGCCTTATTTAATTTACATATGCACACTTTTTCCAAGTGCAATCCCTATGCAAGGTACATCCTGAAACAAATTAACTCATACAAACAAAAACATCATCCATCATTTGGAGTGTTTAAGATTACTCTGAAAGCAAGTAGTTAAAACAGCTCAAAGATAATAACTGCCATCATTTCTTATTATACAGGTCCATCTTGGAGTTATTCATTCTTGAAGCCCAATCCCATCCATGATGCTTGAGCTTGCTATTGGAAATCCTTAGAACCTGTATGATTGTGCCACCTACGGATTACTAGTCCAAAGTCTAGAAGGTGCTTTTGAATTGAGATCCATTATAATAATTTATTTTTATTAAGCTTACCTCATCTCTTTTCCCCATTATTTAACTCTAGATTTCTTATATTATTTATATTCTCCAGGCCTTTTCTAAACGGTGGTATTGTTCAATAAACTGTGATATTGTGTCAGTTTTTACCATCTAGTTATCAACCTTTTAGAAACTTGCTTTTTGCCATTTTTGCATTTTACTGCATATTTACTAGCTGTTGCACCTGTCGGACTCTGTGTGCCCTCTGGGTTTTTTCTTTTTATTGTTTTTTTTTTTTTTTTAACTTTTTAATATCAACTTTTTTAGACAAAGCTAACGCAGTACCACTAACCTCACAGCAAGACGTTGTCGCATTCGATTCTTAGCTAGAGTGTCTTCTGTGTGGAGGCATGTGTGAATGGGCGTGCCTTCACTGAAAGTTGTGCGTCAGGGCTGGTAACTCGGCATGTAAAAATCCACTGCCAATCATTAGCGGACCGGAGTTCCGCTGTGGCGACCCCTAACCGGGATAAGCCGAAAGACACAGCAACAACAAAAGTATCAACTTTTTAGAGACCAGTTTTATCAGACCTATTAATACTTTCATATGGTTTAAGATTTCACTCCCCCTCCCACCAGCCAAGGAGCATATTTTCTGTTTTCAAGTACTAATTAATTCTTGCAATTAAACTAACAGCAGTTTTCATTTCTTCATTAACTCATTGCAATCTTGAGCATGACCAAAACATGTGATCCCAATCACCCTTTGACTCAGTGTTATGTCTCTAATGATGTTTCTTTGCAATTATTTTGCTGTTCAAAATCTTGAATCTCTTTAGAAAATTAAGAATCACTTTTCCTCGGGCCAGAAACAGTAGAAGTGGACAGGTTAAGAGCCTGAGCTAACCCCTGAGCTAAGCCCATTAAATCATTCCTGTCATATGTTGAAGATTTTGCTTCCTTTTGACAGGAATTTCTAAAGAAACAGACCCACTTTTCCTGGTAAAAACTCCCTAGAGACAGGTATTCGAGTCTAGCTAGGCAGAAAGGTATGCCCTCCTACTTCCCTTAGAACCTACAAGAGTGGTTCTTCCTTGCACACCAAGGGCATTCCAACAGCCCCAGGGGACATGTCTAACCCCCTGGTCCATGGTGATTATAAGGACTATACTTGAGCATTTCAATCAAAAAGATAAATGGTTTGTGGAACCAGAAATGGCCACATCAGAGTCACCTGGGTATGGATGATGCACTTTAGCTGCCAGTTGCGGTGGTAAAGGCTGAGAAACTGGCAGGTTGATCCATGTTAAAACTGAAAAATATGCCAGATTACTAGGGAAGCCTGGCAGAAAGTAGTCAGTAAAATAGGTAAATAGGTAAATAGTACAAAAGTTACTTTTTCATGAAAAAATGCAGTGAAAAGCATTTTAAATGCTTACTCTAGCCCCCAAAAAGCTAAATAATTGAAATGAGTGCTTACAAGCCAAAACAACAGGAAAAAAGCAAATGTCTATTAAACTTCTGTTTTGCAGGGCACCCTCCCCCCCCTCCAATGTAGGAGCAAGCCCCCGACATCCACTGAACTTATATATACCAACCATACCTTGGAGAAAAAGGAATATTCCAAGAAATGGACACCTTGAGCTTAGCATTTGTAAGTCCATTTTTCGGCCATTCATTATCTTTCGAGTCTCACTGTAGTGGGCCCCGGCATTTTAAATGGTAACCTAAAATAACTAATTTCACAGAAAAAGTTCAGTTTTAGTCATAAAAGTAACAAGTATAAGTTTTCTTCCTCAAAAGGAACTTATCTGTCCAGTAAGTAAAAGCATCAGCTGACCATCAATCCTTGAAAGCCCTCAAGAGGAGCACTATTTGGCAACTGGAAAGCTCAAATTACTTACTGGCTTTGGAATTACCGAAGTGCATATTGTGTATAGTTAGATTTAATTATTGTGGGGTTTTTTTTAATGTTTTTTTTTTTTTTTTATGGACTGGACTTTATCACATGGTTGTTTTAAACTATTGTGTGTGTATGTGTCATTGTTTATTCTACACACTGAAACAAGTTTTTCACCAAAGTCAGTCTACGATGCGCTGTTTTTCTGCATGGTCACAATATGTGCATACAAATTGATGATTTTTTTTTATTTGAGTGGTAGATCTGTCTTGTGTAGTTTGAATGGATTCATCATATTTATACCTTCCTTGTGGGTTCCTGGCATCGGTGGGTGTGGTTACTGTCTCTGTTCATCCCATGACTCCATATCCAGAGTGTGTGTATATCTGCCCTATGTTTGTCATGATGGTCTGTGTGTCCACATATCCCTGTTTGTTGACCTACCCCATTCATTCACTTATTTTCCTTCATTCTTTCTCTCTTTCCTTCTTCTTGTATAAAGAAAAAAGGGGGCCATTGCTCCACAAAAAGTGATACCATACTTTTCCCAGTTCTGCACACTTATATATTCTGTCCTTCTGTGTGTTTCTTTTCCTGATACCGCTTCCTTTTTTATTTTTTTATACTTTTCTTTAAATCCTTTCCTTCCCTTTTATGCACCTGATATGTGTTTATATACTTGGATACCATAACACTGTAGTTACAAATACTGTATAACTGGGTGCTATTCACTTTGCTAAACTGCACTTCATCTTCAGAGTGAATGGCTGGGAAAATATGTCAAGAATTTATTTCACTGGATGTTGCAAATATCAAAAGAAGGAAGGCTGAGTGTATGTGGCTAATATATGTGTGGGTTTAATGCCAAAAATGTTGTATGTACTTAAAGTTCTGGCATTTGCCAGTGGGAGCAATGATGGGGCGGGGTGCATGTTTGCAGCTTAGCTAAGATCTACTTAAGTGGACACTTTTAGTGTTGTGCATGTGCGCTGCTGTATGTGGTGTGTGCCTGAGAGTGTTGCGTAGTGATAGTATTATGGCAGGGCTTTTCTAAGGCAAGATAAGATGTAGGTTTGGGGGTGGGACTGAGGCAGGGGCAGTGCTAGCCTGCATTATTAAGGTGGTGCAGGAAGGCCATCCTTGTTAATGTACAGGTTTACACAGCTAATCATGGGCCCTACATGTACTCTAATTGACCAAACAGATTCAGCCTTAGACTGATTGCTTGTATCACATCCCCATAAATACTTCAGCACTAGAACCCTCCCTAACACCTTAATTGACCACTTACCAGCCTTTACTCATAGAATCCATATTCAAGTACCCAAAACACACTCCTGTAGAATATCCAGAAATTTTGCCTACTTCAACCAAAACATATTCATAAATACCTTAAAAGCTCAGAATTGGATCCCAGTGAAAAACATTATCTATAGAAGATGATGTAAATTAATTCAACAAGGTCTTTCTCAATACACATAATAGCCTAGCCCCATCTGCACCAAAAGACTAAAACTTAACCATGCCTCCTGCCTAACAAAACATACTAAACAAGCTCTTCTTTCCACAGACCAGGTCTGAAAAGAATGGAAGAAAAACAGAAACCCACATAATGAACTTAACTACAAGCAACTTTGTAATAAAGTAAAAACATTAGTCAGAAATGACACAAAAAAAATTCTCTGCACAATTATCTGGCCAACCCCCCCCCCTCCCCCCCAAAAAGTTCTGGAAATTAGTTTCCTCCTTCCTTAATCCTGGAAACTTGCAGAACCCAACACCTTCTCATGACAAAGACCCACAACAAATTGCCCATATGTTCAACTCTCACTTTATGAATACCATTCTAAAACTTCTTAAAGATTCATCTCCAAAAGCTAACCTAAACTCTAATAATCTAACAAGCACTCCAAATCTCAATCTAGACAACCCCATATATCGTTCTTCCCCACCAGTGAAATGTCTAATAATATTCCATTAACTCCTACCCCAGTACCCACCTCTCTAGTATTTAAACATCAAACCAAGACCATGCTCCCCCTCTGCCAATAATCTTCCATCTGAATTCTTAACACAAGCTGCTGATGCAATCACCTATCCTGTCAGTATTCTTATAAACTGATCCATTTCAGAATCAAATGTCCCCAACTTTGGAAAAAAATCCATCATTACTCCATTACATAAAGTTGGTAATACCAATGATCTCTCAAACTATCGGCCTATCTCTATACTATCACCACTATCAAAAATCTTAGAAAAGTCTATTCACGTTCAACTTCTAAAGTACTACTACAGCCCTACTCTCATCCACTGATGCTGTAAATAAAGCTGTTAATACTGGTCTACTAACTACAGTAATTTTATTAGACCTATCCAAGGCGTGCAACACAGTATTACACCCCAAGATTTTGCAACAACTAGAAAAAAACTAGGATGCTGCTTAAATTCCCTAACATGGTTTTTCAGCTTCTTAAACTATAGAAAAGAGTCAGTCTGATGGTAAAATAAACAATCTGAATACCTGGTCAATAACACAGGAGTTCCCCAAGGATCTATTCTAGGGCCTCTGCTTTTTAATATTTTTATTAATAATCTTCAGAAAGCATCCCAACAAAGTACAGTCATCCAATATGCTGATGATTCCACTGTCATATCCTCTTCTAGCAATTTCTCTGATTTCCTTAGGATTACACAAAATGCCTTTACATCTATAGAAACCTGGCTAAATGACGCACAACTATTACTCAACCCCAAAAATTCTAAGCTCATATTATTGTCAACAAAACCACCAACTTCAGACTTTAAAATTTACTTACAAAACAACACAGAAATCAAACTAGTGAAGAAGCAAAATTAATAAGCATAACTATTGATGTCAAACTCACCTTCAAGCAACATATTCTCAATACAATAAAAAAACACTTCAAACATGGCAAACTTTATAGACATAACTTTATTTGGATAAGTAAACTGAAATAAAACATGGAAAAACTCTACGTATCACTTCCCTCCTCTATGGAAGTCCCATATTTACCAACCTTCATAAATTTCTCAGTATGAAATTGCAATCATATTACTATAAAATAGCAAAATGTGCCACTGGTTTGCCAAACCGCACACACCACTGCCAATCCATTTCAGAACTGAACTGGTTTGAATTCCCCATTCCCTATATTATACCCAACTAACTCTTGCCCACAAGCTGATATGCAAACCCAAAAACAACCCTGGACTTCATTCTATCCTACATTCATATAGCCCAAACTGGAATCTTCAGTCTATTGTTTTTCTAATAAATAGTTGTAACACACTCTTGACCTGGACAGTGTGTGGTTCTTCATGGTTATTGGTACTTTACAGCACGGACTGCACACAGAAGTGGTTATTTGGTTTTCTGGGTGTGAATAAGTTAGCTTTATTTGGCACCAAAGAAAAATCCCAGATGATGCAGAGCAAAAGCCCATCTAGGTATGGTATATATAACTTACAAGAGGAGTTAAATGAAGGAACATCCATGGCACAGCAACTAGTAATAAAGAAGTTGCTGTTAGAGAACAAGACAATGTTGCACAATGAGATAAAAAGGGGTGTTAACCCATAACAAAGAAACTTATAAAAGATAATTTTCTGTTACTGAGTAAGACAGTCTTGGCAGCGCTACCTTGCAACACTAATTCATTTAATTTGAAGACTACTTCAGAAAAAAGTTTATGTTTAGGTTATATAGACTACGAGATTCCAGAATATACCTTATATTGAAAATAGTGTAGCAGTGGTCTAAGATGAATGGGAAAAATGTGCTTCCTTTGAAAAGCATACATTGTCCCTGTGATACTGCCAGCCGAGCTATCTGGAATTTTGTAAATAATCATATGTCATTTGTGAATCGTAACATGATTCATGTACTTGTCTTACAAATGTAAAAGAACTATATGTCATATGGATATTAAACTACTGGTGTAGAAGTGTGTGTTGAACTGTATGTTACGTACTAAGCTTCAAGAATGTAACCACAGTATACCCTACTGGAAAAGAACAGAATGTGTATAAACTATATACCTGTGCAAATGTATGTTTTAATAGTTGAACTGGAGCATACAGAGTTAACTTACAAAACTTTAAGAAAATAAGTTAAAAATAAGTGCTTTACAATGTACTATAAAAAAGTTAGTTTCATTGGAGCAAGCAGACACAACGTCTAGAGCTAGATGTTTTTATATTGTTGTGAAACAGAAATAATTACTAGATTTAAAATGTAAAAGTGTTTAATTGTTTTATGACTTCCAGTTCTAGGCAAACTTCTGAGAGATATGTATTTCTCACACAGAGATGCTAAAATTTTAAGTTTCTGTTAGCCTGGGAACTGAAGGCAGGTGACAAAGAGTAATGTCATCAAAAGCTGACATAGCCCATGATATTCCCTTGGCACGTCATATGGACATAAAACATACAAAGAGACACATTATGCAGAACTTTTATTGCTCTGGGAGTTCCAAAGATGTAACAGGGTACTGCAGGATCTGTGAGTAGTGCCAAAAGCTAGGCAAGGCAGGCGACAAGGTGAAAACTCCTTTGATGCCTTTGCCTGTGATTGAGGAGATATTTTAGAGGGTAGCTATAGATATTGTGGGGCTTTTGAGTACCCTACGTTCCAGAGGGAAAAAGTATATCCTAGTGGTAGTAGATTATGCTACCCGATACCCTCAGGTAGTGGCTCTGTCCTCCATTAAGGCAGAAAAGGTGGCAAATGTTTTGTTAGAATTTTTCAGCCGGGTAGGTTTCCCAAAAGAATTACTGACTGACAGAAGTGCCAATTTCATGTCAGACCTGCTGACTTATCTGTGTAAATACTGTGGGGTGAAGTACCTAAAGACCACCCCCTACTATCCCCAGACTAATGGTCTTGTTGAGAGGTTAAACTCTACACTGAAGACAATGCTACAGGCATTTGCAGACCAGTTTAAGAGGGACTGGGACAAATATTTGCCCCAGCTGTTGTTTGCTTACAGAGAGGTTCTCCAGGAATCCACAGGTGTTTCACCCTTTGAGTTGCTGTATGGGCATAGGGTGAGGGGACCTCTAGATTTGATTCAAAATGAGTGGAGGGTGAGTGTAACATTCATAAGGAGTCTGTTGTGGCATATGTCCTAAACCTCAGGACAAGGATCAGGGAACTCATGGGTTTGGCCCAGGAGAACCTGGCAGAAGCCCAACAGGAGAAAAAGGACTGGTATGACAGGGATGCTTGAGCTAGAGAGTATGCTGTAGGGCAGCAGGTAATGGTTTTCATTCCTGTCAGACACAACAAGCTGCAGGCAGCTTGGGAGGGACCCTACAAGGTTGTAAGGAAGGTCAGTGATGTTAACTACATGGTAGAACTGCTAGGCAGGAAGCAGTGGCACAAACTGTACCATGTTAACATGTTGAAAGCTTACCATAATAGGGAGGCCCTTGTTCTAAGTATTGGTAATAGTAGGCAGGAGGAGTCTGAGCAGGGTCTATGGCTTCAGGGAGCCAGACAGGAAAATCCCAAATTACTACGGTGAATCCTAGGGTTCCAGGCACATGATAGGACTGTGCAGCATAGTACTGGGGTCAGCAATGCCAAGGCACCTGGAATCTGAAGACAGGGAATTTGGTTAGGTATTCCCAGATAGGCTCAACCCTCTCAAGCAACGTTTCTTAAGGGTCACTTGAAAAACTAGCTTGTGTTCTCATGGGGGCAGGCGTGTGACAAACTGAAATGCTGCCAGCCCAGCTATCTGGAATTTTGTTAAATAATCATATGTCATTTGTGAATACTAATATGATTCATATGCTTGTCTTACAAATGTAAAATAACTATATGCTATGTGGATATTAAACTACTGGTGCAGAAGTGTGCTGAACTGTATGTTATGTACTGAGCTTCAAGAATGTAACCACAGTTTACCCTACTGGAAAAGAACAGAAATGAATATAAACTATATACCTGTGCAAAAGTATGTTTTAATAGTTGAATTGGAACATACAGAGTTAACTTGCAAAAGTTTAAGAAATAAGTTGAAATTAAGTGCTTTACTATGTGCTATAAAAAGTTAATTTCAGTGCAGCAAGCAGACACAATGTCTAGAGCTAGAGGTTTTCCTATTGTCTTGAAATAGAAATAGTTACTAGGTTTAAAATATAAAAGTGTTTAACTGTTTTATGACTTCCAGTTCTAGGCAAACTTCTAAGAGATATGTACTTCTCACACATATATGCTAAAATGTTAAGTTTCTGTTAGCCTGGGAACTGAAGGCAGGTGACAAAGAGTAATGTCATCCAAAGCTGACTCAGCAGTAATGTTTTGATATTAATTTGGGAAATCTCTCAGAGACTGGGCATTTTGTATTTGTCTTTGGATCTAAAAACATCACACTCATCAGCACTTCTGCCTAGATCTTTCTAATAGTAAGTAACTACAGTACAGTAAATTCTCTTAGATATAGATAGGAATATAGTAAAGATTAGTTTAGATGTTTTCTTTACTTATTTGAGACTGTCCTGCAATGTTGTTTTAAAATATTTCCTGTGATTCTGAACTCTGTAGTTACTGTGTTGTTTGACTATTGTCTTGTTCTTTTATTATTTATTAAATGTATTTAAACTTTTTAATTGTGGCTGGTTTGTTTAGAGATATGTAAGCTCTTAGAGTACTTGCATGTGTATTTTGTGACATTGTACAGGCCACTCTTAAATAGTCTTGCAAGTCTTGGTCACTTACCATTTGGATAATAGTAACCTTACACAGTAGGACTGGTCACCTTTGGTAAGGGCCTTTATAGTAGCTGACAAGTAAGGGTGGCTGGTGGCAGCTGGTACTACCTTTTAGTCTGGGCAGAAGGGGGGCATAGCTAGTAAACATGTGCCAGCCTTTCCTAGGTATGTGTTTGTATATCAATCAAATCTTAAAGTATGTGTGTATGTCAGCTACTTGGACAGGGACACAAAGCACTGACTGGACAGAGAGAGTGCAGGAGGTCTTAACCTGACCACTTGGCTGAGATCTTAACCCTATAGCTGTGCCAGTGGGGAGTCTTATTGGGGATCGGGAGAAAGAGAGAGAAGCCAGCCCCAGACTGACTGTGATCTCTGTGTGCTCCTAAAGGAACCTGCACTTTACTGTGTGTGTGTACTTGTCATCCTCTCAATGTGTATGTCCCTCACTGGTGCTAGTGGTGAGGATTGAGACACCTTGATAACTGGGCCAGTGCAGGGGCAACACAGTCCCCACAGTTGTTGCACCGTAAGATGGGCTGTTGAGGACTGGTTACTCATTGTAATGATCCTAAAACTCTTTTTTTTTTTTTTTTTGGTGGAAGGGGGTACTTGTTAAATATTGGTCTCTTCAACTCTTTGAATCTATAAAAAATTTAAAAAGGTAAACATTTACAAACTTTTGTATCATGTTGATGGAAAATGTGCTTGTTTCACTACATGCTTTGCAAAATGGAGCCTAGGAATATGCTTGCAGTGGTTCCAGAGACAATCTTAGTATAAAAGCAGCCTGAAAGGCTGAATGCAAGAAGTTAGTTCCTCAGTGGAGGGCCCGTGTGCTGTGCAGAAATGAAGACCTGAAAGTATGAAGTTATGGAGGGCCTGGGAGGGAGAGTAGTGTATGGAGCACCATTTAGGGATTGTACTTGTTTTTGGAACTAAGATTGAGACCAAGAAGAAAGGCCTAAAGAATATTATAACTGAGAGTAAGGCATAAGATAAAGGCCTAGAACCTGGTAATGACCTGGCCAAGGTGACTGATTTGAGGATCAGAAAGCAGGGCCTGGGGAAAAAAGTCTTATAGCCTGAGACCAAACTATTGAATTACTTGAACTGGGAGCTGACAGTGGACAAGAGAGAAGTGCAGGGACTCATGACCTGTGTAAAGTACTGATTTTGTTATGTTTGAAAAGACAAGTGAGCACATACTTTAGTCTGCAAATTTGAGTTCTGTATATATCCCACCTTTGGTGTCTTCACAAATCCAACAATATTTCAACTTATTTAGACTGTAAACTTTAACTGGGCTTCAAGGAAAGGTTAACATTAAACCATTTATCTAACTAAACTCCTAACAATGATTACCCTTTAGAGTTACATGATAATATAACATTTTCTTTATTCCCTTCTCTGTTACTTTTAGACACTACTTTTAAGGTATATCTTCAAACATATGTATATTTACCCCCTTTTTATATGTCATTAAGGGACTAGCTCACTCTTTTTTGCTCACTGTATGAACAGGCTCTGAAACAAGGTAGTCACCTCCCTGAAACAAGTGCCAAATATTGGCCCTGAGGCACACCTTGTTTGACACTTGACTAGCAACTACCGGAGGGAAGACCATTGATCAGTGACATCATAACCTTATTTATTTATTTTTTTTTCATTTTCTGGAAGGATTTCTTCCAGATATATGCAGATTTGTTTGCTATAGTTAATGACAGATATACTCAGTGTGTATAAAATACCCGTGCAAGGGCACTGGAACCATAGGGCAAGGGGGAGGGAGCACGCCCCACTTTTACAGCTGCAACACCATCTTTTAAGTGACATAGGAAACTGGCCATGAGGCTTCAACAATTTAAAAAAAAAAATTTCTTCCACGGTCTTTTAAAGACCCATACGTGCATCGCATGCCAATATGGAAGTCCATTCCACACTTACGTGCATATAGAATTTAAACTAGATGTTCCATTGAGCAATAATTTCAGGTTCAGCTTTTAAGGAGAGGTATGCTGCCCTCCTCCACACAGATCATTACTACCAGAGTCAGAGTCATGCTTTCAAGTAAGGAAAGTTTTGGTTTTGTTGTTGACAGTTTCAGTCAAATACAGGAGAGGAGAGTTCTCTCAGTCAGTGTGTGTGTCCGTTTCAGTCAGATACTGAGTTTTGGTTTTGTTGTTGCCATTTCAGTCAGGTACGGGAGATTTCTCTCAGTCATAGGTTCATAGGTTGGTACTACTCTATCGGCCCTAGGGCCTGTACAAGCCTAGCCATAACAATTCCTTGGATATTTCTTCCCAAAATATTTGCTTCCCTGGACCCCTGTCTAGCAGGGTGACTGACGTAATCCCCCGGGTGAAATTCTTATCTCCCATCCAATCATCAAGGTTCTGTTTGAAGAGGGCTAAGGAGGCACTCTGCTTGACATGTATCAGCAGTCTATTCCAGAGTATGGGGAGTCTCTGGGTCAGGAACCTATCCCTCCAGCATGTATTGTTCATTGTGATGACAAGGTTTAGATCCCTAGAACATGTGGCTCTCAGGGATTGGGATTTCTTTAATGTCCAACAGCTCAGGGTTTGACATGGCCTTGTATGTTAAGCAGAGATCACCTCTGAGTAGATGATATGCCACAGAGTATAGCTGGAGTTTTTTTAGACAGTCAGCATAGGGCATCTGCTTTAGTCCTGTGATTCTTTTAGTGAGGTATTTCTGTGGCCTTTCCAGCTGTTGCAGATGTCTTGTGAGGTACATACCAAATGGGACATTGTGCTCTATAATGGGTCTAATGAGAGATGAGTACAGTGGGACAATGACCTCCTTTTTTCTGGATGAAAAGCCCTTAGTGATGAGGTGTGCCACACAGAAGGATTTCCTGACTGTTGTGGAAATGTGGTTATCGAAGGCGAGACCACTGTCCACCTGTGTCCCTAAGTCTCTCATCACACTTTCAGTGTTTAGTGTACTGCCACCTATGTGGTAATTCATGGATACATGTTTTTTCCCAAAGGGGATAACTATACATTTCTTGGCATTAAGCTTGAGCTCATGGCTCTGGTACCAATCATCTGTTTCTGTAAGGCCCTTTTGTAGGATATCCACATAATTTCGGGATTCAATAATGGCTCCCAGTTTGCAGTCATCTGCGAACGTTATTAGCCAGAGTCCCTTAGTATTGACCTGTACTTCAGATAAGTAGATGCCAAACAAGGTCATACCTGCCTGGGCAACATGATTGGAGAACTCTTCCATGTCTCTTTTCATGTAGTCCCGGGAGATATGTCTCAAGTCATTCACTCCAACATGGATAATGACAGAGTCGTATTTGTACTTGTTGCAGAGTGATTTGAGTGCATGAGTTATGTGGCAGATCCTGGCACCCGACAGGCAGCTGACTGCAATTTTCTCCTTGTTCAGCCTGGTGAGTGGAACATCAGTCAGCCTGACTATAGAGTCACCTATGACTAAAGTGTTGGGTACGCTGTCTTGCTTTAGGGGCTGTTGTTGGGTGGCACACTGGTGTTGTGAGCTGTGTGTCACTTTGGTTGTGACTGGTGTTTGTTTGCGTTTCAGCTTCGGAGGTCCTTGTTGCTTGGGCAGGTTAATGTTAAGGGCCTTCGCATATGTGGGTTTGGTGTTGCTATGTGTGGGTGTTGATGGTGTGGGTTTTGAAGGACTATGTGTTGCTTGAGGTGTAGTGCAGGTGTTAACCTTCCCCTCTTGACTGTCTAGCACAGTCTTGGCTGGAGAGAACTTTGCTTCCAGTTTGGTTATGTAAGTGAATGTCTCGCAGGTTGTAGTGTTGGGTGGTAGGAGAAGAGGGTTGTCTGTGTACATGAGGCAGTTGCTACATTGCCCCAGTATGCCCAGATTCACCAGGTGGACAGGAGAAATCACTGGAAGCTGACCCTTGGACATGCCTGTTTAGGTGCTTTTTTGTAAAGTACAAGAGCTGTTTTCCCTTACCTTTGCAAGGTACTTTGCAATTATAGGCTGTTTAGTGCCTGCAATTAATTTCTTCTTGTTAACAAGAAGAGCTGAGTGCTTGTATCAGTTTAAGGCTTCCTAGTGCTTTCCAGCAGGTTCTAAAACAAGTGCTACTCACAGGGGTTCAGATTGTAGTGCTACTACTGGAACCAGCTAGTTCTAAGGGAAAATTTGAAGAGCAGACTTTTTCGCACCTGGAATAGTTTAACTGTAGCCCCGCGGTGTTGTACGATGCGAAAAATGCACAAACATGCGCATTTTTAAGCCAGAAGGTTGGAAGGGATAGAAATCAGCCCGAAATGGCTAAAATTACAATTTCAGAGCTAGAAACCACTACTCTCCCACTGGTAAGCAGTAGGACTTCCCTCTACCACAGCAAGCTCTGAACACAGAAAATAAAGTCCTGAAACCAGCAAAGCCTGGCATCTGGAATATACTAGCTAGGATAGGTGTGAAACATGCAAACAAAATAGTATTTTTTTTTTTTTTGGTTAAAACAGGCTAAACAATGCAATAATAGACTAAATAAACACAGAAAAGGCTAATGCACTTGAGTGTGTAGCCATAAATAGTAAATACAACTAAAACTCTACAAAATTAGCAATTTAAAACTTTTTAAATGAAGCAAGGCAAGTGCACAACTGAAAAATGATTTAAAAGGCTGTAATACAATAGAATATGTAGCTAGTCTACATATACAGAAAAGTCTATATATACAGAAAAGCAGCTAAAACACACCAAAACAATTCAGATGCCGTGCAACCTAGAACACTTGAATTGTAGCAATATTAAGGCAAATACAGTTTTAATAAATGCACTAAAATATACTCTATGTTTCCAAAATGTTTGAGAAGCACAGTCAGAACACAAGGATATTCAGGCAATTTTTGTGTGTGTGTGTGAAATGCCTTATGGTTAGTCGTATTCCGGCTCAAACCCTGTACCTGAAGTACAAGGAACACAGCCTGAATTCTATACCCACACCACCACTTGCAATTCAAGGAGTTGAATCCATACAGATTTTCACAGAATATTTGGCTTATACTTTTGGTCTGTTACTTTTAAAATTTGTGGTTTTCTGACAAATCAGTGAGAAATGAATTCACTAAATAATGATAACCCTTTAAATTATAGTCTTCCTGTCTTTCAGGAAACACATGGTAACACAACACTTTATTTTAGCAACTTTATAAGATTATACAAGCAATGTTAAAATGTGTCCCTAGTTTTGGGTCTTTGCCTTCCTCAAATAATTTTTTTTTTTTAGATTTCTTGTGCTGTGAAGTTGAGAGATTTAGTTGAGTGTCAAGTGGATTTTACAAGGAGCTGAGAGCTTTAGGGGAAAAGAGGATTAATGCTACTTATGCCAAATGTGTTTGCATTGTTAATAATACAACAGGTAGTATACTTGTTTTTGATGGAGAAGGCTGTGGGTTCTACTCCCACAGTATGCAGATGGATAGCTAATACTGTACTGTCTTGCATTTTAAAGGGAGTGGATGCTGCAGTCCTGCAAATATTCTCCTTTGGAGGAATTATCTAGTCACTATGAACCTGGTATCAGTTTGTTATCCATTCCCTATTGCAATATTACTAGCTTATCATTTTTTAATGTACCATAGGCAATTTATTCTTCAACGGCAACATGCACTTTATTTGTAGATGAAGCAATGAAATATAAAGTGGTTTGCTAGCAGCAACCTCTTAATTAGTTACAGATCCCTTTTATGTGGAATTATTTAGATGACTTTTACTTCTGCAGGGATTTTGCACATTTACTGATATTGCTGGATTTTGATGACAGATGTTTGAGTGGCCTTTAATAGAAATTTTTTGAAATGGGTAGTTTTGTCATTATTGGTTCATACATTTTGTTTCATTGCTTACTAGAAGACTGTTCAATATGACAAATTTAAAACACATTCTAACAAGTGGTGCTGTATTATACTAGGAATATAATTTAATACAATCAGGAAGGTGAATCACAGAACACATACATATATGTATGGCCCTAAAAACGTATAAGGAGCCTATGGTTTGAAAACAGCCCAGAGGCAAGCATAATCCTCCACTGGCCAGATGCAAAATGAATGTAGGTTTTCATGCCATTTCAATGAATGTGAGTTTCAAGGACAGAGAAGTTTACTGCTCATGTGAAGTCTGTTTTCATTTTGAGATTATATTGTTTGTTTAGCAAATGGCTTAGTGTTTTGTGCTATTTTATTTCAATTTTTGTAATCACTGTAGAAGTAAATAAGAAAACAGTATACATGTTGACAGGTTTGAACAGTGTTAATGGTAAATGAGGAGAAATAGCCAAGTAATGGAACACTGGAGTGGCTGGAGAGGGGGCAGCTGCTGGAGAGGTAGAGGGTTGCCGCAGGAGGGGCTGTTCTGGGGGGCCCAATCTATTACCCTGCCTAGGGCCCCATTTAACCATGATCCAGCTCTGGTATTTTGCACTATTTACTACAAATGACCAGAAGTTGTAATGAAACAACAAAGTGTCCGTTGTAAAAAAAATAAGCATTATTTTTTCTGTGTTTGACAATAAAGGAAAGAAAGGGGTTATTTTTTTACAACTGATACTTCATTGTTTCATTCCAACTTCTGAATTTATGGTTTTCACTGTTATTTAATAATTAGTAATAGTAACAGTCATGTTGTTGAACATGTCAGTGCAGTTCTGTGGATTGTAAACTTCAACTGGTGGCAGCAGCCCCCCCAGGTACATTCTGGGCAGTCATTTATGAAGTAACAGCGATGATGGTGATGATGATGGTGATGATGATGATGATGATGATGATGGTGGTGGTGATGATGATGATGATGATGATGATTGATGATGATGGTGATGATGGCGATGATGATGGTGATGATGATGATGATGGTGATGATGATGATGATGATGATGATGAAATAAGACAATGCAGGCAAGAAACAGGGATAGCTTTGCTGTTACTGTGTTTTCAGAAGTTAATACAGTTTCTTACTTGCCTTAACTGATTTTTTCATTAATGCAAGCTGGCCCCAGTTTTGTTAGATTTTTAGTCATGCCAGAAACAATTTATTTAAAAGAACAATAACAAACACTGCGATTTTTATTCTGCTTATAGCCTGACTTTAAGCCTTCATTTAGGTTATTTATTATTTTTCAAGTTGCCCAGTTGTTGTTGCACTTTTTTTTGTTTAATTGAACAAATAAAAAAATGCAACAGGTCGAGCTTGAAAGTGGTAAACAGCTTTTACACTCAGTTCTTCTTTAAACTTCAAAACCTCATAGTTCAAGGGATAAAGCCAAAAACTTAATGGGTCAGGATAAAGATCAAAGGTCCAGAATCAGGGACAGATTTTAAATATAACATTGTTCTTGTATGTTTTGTTGCTAGAATAATAGCGTTTGCATTACCCTGCATTTTCTGAAGGATATGAAGTCCAGAAGTCTGAAGCTCAAGTGTCTGTCATTATTTAAGTTTTGCAATCTTCATAAATTTGCCAGAAAATCACACATGAGGAACAGACCAAAAATATGACACAGCATCAGGGACAGTCAAACATATGCTCTGATCTCATAACCTCTTAGGGCAAGAATCGAGATAAAGTATTAAAGGTTCAAATTCATGGGCAAATGTTAAGTTTTATTCTTGACACCAAAGCAATGGATGAAAGTAAAACAATTCACACCACATTACCTTGACCTGGCCAAGCCTTTTGACACAATCCCCTACTCAGGTGTAGTACAAAAGATGAGCAATCTAGGAGCAAACACTTACATCACTAGCTGGATTGCCAACTTGCTCACAGGATACAGGAGATCAAAATAGAGGAAGAGACCAGCCACCAATGGATTCCCCCAGAGTTCAGTCCTGAGACGTTTTCTGTTTGGCATATACATCTCAAAAGTAAAAAGGAAATACCAAAGGCCTTTGGCTGACTAAGTTTGAGATGACTGCAAGCTAGGAGCAGCTATTGAATCCCCAAATAACTCAATCAGGAAGGTTTGTCCCAAACAATAAGTGGTGCCAGAATCATGAATTGAAACTAAACTCCAAAAAAATACATTATCATATCCTTTAGGAAGTCGTCTGCTCCAGGGAACTGCCAAATTGACAATACCCCCCCCAAGAACTGACCCAGTTGTTTGGCATTTGGGAACTTGTGTGTACAGTGACCTAACTTTTGACCAACATGTGCCCAAAGTCATAAAGTCTTTTTATATTTGCACAGCTTATAAACAAATTGATTGAGACTAGATCCTGAGATATTATTGTCCCCTTTACAAAGCCATCATTAGGCCAAGTCAGTTTGTATAATGCCCACTTTGGCATGTATCTGTCCAGATGTATGCAATAATTGGAATATCTTCAGAGATACCTTACTAAAAGGATATAAGTCCTAAACAATAGGTCTTGCATGGAGCACCTCAAAGGTTTATCAATATACTCAGTATTCTACAGAGTGTTTAGTGGTGATCTGTGTCTGGCATACAAGACATCCTCCGACCTAATACTGATGGACCTACTGAACATCAGCAAGTCAAATGGCTTCAGAAATACTCAGTCCAGGTATCTAAACTGAATGTTATGGAGAGATGGATATATCACAGAGGCTATCACTTTTCCAGAACATACTATCCATTCAAGTAAAACAAAGTGCATCCCTGTCCTTATTCAAATGCAATTTGGCTCTAAGGATGGGTAATAGAAAATGTTTCCAGGATTAGTCCTCATACCACTGATGGATAGAGGCAGCTCCTAAATGCTGCATCCCTTACATGGGTCCCCTCAAATTATCTATGGTATGATCACTTATTCTCACTAAGGCGAATATACAATTATCAGCTATGGGATAGGTAAGACCAATCAGGAAATGTTAATTCAAGCATCAAAAGGGAAATTGGCTAAGCTTAAAAGGTCCTCCAAGTGAACCTATGTTGCGGTAGTAAATAATTTTAAAACAGTTGCCCTTTTTAGATCACTAAGTTCCCCTCTCACCCTCTGCCCCCCCCCCCAGCCTTCAACAGCTTCTGGCACCTCTGTAACTGTGCATATGCCAGACTGACAAATATGAATCCCTTTCCTTTCCTGCCTATGCTTTGTCCACCTGCCATTTGAACACCTTCCAAAAGTATATGTAAGGGCTTTTGGCACTCTGCTAAGAAAATTTGAAAAGCAATGCTCCAAAACCCTTTCTCTGAATTTTCAATTATTTTGGTTAGTATTACCAGCAAAAAAAAGAGTTATGTTTGTCTTTAGCCATTAATGTCTAAAAAGGCATCAAATATGCTGCAAAACTCAAATTTTGGAACACTTTGTCAATTATGGCGTGGTAAAATTCTATTTTCCTTGATATAGTTTCACATAGAACAGCAACTTTATTTTAGTGTTTCCTTCCTAAAAACATATACACACACATACACAGGCAACCACAGACATATATCTGTCTTGGTTTACCACAAACCTATGTCTATCTGATATGTAGGCCCTTGGTCTAGTTTCATTTTCATTCTGCACCTTTGGTTGCAGGATGTAAGTTTCACAAGGGAGAATGTTACAGACAAATGCACCTGGGGTCAGGAATAACTTATGTGTGAGCAATAAAAAGATGGCATACAATAAAATCTCACCCATCCAGTGTTATGACATCAGCAAACAACTGTCATGATGATATGATGATGTCAACAAAGTAACCAGAAGGCAGATTATCAAGTGAATATTTTAGATATTAACGTTAGACTTGTGCCAAAGAATCTGTTTTGATGTAGGTAACTATGACAGTTGTAGTAGGCCTTTTGAATCAAAGTGCATTACATAAAATAATTTTGGAATAGTTGTTAACAGACTCTTATCTTTCATGAGTACACTGCTTGTAGGTTTACACCTGTTGCCCCTACACGTATGCCTTGATCTGTTCAGTATCTTACTTAGCCGACAGTTTTAAGAGTTTAAATAAATATCAGCTCCCTCTTGGGATGCCTGAGAGACAAAAACAGAGAAATGATAAAATCACATAGTTCTCATGCAAAGATAAGAAAAAAGTAGTTACAAAAAGATTGTAATTATACATAGAAACATACTACAGTTTTAAAAAAATCATGCTTCATTTCAACTGAATCTGCTTTACTCTATAGAAAAATACAGTGAAAGATTACACCTTTTAACCATTTTATGGGGAAAATGTGCATATATTTTGTACAGAACACTCAATGTTCAGTGTTATCTTTGCACTAAATGAAAGTTTCAGACCCTTAGCTGTTCACCATAATAATGTCCATGATATGTCCATCCTATCCAAGCATAATTTCTTTTCTGCAAGAACATTGTAGGAGTCTAAGGTGAAAAGGGCTCGGACCTTTTTCTGACACCATAGTTGTAGCAGGAATAGGCCATGAAAAAGAAGCTAACAGCAGTGATTAACACAGAGACGACAATTAGTGCATAAACAGCCATTTGTTTGTCTTGTAAGGCTCTCACAACACATGGAAATGGCCCAGGACACAGATTGGTGCTACAAATTATTGGAATTTCACTGACTTTTGGCAAATGCAAAAAGATTAGAATCATTAAAAAAATTATTTCAAATATAATTCGTAAAATAATGCACATTAGGTACAAGTAAAGCAATATCTTCTCCCTGTGAAAGTTAATTCTCTTTTGCACACTAGACTCCTCTTTTTTCGTGCTACTCTCACTCTCTTGGTTGGATATAAATGCTACTTCATCATTCTTGGCCTTGGAATTACTTATATTGAGGTGCTCTCTGAGGTACTTGCGCAAGTGAGAAGCAAAGAGTTCCATCACGAGAACTGAGGCAAGGAAGATTATACAAGCAAAGTTCCACACAGTGACAATGGGAATATTAAAATGTTGGTTGAAACAATCCTTTCGACAAAATGAGCTTACATTGACCTGACATTCAAAATCTGGGTCTAACTTGCTCCAGGGTAGCTCAGAGAAATACAATGTCACCAAACGAATGATAAGGAATCCAAACCAAAGAGTGCGTCCTTGGTAATCTGTTGTGGTTTCGACAGCTGTGCGGACGATGGGTACCAGACCTGCTACAACAGCTGCCATTTTCTTGACCTGGAGAAAAAAAATACTCATATCAGTTATCTGTTCAAGTTATTCTTCCCTGGGTACTAACCCACACAGCAACACACCCTTTTTTGATAGCAACATGTAAGCAATAACAATCATGTAACTTGTAAATTCTGATACATAATATATAGGTAGATGAATAACAGGGGTCAGTGAAGGGGAGAATCTACCCAGATATTCATTAAACCAAAGAAATAACTAACTTCAATTTTTTTTTCAAGCTTTGCACATCTAAATTCAGTAGTAACTTTCTTTTTTTGTGGTACTTTGTCAGTCCTATGCAGTTTCTTGATACATGACACAAGCGGTAGTCAGTATATTACATTAATCAAAATCAGGATTGATCAAACTCGGATTTATTGCTATGCTTAAACACAAATAATTCAATGCTAAAATAATAAAACATAGATATACAACAGACAAACAGAAAGAGACAAGGGCATATATTACATTAATGCAGAAGGCACATTTAAAGTGATTAACAAAACAGTCTAAATATGCCAGGTCAAACAGATGTGTTTTAAGAGACAGTTTAGACGGGGCTGCAGTAAGGCACTGTTTCATGGTTTTATGCTCCACAGGTGTAGTACAAATGTAAAAGATCAAATATTTACATTATGAGTCACTGATGATAACATTTTCAAAGATAGGTATCACTGAACTCCAATTTGAGTAACAAACATGCTGGAAAAAAAAGTAAGCCCCCCTGCACACCTGATGTGGAACACACCTCCCTGAACTTATGTATACCAACTCCATAGGGGCAGGGAGTGCAGGGGTGCATGCCACCGTGCATTAAAAATGTCTCAAAATTTGAGTTTTTGATATTATGAACTACATCTATATATATATATATATATATATATATATATATATATATATATATATATATATATATATATATATATATATACACATATATATTATATATATTATATATATATATATATATATATATATGTATATATGGTTCCCTATCAGAATCCTGAAACACTATAAGCCTGAAAGTCAAAATCCTGAAAACTAAAGCCTGAAAATTCAAAATCCCGAAAATGCAAAATCCTGAAAGTCAAAATCCTGAAAACACAAATAATGCTAATATGTCACTATAAAGACACTAATATCTACCAACTGACCCTGACCCTAACCCTAACCCTAAGGTCCGTCACTATCGCACACTCACCTGACCCTTGCCCTAACCCTAACTCACTTAAACCGCCCCTAACCCTCAATATTTGTCACTATTGCATACATGCCTAACCTGCGCCCTAACCCTAACTCACTTATACCGCCCCTAACCCTAACATAAAACCAACCGCACACTTACCTGGACCCAACGCATGACCTAACACCACAGGGCTAACAATAGCAAAGCCACAGTGACGTCAGCATGTCCATTTTGTGTTTTCAGGATTTTGACTTTCAGGATTTTGCATTTTCGAGATTTTGCATTTTCAGTCATTAGTTTTCAGGATTTTGACTTTCAGGCTTATAGTGTTTCAGGATTCTGATAGGGAACCATATATATATATATACATATATATATATATATATATATATATATATATATATATATATATATATATATATATATATATATATATATATATATATATATATATATATATATATATAAGCTGAATATTAGAGTTTCAATACTGCCTCTACCATATCAGACAATGCCGACTAAACTATACTGTAGCCTACAATGCCATACACCCGATACAATGAACTACCAGATGATATGTGCCTACCTTCGGGACTCATGTTACAGCTTGTTCCTGGATCTGGAGCTGTAAGGACTTTCAGGATTCAGTGTTTTATGCTATTACAGATGTTCAACATTGTAAGCTTTGGCATAATTTGTTCAGCATTGCATATCTCAGTTGAGGTAGTGTCAAACATCTGACAGATATCACATATATATATATATATATATATATATATATATATATATATATATATATATTTTTTTTTTTAGAGTGGTTGAGAATAAAGTATGTGTTGGTCAGTGGGGAACTACCACCTTCTTTTGTTACAAAAGACTCAGTTTTATAAACAATACAAAACTAGATAGACAACCAGTAGCATTCACAAAATATAACTGTACTATGCCAGTCAGTGTTAGTTTGAAGAAGCCACAGGAAAAAAGATGTTGTAATAGCTGAGACCAGAAGAGGCCAAGGCATGGACTATGACAGAAAGATTCCAAGAAGGTAACATAGGCAACATGGTCTGAATGGTATTACTGGTTTATAGATTCATAGATAAATACTAGACTACCTGCCCCTGCAGGCCATTTTAAGCCAAGCCAGTTTCTCTTTCTGTGCTTGAAATAACCTATCACATTTGGTTATAGACTGGCCTTACCCATCCCATGGCCGATAATTATATATTACCCTAATAAGAATAAATGGTATCATACCATAGATAATTTAACGATACTAATGCATGGAATAAAGCATTTAGAAGCTGCCTCTGTCCATTAGAAATTTTCTGTTTCTCATCCATAGATCTAAGTTGTGCTTGAAAATTGACAGTGATGAACTTTTTTTATGTGGCTGGGGAGTCTGTTTCACAACAGTGTCATTAATGTTGCAGAAAAGGTTTAGATCCCTAGACCAAGGATTTCTAATGCCATTTGACTTGTTGATGAACAGCAAATGCATCAGTAATGGTTTGGAAGGTGGTTTGTATACCAGACACAGGTCACCTCTTAGCAGCCTGTAGGATTCTAAATATAGTGAAAGAGCTTTGGATTGGTTTATGTAAAGCATATTGTTTAGGTCTTCTATTCTTTTAGTAAGGTATCTCTGTGGGTGTTCCAGTTGTTGCATGTGTCTGGACAGATACATTACAAAGAGGGCATGGTATTCAATGACTGGCCTAATGAGGGCTGAGTAAAGGGGGACAGTGACATCCCTAGATCTAGACACAATCGCTTTGTTTATAAGCTGTGCAATAGATGGTCCTTCTCAGACGAAAGCAAGATGATGTACCAACAGCTACAGTGCCCAGTCACCAAGGGCCAGCCAAGAAGTGAGGATCACACTGTGAGTCTGTCCCCTACATGCAAATTCAAGTTTATCGGTATCATTGATAATATAAGTCAGCAAAGGTGGGGGACAACTATCTAATAAAAGGACATGTACAGCCAGAGTCAAGGAGGTGCTGAGCTTCAAGTGATTACAAGGTAACTGATGGCGAATAACATTAAAATCATTCATGAATGAATTATGCTCTCCAAAACTAGGGAATTCAGCACAAGTAATGTCCTTCTGTGTAGATAGGGTCTATATTAGTTCGCTGAAATTTATTCTAGTGAATACCTATTCATCTAAAAAAAAAAAATTACTCCAGAGATTCACTGAATTTACCAAGGGCAAAGACGTAGTTGGCCAACTACTGAACGTTGCTCTTTTCTCCACTGTAGTACAACCTCAGAGATGGTATACATAGTTAGCGGGGGTGTGGGGGGCGAAGCCCCCCTCATCAGGGTGTGTGGTGGGTGAGACCCCCCCCACTTCAGTGGGTTCAGTTCACCTAGATGTTGGTCCGTTGTGCTATGGCAAGTATTTCCTTGCCCTTGGTAAATTCAGCGAATCGCTGAAGCAATTTTCGCTGAATAGGGGTCAATGAATAGGTGTTCAATGGAATAACATTTCAGAGAACTAATATAGCCCCATGTAGATATGGAGTGACCAAGTGTTGGACCAAGTGGTGGACCAAGAGGTGGCCCTAGGGTCATAATCTGGTCCACTGAAGCATTTTATCTGGCCCTTGGTATGTCCTACAACATACTATTTTGAATGAACAGGTACATGTTGTTCATGGTAATGTGCCCCCCCCCCAACCTTTTAAAGTATGGTAAGTGACCCTTTAACTGTTTGGTAAGTGGCCCCTGAGCCAAAAAGGTTGGCCAACCCTGGTGTAGATGAAATAATCTGACTTTTTTGAACTATGCAGCCATTTGCCTCCTTAGATCTATACAGTGCATACTCAGCTTCTCAAGTGTTTCATTACAGAACTTTAGGCCAAAATATCACACACTGAGTTTAAGAGCCTATCCCATATAATTTACAGACTAGCAAAGTTAAGTAAAAGTGGGCCATCCTAATGAATTCATTAACTGCAATACTGCCTCTGATGATGGATAATGCATAAGAGATCAAAGCACTGACCTGGCACTCATGCAAGATGAGACCTCAGTGACAGATGTGTATCCAAGGAGGATAGGGTGGGGGTGGAGCTAATACAGCCATCAGCCCTCCCACAGATAAAGTCCATGGCTGTAACACTAGTGCTTCTGCATCATAAATGCTTTCATTCTTACCAATAATCTGGGCAGCAGCAACATATTTCCTTTCAGATGTTAAGACGAGAAAGAGAGAGTAAACAAAATGGCTGCATAAAAAACAAACTGGAGTCCATTCGTAATAGAAACTTGTAAGACACCCTATGCCTACACAATACGATGACTTAGTTGTTAGGTTTTAACATAATATGAAAAGAGGATTTGAAAATTTAGATAGCCAGCCAACAACTTCTAGTTGTGTGTCAAACAGTAGCCTGTCTTGTGGAATTATTACTGAGATAACTCTTGTGTGTAAAGCACATTCTTTAAAGTTCTTAACAGGTGTGCCATGTTAATTTTAAATCACTGGATAAATGACAGAGAATGTTAAAACCCTAACTACACCCCAGCAAAGCCAGGTTTGATAGGGAAGCCTAGATGCTCCAAGAGCTGTCCAGGACTGGTGAGTAGAAAGGAGGGGCAGATGACAATTCATACATTCTAGGGGAAGGGATCAGAACACATCCCATGGTTCAAATACAGTAGTAAATATCCAGTAAGATAGTTTATAATTTCAAGGGTGTGGTGGGTGCATCCTAGCAAGAAGTGGATGCATTTTAGTTCAGAGTGAGCTGTAGCATCATCCCTTTTTAATTATTACTGTTTATTTTATTATTATTACTATTGAGGAAAGATAAAACAGCTGGACAGACAGTCTAGTGTAGCCATATGATGAGCATACATACAGAATTGTGCATATAATACTAGACGTCAGAACTGAATCTGGAGCTGTGATGCAAAGATCTTACCAATGAGGCACCTTTACTTCTTCCTACAGGATTGTTGTCAAGAACTAACACCGTAGACTGCAGTACAATTCACTGCCAGCAGAAAGAGCGGATAAACTCAGCACAGATACAAATCTAGAATGGAAATTACCCAACACCACCCAAATCTCACATTCAGTTGCCAGTTGACATGAGAGGGATAAAAAGGATCATTAGAGAGAATTCAGGACAGATTGGTCAAACCAGGCAGACTAAAAAATGTTTATATGGGCCACCACCTTGGTATTCAGGATAAAACACGGCCCCTTTGCCCACCTAAGAACAGATTCTCATACTTCACATTGATCATGATGTAATAACCCCCCCCCCATTTCATATGGGACATTAGACTCAGAAACACCACATATTTGGGTTCATAATCTAGTACTAACAATTTGATTGTGGAACATGGTGAGGGTTGCAAACTTGAAGTGCTGCTCTTTGACCTTCAGAATAAATATTAAACTGAGGTCTCACCTACTAGCTCATGCCAATATAAGGCATATATTAATACATTTACTCAAGTCTAGTCAGCTACACAAGTATCTAGCTCGTTGCTAAAATTAAAACCACATTAGCTTTTTTCTCTTACAAATTGTAAATTTAGGCCTGCTCTTCATCGCTGTTTTTCTTTCATCTAAGACTAGTTACCACACACTTTCGGGGAAAGCAGTTTTCCTTATATGTTTTTAAGAATTTCCCTTTACTTTTTCTGTACTTTAGCCACCTTTGTCCACCTAACTCAGTGCTTCTCAAATATTACTTTTCCAGAAATCTCTTAATATGTGTAAGACACCATATTTTTATACCTGCTTTACACCATACCCATAAATGGGGCATACATGTTACAAGTCAAATATGCAGTTCTCTGTTGATAGAGTGTATTTTCTTACAACTATGTTATATTCGTAGTTGTATTCATCATTTATTTTTTTCATCAACCCTAAATATTTTTTATCATTTATTTACATTTGCTAACTAGGTAGGCAAGCTGATTCTAGAACCACTTTCTTTCATGACCTGAGCCAAAGATGGCAGCAAGCTTAATACACATTTCATAGATGTGCATCTATAAATTAAACATACTTTACAGAAGCACATATGTATACTGCATTACATCTAGGTATTTATGTCAGGACGTTAAGAACAAACGGCTTACAATATCCACAGCCCACTCTTACCCAAAAGAAATAGTTACTATAATAGCTAACAAATTTAGTGCAGATTTTACTCCACACACAGTTACAAATATTCCAAAGATTCCACAGCCCTCCCCTTTAATTATTATGGAAGAAGTCCTCTCAGCCTTCTCAAAAGCACCAAATCCATTGGCCCAGATGACACACTAGGTTGATGTATCATCAGTGTCAAATATGGCCTATCTGAATCTGTACTTAACCTCTTTAATATAAGCCTGTCCATTGGTTAGCATCCCAAAGCATTGAAAACAGCAATTGTAATACCATTACACAAGGGTGACTCGACCACAAACCCTAGTAACTATAGATCCATTAGTCTCAGTAGCCTCAAGAGTAAAACTGTGGGACATATTATTTCAGACCTCATTAATCTGGACATTGAAAATCTCTTAACGCTCTACTCTCATTAAGTTTGCTTTCGTCAAATAAAGGTCTTGCCTCTCTGATGTCATTAATTTCTTTGAAAGAGTCACTGAAACAGTAGATAATAGTTAAACAGTACATACAGCATATCTGGACTTGGCCAAGGCCTTTGACACTATTACCCATGCAAGCATTATTGAAAAGTGTGTAAATCTCAATACAAACCCTTAGTTTATTTAGTTTAGTACTGTGGATAGCTAAATAGTAGTCTGGCAGAACCTATGTGGTTAGAGTTTTAGGTGCTACTTCTGAAAGCAAACAAGTTACCAGTGGTATACCACAGGGCTTATTGTTGGCTCTCATCTCTTTTTTATCTGTTTTGCATACCTTCAGCCAACACTCCTGGTCTGTGTAAGTTTGCCAATGACTATAAACTGGGAGTCATTATTCAAAATTGCACTGACTCACAATTGCAATAATACACAATAGACCAAAAGAAGTCTTAATTCCCCTCTACTCATATCTCATCAGATTACTTATCGAATATAACATCTCTTCTGGTTGTATTTGTCTAAACATATCACCTAACTTGAGAGACCTCAGAGGTTCTTAATTGAAATTATCAGTGGCCTCAAAACTCTTAGCCATCAGGAAAAACTGTCAGGCCCTCTCTCTACTCAGTTGCTTATAGATTCTTCCATGGGGATCTGTGTCTAGCCTTTCAAACCATGATAGAGCCAATCCTATTTCACCTTCTCTTCCACTCCTGGTAAAGGAGCTAAACTTTTAGCAACAGAAAATAAGACATGTTAGCGTAACAGAATCATATCACAATGTATCCCCAGTAGATTCATATACCAACACAGTCATTATCTCTGCAACAATATTCCACTATATGGCAAACACAGTTATCACCCTTTCCTCTTTCAATGTAAACCTGGGTAATTGGATAATCAGCCTATCTTGTATTGCCCTGCTTGAGGCTACAGGTATGCAGGTAACCTTTAAATCTAGGTCATTATGTAGGATTGCAATGGCTTGCAGGCCGATTACCTAGCACATACCTTTGAATCAATTAACCTATAAAATACTAAATATAATACACAATGCTGCTTTCTAAATGTACAGC
The DNA here is from genome assembly GCF_019279795.1 of Protopterus annectens. Lineage (NCBI taxonomy): Eukaryota > Metazoa > Chordata > Ceratodontiformes > Protopteridae > Protopterus > Protopterus annectens. The sequence goes on along the minus strand of NC_056744.1, from coordinate 1,637,217,213 downwards.
AATCTATATGAATAGACAGACAGATAGATAGATAGATAGATAGATAGATAGATAGATAGATAGATAGATAGATAGATAGATAAGATAGATAAGATAGATAGTTGCACACATATAGAAACAAGCTAAAAAAATGAGAGGCCTAATTTAAAAATTAAATTGTATGACTAACAAAAGATAGAATACATACTGTGAAAAGGACAAGCAAATTTAAGGAATAAGGGAAGGAAAGACACAAAACAGACAGATATTCTAATGGGGTGAAATTATATAAAGTTAGAATGGAAGATCATTAATAGGATTAAAAAGAAAGGAACCCAAGAGGACTGAATCGGTTGTGGTATTAAATAAGGTAGTGATACAATTTTCCTAAGTTCCAGAAGCACCTGTGGTTCACTGACACCACAAATATACAACAAACACCAAGCACAAATATACAACAAACAGCAAACACTATTTACTTCCTTGGACCCCTGTCACATCAGTCACCATACTTGACAGGGGTCCAGGGAAGTAAATAGTGTGGGAAGAAATATCCAGGGAATTGTTATGGCTAGGCTTGTATAGGCCCTAGGACCGATAGCCTAGTACTAACCTATGAACCTATGAACCTATACACAGTTCTTCTTAGTCATAAATAAAAATAGTCCAAACACCACTGACCAAAACATAAAAAAACTTTGGAATGGTAAAAAGAGTTTAGTTGTCTTTAAAACCAATACAGCCACAGAAATAATACTTTCATCTTTACATCTTTACTTTTTATATAATAATAGACTTCATCAGAGTTTTTTTTTCGAACAGTGGTGTTTGTACCTGCAGTTACATCTTTCTTCTAGAACAATAAGAATGTTTTGTTTAAAGAGAGATGAGGTGAGGCAGTTTCTAATATTTCGGAGAATGAAGGTCAAGCAACTGGATCCATTTTGTAGAGGAATCTTTTAGTAGGACCCTAGAATGAAATGAGGTTAAAGTAGATTAAAGAATGTTGGTAGGTGGGACCTAAGTGGGGCAGTCACAAGATAAGATTGTTAGCTTGTTGACAAGATGGGAATGAGATTTGAATGAAATAGCTTGAGGAACTCAGTAAAAAGATGGCATGCTCAGTAATGGGGGGGGGGCTGTCTGCTGAGTTAAGGACAACACATTGATATGTTCTAAGATCTGCTAGGGTGATAAATCTACACATATTATTTAATCCTTGCTTTGTAAATGGGAAGCATTGTATGAGTGTGAAGAAGCCGAGGAAGGTCTTATTCCATTTTTGGGATTAATATGTCCTTTATTAACAATATAGGGTTTCAGGGGTAGGAATATCAATGATGTTATAGGCAATTTATAGTCTTTAAGAATTTGGTTATGAAGTCAGATTGGCTATGAAAAAGTGGGAATAGGGACTCAGAGAAACAAAAATATATTTATGTATGTGCACTTTGGAAATAAGTTTGCCATTATGGGATCTGTCATTTTTTAAAGTGGAACAAAATCAATTTCTTGTTTGATCCTAAAGACCTTGGTGTTTGTTTTACAATGACTGACTGTAAGTTTATGGTTTCTGAACTAGAAGCATATTTATAGAAATACTTGTATTGCCTAATCTGATGGGTATAATGAGTTATTTCCTTCCAGAAGTAGTAAGTTTAGAGTGGGGTAGATCATGGATAGAGTATTGATGAAAAGGCAGATAATAATAGGGCCAAGAACTAGGCATCAGTGAACAAGTGAATGAACAGAGGCTTACACAAGTTATTAAAAATGACTTGATTTTTTTTTTCTGTTTGGAAGACATACAATAACCTGAGAAAAAAGCTAATGCTGTGGAGTTGAGTGAGATGTACAGAGTGATCCTGTAAGTCAAAGGCTAGATCTCGATCAATGAATAAAGTTCATGCCAGCCAATCTTCAACAGTATTTTTGTGAATAATTGTTGTGACTTGTATTAGTACACTGGAGTATTACTTTTAATGAGTGAGAAAAGATTAGTCATTATCTGAAAAGGCTGAGATGGGAAGGACTAGCTGTTTTCAATAGAGGGATTATTATTGCTGATTTCTCTCCTAATAAGGCGTTACTCATATGAAAAGAAAGGTCAAAGATAAATGACAATATACAAGAAATATAAATTTTCTTTAAAACGGATAAAGATGACATGAAAATTATTGGCTCAGAGCTTGAGGAGGTACTTCTGTGTTGAGCAGTAAAATATGGAAAGGGAAATTAATAAATGGAAAAGATGCTATAAGATGTTAAAAGGGGTAAATGGGAGATGGGTGAGGAAATTGGGAAGGGCGAGAGGGTAGACGGGGAAAATTAAATAGATTTCTAGAATCTTGTCAACCTCAGTATTTGAAGGGTCATATTGCTTTCATTTATAAGTAATAAGAACATTGGTCATCTAAATTGCCTAAAATTTTATTTCATCTCAATATGTTTGGGAGTCCCTGACCAGGCAGTGTTTGTAAGATCTACACCAGTTAAGTGTGGATACTTCAAGCTCCAAGCCAATAATTTTCATAAGTCATCTTTATCCTTTCTCAAGAAAATTTATATTTCTTATATATTCAACTCTTTCAACTCTGGGGGCTCACTTGCATTCAACCTTAGCTGCCATAATAATTCCTGGTATTCTAGAGTCTGCTCCCAGGGTCCATCCCTGGGAGTTTGTATTACCTGTTCTAATATGAAAAAATAAAACATCTTATTGTTTTCATAAACTAATCTATGCCTAAATAAAGCATTGAAATCCCTTATGACATTAATATCATAAAGGTGTTCCTGCATTCTGACTTTTAATTTGTGTTTAGCTTTTCCTAACATAGAAACTGGAACATTGGCTGCAAAAATGCAAGATACACATCCTCCTAGTATTACAGTCATAATGAAAATGGAACATAATCTTGTAATTAGCAATACTAACAAAAAATTCCTGACCCTTGTATACAAATCTGCATTGTGGGCAGGCTTCACATTTCCCTGTGCCAACTCTTGACAAATTGTTGTTTCTTATAACATGTTTGACACTTCTTTCTAATCTCTCTTTAATATAAAGATTCATGGAATAAGTAAAACAATGTTTATTACCTACCTATCACTTAAAATTTTTCATTTAAAATAATTTCCCAATGTTTCTGTATGAGTGGAACAGTAATTTGAGTTTCTTGCCCATATTTCATAATCAAACTGTTTACAAACCCTATAACATTATTTTTGTTTTTATAACTTAAGTGGATATATTGTAATCCCAACCCCTAAAATGGGCTGTAACATATCATTTTACCTCCTAAAATTGCATTTTTAATGTCCTCAAGCATGTTAAGATGATATTCTCTTGCTAAAAACAGTTCAACCAATCTATCAATTTCCTTAATGAAAATATCATCAGAAATGATTCTGGCTAGCCTGATCATTTGTCCCTCAAACTCCTTTTATGTTTGTAAGGATGACAGCTTTTGAAGTACAGGTAACCATTAGAAAAAGTAGGTTTTCTATAAATTATGGTGGAATTTACCTAATTGAAAATCATTAAATAGTGTAATAGCTAAATAATTAATCATGGAATCTGAGACTTGATAGGTAAACCTCAAAAAGTGAGTTAAAGACTTTATATATGAAATAAATTCTAACAATATATCTTTATTTCTTTTCCAGATAATAAAAATATCATCCAGGCAATGAAGAAATGTAACAGTGTGACTAATAAATAGATGTAAATGCATATTCCTGTTCCCAACAGCACATAATTGCATCAGCATCTATGGGAGCACAGGTGGCACCTATGACCACTAAGCTGATTTGTTTGAAATATTCTCCTTCAAAGAATACAAAATTGTTTGTTAAAATGATCTCCATGAAATAATTAATAATGTTAATGTCCCTATTGGACAAGTACTCACACCGACATAACATTTCATTAAACCAAATAAGGCCTATTCCGTGGGGTATACAGTAAAACAAATTGGCTACATCTGTTGTCACTAGACACCGTTCAGGATGGAAAAAATCAGACTTTAATTGCCTTACAAAGTCCAATGAATCCCTAAGTATGTAGGGATACTTGGCCGTAAACTGTTTAGACAGCTTGTCAATGTAACTTGCTAGTGGGTGGATTATTGAGCCATGAGCTGCCACTATACAGTGAAAAGGGAGGGGGGGTTAGTTGCATCCTTATGAACCTTAGGGATCCCAAATAAACTGGGGATAACTGGTAGTTTTACACACAAAAACCTATATAACTTGTGCTTAATAAGCCCCTGGGTAATTAAATCATCCAAAATTAAATAAATTTTGCTGTCTGCAATATAGATTTCATTTTTGGCAATTCTACTATATTGCTCCTTTTAGTTGAAAAGGAAAACATTCTACCCAAGTAGTTAATACTATTCATTAGTACAATATCCCATCCATTACCAGGCTTCATAATATGCAGATTATCATTAGTGCTAAGCTTTTTTAATAAAACATTCTCTTCCTTTGGCGTATTATGCAACTGAGTACTCAAAGCTTGTAAACAGGCTTACCTGATGTCCCTAATACAATATTTTTCAAATAGCACCAGTAAAGTATGAAGAAGGGGATTCACCATGCCCCTTCTAACCAGGGTGTGACAAGGATTATACTCAGTGATGAGTGCCCTATTATCAGAAGAATACACTAAAGCCAAATGTATTTTTTTAACATAAAAGTTAAACCTAATGAAACGTTCACCTAACGCAATATGAGTTTGTGGTATAAAGGTAAAACCTTTAATAAATGGAGCAAAAAATCTATAATCAAGAGCTGTATCACTGCAGTTAAATATATTAAAGTCATTGAAAGTGGAAATAGTTCTATTATTATGTGCTTCTTCAATTCTCATAACAGAGAAATGGATAGTGGAAGCCATAGTTAAAAATTTAGAGGGACAGGGAGCATCCATAATTAGTTTCATCTCCTCCCTCTTGCTTTAGTCCCACCTGTCTGCTCCAGATAGGTTCAGCTGGGCTGTTGGTGGGAGTTGTTCTGCTGTGCAATCCTCTCCAACCTCCTCACTATGGGCAGAGGGGAGGATTCTAAAAAAATGTTATCAATATTAACAAAACTGCCCCTAAAATATAACCACCTGTATACACATCTAATGTCTAGCACCAAGCAAGGTAGAAAAGTAATGAACAAAAAAATATAGTCCAACTTGTTTCCCGTAAATTGCACACTACTCCCTAGACAAGCAATAGTGACCTTCTGTGCACACCTCTAAGATCTGTAAAAAAAGATAAATAAAGAGTGACCGCACCATAAAAACAGTTTTAACTTAGAATGTTGGTGATATCAGACCTGTTATTATTATTGGATATTACTGTAAGGAATAGCTCATACCTGTTATTAAAAGGCATAAGCAGGCAGTTATTATGTTCTGTTTTAGAAGGAAATATGTTTAAGAGGATGCATAGCCAGCCTTAGGCATAGGCCTCCTAGGTGGCCTCCTAGGGTGCTGCTTTACAGGGGCACTTTTCTAATAATCTGGATGGTGTAGGTAGACCAGGCTGGGGGCACCTAATGGTGTTGGGGGCACTGTGGAGACCTTTTGCCCAGGGCACCTGTTGACCAAAGGCTGGCCCTGAGAGGATACAAGTACAATGTGATCTAGTATGATGTTCCTTTAAGGGAATGGCAGTGGGTGTTACCCTAGTGTGTTGGTATGGTTATAAATGGGATGAGGGTTGAGAGACAGAGGAGGAGCTTATTATTACCCATGGTCCTTGTACTCTCTTCTCATGTGACATTAATCCAGAATTCTCAAATATATGCACAGTCATAAAAGAGAGGCTCCCTCTTCTGGGAGTGTACTTTCTTCATGTAAATTTTCAAATGTATGAAAATAGTTTGCATGAACCTTAAGCCTTTGGTAGAGAATAATCCAAAGTAATTCTCAAACATGCTCAGGCAAACAATACTTTTTGAGCATAAATAAAATATTTGTTTCACTGCACTTACAAATAGCTACCAGCATAATTTCAGCACAATGGTTTATACTTTTTATGTACATGCTAATATCCATAACTGCTGCCCAAGCAAATTATTCACTTTCAACTTTTTACTTTTCTATACTGGCTAACAATATAATGAGGTAAACCCAACATTACTTTTAAAACTGATATTTCCAATCAGTGAACTAAGTAACTTACATACTTTTCAGCAGATGTATAACCTTCCCTCTGATGAAAATTTGTTTAAGAAAAAAATGGCTCACTTAAAGATTGTTGTATATTACAGAAGTGGATCAGGTATCATAAACCTCACTTTTTCAGGGGTGAAAACTACCTTTTGCTTTAATTTGCATTTAACATACCCTCCTTAATTTCTGAAACAAACACACACACACACACACACACACACACACACACACACACACACACACACACACACACACACTTTACAGTATGGTTTGTAGGCTTGGTAAGCCTTGAAGTATATTGTCTTTTCCCTTAATGCTGAACCTTCCTAATTTTCACAATTTCTTCTTTACTTTCTAGTTTGTAAGTCCATTTCTTTTTGTTACTTTCTGCATATTGCTTAACTAGATTGTACTGTCATGTATATTAGTGCTTTTGGCATTCAAAAATGCTGATTTAACTATGTTACTAATTTCAGCAGAATGTTTTATATGTTATTGCTTCATGTACTCTATGTGTAGAGATCCATCTCCCTGGGACTAGGACTTCACAGCAGGACATTCCCAGTCACTAAATGTAAATAAGGAAATAATAAATAAAGAAGTAAACAGCTGTGTTCAATAATAAACCTAACAGCTTCAAAGTCTTCCATTTTGTGTGTATCCTGTACTGAACTCTTCTGCCATGGATATTGCTTTTTCCTTAGCATACCAGTAGAAACACTTTTACATTTCTCCTTAATAATCTCAGTCTTTGTTTTATATTGCTTCCTTCTATTCTCTTAACAGTTCACCATCTCCTTTTCCACTTTTTTTTAAATTACCTCATTTACGAAACAACATATTTTAATATTTCAAGGTGATCTTCGCATTATAGGGCTTCAGTGATATCTTTGTCTTAACTCGCATCTTATATCAGCTTTTAGTGCTGTATAACCATTTATGACTGGTCCCACATAGAAATATCCTATGAGTATATATAGGAATTTTGTGAAAGCTCATAGCATTTTATAGTGGTGTTCGAGTTTCTCTAAAATCAGAGCTTTAGTACTAAGCTAACTGCCCTTGCGAGCCATTTTAAGCCTAGCCAATTATCCCTTGTGAGACTCAAGGGCATGAATTTTGTACCATTAAGAAATGTTAATGTTGACAAGTATCTCCTAGATTTAAAAATATATACTAGGAAATTAAATTTAAATTGCTTTTTCAGAAGAATGGTACCTATGAACCAGTTAAGGGTTGTACAAGAACGAGTACATTCAACCCTCCACCCCACCCTACTATTCATTTATTTGAAAATATGCGCATGAATGATATCAGAATGTTGTTAACCAAATCCAAAATTACTACATTTAAATTAACAGTGTGAGAAACAAGACTTTTCCAGAGTATTTGTTCCAATAAATCCATTAGAATTATGAAGCCTAATGAGGGAGGAGGTTTGGTGGTTATGGACCAACAAATGTACATAGATAAAATGTTGGGGATTCTATATGGAGACTGTTATGTGGAGAGCTCTCTAAATGAGTTTAATACAGCTAACAGAAATATTGATGTCACTTTGAATGATTTATTATTTAACTATCAGATAACACAGCAAGAACATAGCTTTCTAACACAAATGTACCCCAAAACTCCAACAATATTTGGAATCCCCAAGATACATAAAAGCATTAGAACCCCCTCCCCCAAGGCCTATTGTGGATGCAAAAGCATGGAAAACAATACCTTTAACCAAATTTCTTGATTTTCATTTAAAATCTATGCTTCTTGATTACCAACATATACTCAAGGATTCGTGGGGATTGTTTGAAGAAAATCAAGAAAGAATTGTATAGTGATAAATTAATTTTGGCTACCATTGATATAAAAGATTTATTTAGTGTAATACCACATGAAGAGGGCCTTGACCTATTTTATGACTTTTTATGCAGCAACATAAATATAAGGCATGAAAGAATATTAATGTTTAGAACTTTAATGGAATTGATCCTTAACAATTACATCATATTTGAGAACCAGCTATTTAAACAGACAACAGGCGTAGCAATGGGGGCAGCCTGTGCCCCCCTGTTTGCCAGTATAGTTTTGGCCCAGTGAGAACTCACTCAAGTATTCACTTCAGAACTATTCAAGCTGTGTAAATTCAATGGGAGATTTTTGGACGATATATTCATATTCTGGGAAGGCAGTGAAAATGAATTACAGATATTTTTTGAATTTTCAAATATTAGTACATCTTTTTTAAATTTGACTATGGAACAAAGCAGTGACAAGATCAATTTTTTGGATATATTTATAATCAAAGATGAAGTAGAACAGAACTTTAAAACCACAATATACAGAAAACCCACATATTCCAATACGCTCTTACACTATGAGAGTGGACACCCTGACTTTCAAAAAAGTCACTTGTCAAAGGCCAATGTGTTAGATTGGCATGTATGATCAGTGACATAGAAATGTTCTATGAAGAGAGGGACAAGTTGAGGGGTATGTTACAACAACGAGGGTATCCTAACAATTTTATTGAACCAATTCTTAATGAGGTCACGGAAAAAAGGGTATGTGGACACTTTTTTTCCATTATTAGGGACTGATACAGTTGGTATTGTTACCCCTAATATTAACATTTTGAGTGAAGATACAAACATGACCCAAGATTTCAGCAAGGCCCTCATTTTAACTTATAACCCATTATCTTATGACATCAAGGACATATTAAATAAGAACTGGTTTATTTTTAGAGGAGATCAAGAATTGTTAAAAAATGTGGGGGATAAGCCATGTGTTGTATATAAAAAAAGATGCTTGTTTTAAAAATTTACTTGAACAAAACACAGAGGGTTATAAAAACCTATGGAAAAGGATGGATGACCAAATGTGGTCATTGTACACAATGTTCCAGTATTTTTGAAATGGACACCCTACATATTCCACATTATGGTCTAATACATTTGAACCATAGGTTGAGTTGTAACAGCACTTTTGTAGTTTATACAGCCTTATGCCAATCCTGTGAAGGATTTTACATAGGCAAGACTAAAAAGGCTTTCAAAGGGGTCTATATTAGAACACCGAACATTCAAAATGTCGAGTGTTCTAATATCGAACCCTAGCAATCGAAAAAAAAACATCGAACATTCGGAACAGCAAATATTTTCCTAGGGAAAAAATTTGCTGTTCCAAAACACATACACACAACACAAGCACACCAAATAAACAGCAGTCCACACACATACACCTAAACTCTAACACCTAACCCTACACTAAAGTATACAAATACCACTTACTATCCACTTACCTTAAGCCAAACCCTAACCATAAGGTCCGTCACTATCGCACAGTGACCTCACCCGCGCCCTAACCCTAACTTACCTAACCCGCCCTAACCCACATGTCCACACAATCGCACACTTACCTGACCCATACCCTAACCCTAACTCACCTAACCCACCCTAACCCACACGTGCACACAATCGCACACTTATCTGAACCCGACTCGTAACTTTCCAGCAGAGCGCTGAAAATACCAAAGCAACAGAAACGGACAACCAAATTCTTTCCCTAGAAAAGAATTCGGTTTCCTGTTACTTCGATATTTTCAGCATTTGCTGAAAATGGGTCGATATTAGAACACCCGACATTTCAAATGTTCGGTGTTCTAATATAGACCCTTTCAAAGTGCGTGTATACCAACACAATTATGATTTTTAAAAAGCCAATGAAAAAAATGCATTGGCATTGCACATCAAGGAAAATTCTGACCATAAATTTATTGCCTTTGACCAAGTTGTTCTTAACAACAGGGGGGGGGGGGGTCCACGAGAACTGTTTCTCAAATTTAGAGAATATATGTGGCAGTTAAGATTTAATGCCAACAACCCCCCTAGGTTGAATGATATTATTTCCCTCTCTAGTCATTTAAAACTGAAAGCTGAATTTTATCTTTGATAGTTTTGTAATGTTTTAACTTGCACAGCAAATAAGGAAAGTCGGGGAAATGTGATCAATGTATGTTTATAATACATCTTTTTATAGTGCATCAACAGTATGCTGGATTGATGTTTGTTATTTAGTTATACATATGGGTTAGTGTGAAGAACAAACACACTATTGCAGTTTGTTTTGTCTTGCAATTTTTTTATTATTATTTCTTAATCAAATTTCACATATATTTCAATGTTTAGTTTTATAACATAGCTTTGCAATACAACCTGAATCCTGTAGGAGCAATACAGCTTGAGAAACGGTGTTGCAATACAATTTGAATCCTGTAGAGGAAATTAATTGTGGTCATGTGGTGGTGCCTGGCTTTTAAAAGGAAGTGATGTCAATGTTTTATGTAATCTGATGAAGTCAAGTGTATCTACTGATGAAAGTGCTCATTAAAAGAGTATTTTTCTTCATATTTGTGGCAGTTTTTCTTATTTTCATTTAAGTTTAGTTCATTTCATGGTTAAAGGTATAAGAAGTACAAGAAATTGGGATAATTTGCTGTTGTTTATAAGACTGTTAGCAGAAAAAGTAGCCAGTGAAAATAATACCAACAAAGATGTTTAGAAAGCATTTTTTATGGGTTCAGTGACTGCTGCATCAGTCATTGAATTAGACTGGCAAGTCAGCAAAGAACACTTCCAGAAGCATCTCAAAGCATCCATGCTTCCATGAAACAGAAACAAAAGTATGTAGTTTTGCAGATGTGCAGAAAGATTTCTAGCAATGACTGAGTGGAAGCGACACAAGTGTGAATTTTGGGTCTATCCGTTGGAAGGTCTACACTTAAATACCCTGCTCAGTAGAACTGTGTGAGCTGAGGCTGATTACCAGGATTAACAAATTAATGTGGATGAGTTATGTGATGTAGTAGGTCTGCTTATCTGTGAACAAGTTAAGATACAGTTAAAGCCTGAAACTGTCTCATATGCCTTGACACACCCAGAAGAGCACCATTTCTAGTACTTTTGGAAGTAGAGGCACATCTCAAATATATGCAAGGTATGACAAAAAGTGTACCTGAACTGGCTGAATGCTGTGCACGCATGGTTCCACTTATTAGAGAGAACAGTAATGTGAGAATATGTGCTGATTTATAAAAGTTAAATGATGCAGTCATGAGATGCATGCTTATTCTTACTAACCTAGATGATATTGCACCCATACCTCTCAACTCTCCGGATATTTATACAATGTCCACATTTCTGCCTCATGGTTTTAGCCTGTTTCTTATACAATTGCGGTTTTCTGGCCAGTCACCGGCAAGCCATCAAGGACTGAAGTCAGAAGAAAATGGCAGGCATTTGAGTTTCAGACTTCATATCCTTCAGAAAAGTCATGCTAATGCAAAACCTGTTAGTCTATCAAATTTCTAATTTTGGAAGAGCAATATATAAAAAGTTTCCCTATTTTTGGGCCTTTGTCCCCCCATTATTTGTGGCATTGTCCAGATTTCTACTTCTATGAGGTTGAGAGGTATGATTGCACCTAAGCTGATTGATATCAGAATGTTCTCTACTTTAGACTTTCCAAGTAGTTTTTTTTATGTCTGCTGTGCAGCATTAACCTGATCCCATTCCAGGGCTTGTGAGGAGATCAAGAAAGCTGGTGTAGAGTCACAATGCTTGTCAGGAAATGTCCCCTAACTCCCATTTCATAGTAGCTGTAGCTCTGCAGTTGTATCCTGCAGAGGTGCATGCACCCTTTCACCTATGTCCAAACACCCAACTGAGCAACTCGCCACTCGTGCAGCATGGACCTGGCCAGGTTCATTTCCTACTTATTGCAGTGAGCCTTGGCTGTCTCCCTCTCTACAGGTTAGATGAGCTGACATCAGCTGCTCACATCCTTCCCCTCTGTCCAAGGCCCTCTAGAACCTGCTGCTAATTGAACACGGATTGTCTGAGATGCAGTAAGGGCTTTACCCCACTGTGCCATGGGGCCACTTAGACTCTCCGAACAGGTTTTGGAAAATGCCTCTAGAGAGACATTGCCAAAAGCTAATAACCTTTAGTATTCCAACTGGAAGGTTTTGTTTCAAAAGACTGCCATTTGGTATAACTTCAACACCAGATATATTTCAGTGTGAAATAAGCAAGTTACTAAAAGGGCATAAAGGTACTGCTATTGCCACAAAAGGCATGTTTGGTCCTGATAAAGAAACATGAGCAGTTTCAGAAGCTCATCAGGTAGCACACTTGCTAAATCAAAATGGAAAATCAGGCAGCTGTGGGTTCTATTCCTACACCATGTAACTGGAATAATCTTCAAATGCTGACAATGCAGTGCAATATAAGGGGGGGGGGGTGATGGACTCCCAAGTATGCCATTCTGTGGTTGAGACATTAAATCAAGGCACACTTGCCTAAGTTGCTGGTAGTCAGGCAGATGTAAAAAGAGTTCATGGCACTTACTGAAAAGACTAAGGGAAGTCTGCCTGCCTTAGAAATGTGTACAAACCCTATTCCGAATCATTCACCTAACATTAGAAAATCCCTTTCTGTAATTCAGATGCATTTGGTATGACTGGGTATGGTAGGGTTATAGTTTATAAATCAGAAAAGGAATTTGTTTTCCTTTTTCAATCTGTTGTTTTCTGCCATTTATTTTGTCGGTGAACCAAATGTTTGGCATGTTTTGGTTGCTCTTTTGTATGTCAGTGTCATGTCAAATATTCATTATATAATTACACATATTATATATGGGTAGGTAGATAGATAGATAGATAAATAGATAGATAGATACACCCCAGGATTCACGAAGCCTCCGTGTAAGAGTTATAACTCTTACACGGAGGCTGCAGTTAAACGGAGTGATGTCAGCATGCTCTGCATATTCATGAGAGCATGCTGAATCACACCTAAGTCGAACACGGTCCGTGTAAGACAGTAGGGGGCATGTCCGTAGGCTGAGCCCTGCAAGCGGACACGCCCCCAGAAGTGTAAAAGTGCCCAAAGTAGACACCCACAACAGAGTCCACGGAAATGTGAATAAACACAACACAACACATGCCCCTACAGACTATTAAACATAAAACAATCTAAATGAAAATGTCATATTTTTTTTTAAATTGTAAAGATGTTTAACCGTGAGTGCGCTCGTTTGCGCGGGCGTGCCCGTAGTGCAGCTACAGTTAGCAGTCAATGGGAAAGCATATAAGAACTAAATATGCAAAATAAGCCAGGAAGCAATAGTGTAGCAGTAGAGATGCCGGCTGCAGAGCAGGCATTCATGGTTCGAGCCCCCACAACATAATTTTTTTATTTTTGCAAAATAAGCAGGAAACAAGTCCCTGACACATATGTACACATAAAACCAGAATATATATAAAATGCAATGAAATATCCCATTTATATTGAATAAATGTGAGCTAAGAAATGAATATAAACTGCCAGATGTGCCCATAGCTGAGCTACAGTACAACAGAGTGAGTGTATGTGCCTGTAGATAAGCATTGGTTTAACTGGTGTAAAATGAGTGCCCATAGCTGAGCAGTGGTTTACCATGCTAAATATATGTGCCCCTAACTGAGCTGAGCGGAATATGCGTGCCGATAGCCAAATGAGGCTTAAACCAGAGTACCCCGTTTGCGCGGAGCTGCGCACCGCGCAAACAAGCTAACCGACGGGCAACGTTGAGCAAGCAGTATCAAAACTGCCTTTACACAGACACACCCCTCAACATGTCTAGACAGTCATGAAAAATAAAAAGCAGTGGCCAGGTTCGAACCCAGGATACTATACACCATAGTCAAGGTACAGAACCACTAAGCCATGACAGCAGTACCTAGAAATGCAATAATAGCTCATATATAGGAATGAATACAAACTACAGCATGACAATGCAGGTTTACTGAAGTTGATACAATTCCAAAATGGCCAATCACAGATATGTGGGAAAAACGGACTATATAAGCCCCATAGGCGGGAATACACAGCATAAATGATTGTAGAACAGACCTGCAGGCAGAATGTCAGGTGTAGGAGAGGGTAGTCGCTTTCGAGCGCAGAGGTGGGGTGTTGAGGAGTCCAGGTACATGGCCTGGCTCCTAGTCCACAACCATGAGGCCCAACTCATGCAGGGCCAGGTCCTCTGGGGAGCGTACAGGGCTGAGGCGTGGGACCAGTTGGCTCATGAACTCACCAGTGCCACAGGAATTCCAAGGACAGGTGAGCAGGTCTGTCACCACCATGCGGACCTGAAGAGATGCAAGCAGGACCAACTGAACCTTTGGATCCAGGAGGCCCGGCAATCACCCAACGCCCACCACTGAGTAAGTAACAATTAATTATGTATGTAGAAAGTTAAACTACCTGAAATTATGGAGATGTGTATTCCAATATTACTTCATTTATATTACAGCTGCAGGTGTCCGTTCTGGAACCGCAGAGCCTATGCCGATAGGCTGGTGCGGTTGCGCCACCAGGCAGGTCAGTAATCCACTACTAGTAACTGTAAAGATATATAAATGTATGACAGTCAGCAAAAGAGTGCAGTGTAGCCCGGAAGGAATTAAATCTGCAAGTAACAGTGTGAAAGTGTATGCAAGTATTGCCTGATTACAACAGTTCCCAGCCTGTAAGTGTAAACTAAACATGACACTGTCCAACATATATTTTGAAATAAAACTGCCCTGCCTGTAAGAAATTAGTACACAACCTGCAGCAGCATGTAAAGTACAGCTGCAGAAGAGGATGAAATCACATGTGTGAAATATATCCCTGTGGAAATACTGAAACATGACAGAAGTGAGACTGCTGGAAAGAACTGTAATAACTACTGTTAAAACATGTCAATAAAGCCTAGAAGTACCAGTCTGAATAGTAACATGAAAGCAAGTGAGAGAGTGTGAGAAAGTGTCAGGAATACAGCAATACAGTAGTAATAACCCCTGAATAAACTATACTGCAGTTAGGACAAAATTAAATGCATGTGAGACTCAGAACCAAACAGCAAAATCTGTTCAAAGTGTTGCTGCATGTGGAATGTGTACACCAAAATCTGGATATGTTGCTCCCAGTCTGAAATACGCAGATAGGATGATTGTCTGATATACCAAACATCCACACTTGTCTACAAGTATATAAAGCAAAGGTAACAGGATGATGTATCTGAACAAAGCTCGATATGAATGTGTATGAACAGCAATAAAATGTAGATTGATGTTGCAGTAACAGTCCCATCTGCAAGGTTAAGAAGTTAACATATAGGACACTGTAGTTAGAACAGTAGTGTGTATATAACTGTAGCTATTAGAAATGTACAGCATATGTATTTGTATTGAAGGTGTTAATATTACTTTATTTACCCCACCCTCTAACCACCTATAACCCATTCCACGTGAAAATGGTATGTGCAATCACAATTACCACCCTGGACGTCTGTCCTGTTGGGTCATATATATTTGCATGTCTGTTGATGCATCCGCCCTGTTCATACATCCACACCTGATGGCCTGTTGCCATCAATCAACCCTGCATGTTGTTGGACTGTGTATTACTGTTCAAATTATGCATGTGTTATGCATGCTGTTCAATGGTGTGAATATCTGGGTGTTTGGTTAATGGGAATACTAATGCATGCTGTTACAACTAATTGTGAATGGTAATATATGTCACTAACCCAAACTGTCATGACATAATGCAAAACATAGAACGACAGGGAAGGCGGGTTCCAGCAGACCCACCTCTCCCACCTCAGCTGGCAAGTGCACCTGGCACTAGTGCCGAGTCCAGACACTCCTCCAGTGGCCCTGTGCCACCTGCGGGTGGAAGCGCTGCAGGGGATGGGGCTCGCCCCCCCCTTTGCAAGTGTGGCCGGAGGAGATCCACCACTCACCCTCCGTAGCGTCCGGACTGTGGTGCGTAGGGAGATTCGGGACTCTGTCCTCGAGCCCCTATGCCAGCTCGAGGCATGGGTGGCGCAACTAACGGGCATGCCCGTTGCCCTGCCTACACAGCCCCCAGCACAGCCCCATCCTGGGCAGTGAAGGAACAGTGGCAACTGCCTATGGGTGGGGATATCAGTTCCACTGTTGCCATCTGTGGGCTCATGGGCTCTGGATATCCAAACCTCCGTCCCCGTCAATTGTGTAACCCCCCCACACGTGTCATACACCGCCCCTGTATGCGTCTTGTTTGTCTTGTCTGTTAACCTACCCAACCTACCTCCCCAGCTGTACTGACTACCTTCACCTGACATACCACTCTCACCTGAAAAAAAAAAAAAAAAAAAGGGCACTCTGTACCCACAAAAAAATTACGCCCCATACATAGCTGCCCATTCCGCACACATGTCTACTGGACATGGAACCTATCAATTCCAATTGGCTGTACAACAAGTATTATTGTTGTCCTGACACCTCTCTCAGGGGTGGAAGGTTTCAAATGTCACACCAAATTACATACATATGCACAGCTGTTGCTGCTGAAGAAATGGGCAGCTATGGGCCTTACCTACATCCCTCCTGCACATCCCAAGCTTGTTTCCCTAAAGTCTTACCCTCTTTGTGACCCCTTTTTCACCACTTTCCTGTCTCCCCATTTTTCTTTTCTTTCAAGGAAAATAGCGGGTGTGCAAGAGTAAGCACGTTTAAGTGGTTGTAATCAGGTGTGCGCTTGTGCGGAGCTAACCGCCAGTGCATGCGTGAGCTCCGCAAACCAGCGCTAACCCGGTTACAACTGCTTAAAAGTGCCTTAGGCACTTTGATTGACAGGTCCTGTACTCAGTTCAAAAGAAAAATAAAATCCCACTGTGAGTCCCGAACCCAGGACCTTGGCAACTATAGTCTGCATGACTTACCACCAAGCCATGACTCTTATATAAAAACATTGTGCTAAAGTAAATATATCATGTAACAGTAGGAATGAATGTAAAGGGAATATAGATGTGTAGTACACAAAGCATGACATTTAGAATCACAAACAAAACTGGTGGATTTCCATAATAGTATTGTGTGAACAGAAACAGCCATGCTAGTTGGAAGCTAGTAGGTAATAATGTCACCATAGCACCTTGCAAGACACACACATACTCACAGCAGGATAAGCACTGCCCATACCCCACAACCTCTTACAGGAACACATCCGACCAAGTAATAAAATATGTGGAGCAAAGGCCCAAAACCAGGGACACATTACAAATAAAGTTACAACAAACGCAGACAGTTCAGAAAGTAACAGGGTCTACACCTTGTGGGATGTTTGGAAGGGTATGCAGTCCGGAACTTGAATGTTTGTCACCATATTCTGACTTGAGCCCAGACTGACTTGCCAGATAAAGGTGTGCATGAGATATTGACCAAATTATGAGGCAGAAATGTGGACAGCCTGCAAATATCTGTACACATGACGGGTCCAACACCACCATATTTGAATAGTTAAGAACCTAGACATAGCAACAGTGAATGTCTTACAGGGATGCCCCACAGAACCCATGTAAAATGTACAAACAGTAGGCAGAAAGGTGTAACACATGCAAAGGTAACTATGGAGTCCGGAAAGTATTCACCACTTGCATGGCAGAAAAAGTGTAGTAATACATATGCTCATGCTAACCCACAGTCACAACTGCAGCATACCAGACATTTTAATGGGTGTACCCCACTGATATGTACCATTCCATGAGGCACATAACTGATGAACCTGAAAGTCTCTGGGGCCTGCTCAGCAGCATACTCAAATACCCTAATAGATGTCAAGGCCCACACCATGGCCAGACCACACTGCATGCTGTAACACCCTAGCAGATATAGCAAGCATTCCAAGGTGTGACTGTACATGGAAAATAGGAAAGCTACAGCAGCACACTACAGTCAAGACACCTAGCAGGCATACAAGTAGTGACTGTAAAGGGCAACTATTGAAGCCTTAGCAACAGAGTGCAAGCAAAAGTGAAAGGAAAGCACACACACACACACACACACACACACACACACACACACACACACACACACACACACACACACACACACACACACATTAACAATAGTAGTAGTTGTAGTTGTCAGTGTACATACACAGTTAGTACAGGAAACTGGAGAAATGAATGGAGGAATGTTAATCTACAACACACCTGGAAATATGAGAGAGATACCAACCTTTACACTCACAGAACATTGTCCACAGCATAACAGCATGGTCCCTGCCCTTAACATCTGAAAGGGCTATGCCTATCTCACACACCTTTTTATAGCACTGTTCTGAAATCACAGTGAGAACTGCAATCAGTACACAACTGGCTGCATGCAATTAGCAAATGCTGGCTAACAATTGGTGCAGAGGCCATCACATGGGCATATGCAGATACCTACAAAAGTATGCTGTAATCCATGTCCACGCATGCAATACTTTCATTGCACCCTGAGAAGGACGTGACAGACAGTCAGAGACAGAGAGAGAGAGACAGAGAAAACTGCAATTAAGCAGACAGAAACAAATTGTTCAGCAACAGCTACCTGAAAGCTGACAACTGGGAAGTAGAGCAGCAGGACAGAGAACCAGACAGCAGCAGAAGCAGCTGTGACAAACACAGGTAATTTAAAGTAATACTATAAAGGTGTACATACTGTGAACCCTCCATATGTGTCATTGGTCTGTATCCATATGTATATGAAGATGTGTAAAGGGCAGGAGACATACAGCAACTATCAGTGAAGGCTGTACATACATTTGTATGTGAGAGCATCTATGTGCACATATCAATGTTGTTTGATTGTAGGTTGTAGTGCCATGTGCAAATTAGGTTACACAGCTATGTATGTTTAGCAGTATGTTAGTGTGTGTATACAGTATGGTAGACAAATATGTTGATATACCTGTCCAACATATGGATATGTATGTATGTCAACATATGTATGTGTATATATATATATATATATATATATATATATATATATATATATGTATATATATATATATATATATATATATATATATATATATATGATATGCATATATGTATACATACATAGAGAGAGAGATGTAGGAATACATAGACAGATGTTGATAGAATATTGTACCAACATATCTATGTAATGCACACATGCAGATATAGATATATGTAGATACATATACATAGACAGACTGATCTGACTACCTACAGGTATGATTGTATATGATGACCTGCAACACAGCCTGTCCCACCCCTCTGTCACTCACACCCCTCTGTGCCCCCTCCACATCTATAGCAATATATGTACATCAATATATATATATGTGTATATGTATACGGACATATATATATATATATATATATATATATATATATATATATATATATATATATATATATACATATAGATATATCTATATACATATATATATATATATATATATATATATATAGAGAGAGGTATATAAAGTCTGAGTGAGGCACATGTGTACAGATGTATTGCAACAGGTGCCTGGTGACAAAGGCATGGAGTGAACACCAGTGTCAAATCCGGAGTATCATACCACATTCCAGATCACCAACACCAGTAACCACCAGATATGTGATTGGCTGCCCACCACTGCATGTGTCAGGGGTGAGCAGGGTCAGAAATGTGTACAATAGTGGCCCCAATTATAGTCACAGTGGCACACTATCCCTGGAATACCTGCACATGGTATGTGTCCGCAGACATGGTGAGTCAGGTATGGACATGTAGGTCGGTGTACCCCACACCACATAATGGATGCCATGGTATGGACCTCACATGACAGCAACAGATATGGAGAAGGACACAGTGACATGTACAACACTGTGACAACGCACTCAAACACATTACCAATGCACAGTGACTGACAACACCACAGAGTACACATATGCTACCCACATAGAGGTTACCACTCCCAGATTTACATATGGAGGTCACACCCATGACAGATGTCCAACAACCATAGTAACACCTCCCACCATCCACAACCTAAATGTCTGCTGTGTGTCGTCCGTGCCACTGCAATAGTGTGCACATGTGGAGGTAAGAGTTCCTACTCACAGATAAGACACACCCTGCAATAAACCACACAGTGTTAAGAAGCGAGACTCCCCATGAGTACGTCACACATACCCCTGCTGAATGTTAGTCAGATAGGTAATATGCCATATGAGTCACCCTGTGTAACTGTGTGACGGCAGCAGGTACCATCACACCACATGTGTCACAATGGTCAGGGTAGCAGAACAGTATGCTGCTGTAGACACAGGGGCAATAGCATATTGTATAGTATTGTATTATAATGTAATGTATTGTGTTGTATTGTATTGGTATGGTGAGGTGCCTCCTTCATGGAGTGGAACCACTGCTGCTGTGCGCCAGTGTACAGGTACATATCCTTTAGTCAGGCTAGTGTTACATAGCACTTCTATATGTGTGTTTAGCTCCTGTCAGAGGTTATGTAGCATGCAACTGGGGATACCATCAGGTCCCATCCATGTTGTGTATTCTGCTGTCCTGCGGGTGTCTCTCACCTGGACATCTGTGATTACAGGGGAGAGGGCGGGGTGACACCTGCACTGAACCTGTCCACCACAATGTTGTCGATATCTGTGATGTCAGTGAAATATGTGTTGTGTACTACCTATGGGCATAGAGGATGGCTCCTGACCAGGTTGCTAACATAACTGAAGAAGGCCTCCTGGTCATCTGTAGTGTCACTCTTGATTTCCCTCTCAACGTTGCCCATGTAGTCAGTATGATGGGAAATAGATCCTTACCAGTGCTGCTCAGACATGCCCTCCCTTCAGTGAATGATGCTCTGTCTTGCAGTAGCTTCCATCTTCTGTAATACAATCTGTCTATGGCTGGGGTCCACCAGACAGGATGCTGTCCCTTTGTGGAGAGTGTCTTGGTCATATATGGGATTGCATGATCCATGCATTCTTGGAGATGTCTGTAGAAAGCAATTGTGTAGGGGTCAGCATTGTGGGTTGTATCTGCCACTGGCCCAGTGGGCTGTAAGGATACCATATCACTGTTACAAAGTGTAAAGTTTGTATCTGTAATGTTATGCACTATAGTCATCTGTGCTGGTGGTGGAGGTGGGATATGTATATCCAGGGCAATCAGTGTGTAGTCAGCCCACAGTAGTTGCCGATGTAGGCCATACAGTACCTAGATACAAACCCCCAGAGTGAGGAGGTGCTTCTGACCTGAATCGGTGTTCTGACTGCTGGTGTTTGGTAGTATGTCGTATGGAGTCTGCCAGGTACTGTTGCACAGTTGCTGGCCGAGCACTGATACCTGGCCATCTACATGTGTATCCACCAATAGACAGGCAGATGCTACATATGTGAGATATGCTGTATCATAATAGTCGAGTAGCATGTGTAGTATGTGTGCCAAAGTCTGCTGACATATATTGCTGATACCAGGTTATTTTCTTTCTCAGGTACATGGCCCACCCGCGGAACCCCACCTACTCCACAGCTGAGGATGAGGAGATACACCAGAGCCTGGTGCGGGACTATGCAATACTCTTTTCCCGCACCAGCCAGAATCAGCAGGAGAGGGCTGCACTGTGGCAAGACCTTGTCCGTCGGGTAAATGATATAGGCACGCATAATAGGACATATAAGCAGGTACGACATCACTGCAGTGATTTAATCAGACATGTCCGTCAGCGTGCGTCAGATATCCACAGGCAACAGGTCGCCACAGGTGGTCAGGTGGTGGGGTGGCTACACATCCCCCACTCACCAGACTGGAGGGACTGCTCCTGAGTGTAGTGGCTCCAGTCCACCAGCAACAACACCAGCAGCAGACATGCATCATGATGGAGGCTGGAGCCACACAGCAGCAAGACAGTGAACGTGCAGGTAATATGTCATATGTATAGTTGACTGTTGTGTTCACTGGTAGTTAATGCATGTGTGAGGTGTGTCCTTGGTTTGTAGCTGTCACCATAGTATTTAATGTGCAAGTGTGATATCCTCAATATTAGCTGCTGACCTGTGAAAGGCGACTGTTGTACTCCTGACCTGTATCATACTCAGTAACAATGGCACAGTTGTGCCCACTGACATTAGTTTCTTCATGTCTGCAGGACCCTCTGGTATAACTGCAATGCAGCCTATCCATGCTGGTGAGTGTGTATTAACAATTCCTGTAATAGTGTTGATAGTAATAGTACTATTTGGCTCACTTAGTAGTGCTCTTTGTATGCATGTAGGTGTGTCTGTGTCTGTGTGTTGATATCACGCATACTGAGTACTAAACTGCGTGCATGTGTGCATGTGTGCATGTGTGCATGTGTGCATGTGTGCACCTGTGCAGGTGTGCACGTGTGCACCTGTGCAGGTGTGCACCTGTGCATGTGTGCATGTGTGCATGTGTGCATGTGTGCACCTGTGCATGTGTGCAGGTGAGCATGTGTGCACCTGTGCATGTGTGCATCGCTGGTAATGTGTAGACATTGTAAACTGTGTTTCCTGTTTCCTTCCCACAGGTTCTGTTGCTGCTCTGGTGTCATGTAGCAGGGAACCTGAGTCAGGTGCCGTGGGTACTGATAATGATGACATTGGTGTAATGGCACAGGAAGGTATGCCAGGGTCCGCCATTGGTCAGCCGATTGACAGTACACAGCTGTCGACCCCATCAATGCGCACAGTTATCCTTCCAATACACCCCTTGTCACCACTGTCCCTAGGTGATGGACAGCATACAGTGGGCATTGACCAGGGTAATGTGGTATCTGTGGCACATGCCTCCCCACACAGCAGCCATGGGCATGGCCCAGAGATGGTACCACACAGACAGATGTCCAGGGGTTCTCGTGGGAGCATCCATGGGCGTACTGCCCCTGTCAGACGTGCCCACAGAGGTCTTACAACCTCAGCTATGTTTCGGACTGTCATGCAGGCACAGTCACGTATGGAACGGTACACCAGACAGGGTCTGAGGGAGCTGGCAGCATGTCGCACAGCCATGACTGACAGTATGCGTGACATTGCGGCTGCCATCCGTGATTTCACCGATGTCATAGACAGACGTTGTGAGGACATATTAGACCGGTTCCACAACTACATGTCCATGAGCCAGGGTGATGGTGGGCGGCTGAGGCGTCGACGTGGCCGTATGCCAGCAACAGCAGCAGCTGGCAGTCGGCGCGGACGACAACAGGGCCGTGGCCGCCCCGTAGTGCCAGCAGCAGCCCCAGCAATGCTGGGTCTGTGCTGTCATCAGACCGCCCCAGGAGACCACGTGCACGTGGCTCTGGCCAGGCCCGACAGGGATCTGTGTCCAGTCAACGAACACCTGCTTCTGATGACAGTACCCAGTCTGGGTTGGTACCGGATACGGTCCGTAGCACCCTGCAAGGCACAGGTACCGTGTCCGTGGCCAGAGACACTGATCTGTATGACCTGGCAGGTACAGTCTGTGGCTGTCCACAAACACCAGTATATGGCAGCCATGAGGTGGAACTGTGTGCATCCATACACACATGCAAATTGACAACACCTAGGGCTACCGCATACGCACACACTGCATCAACATTGCCCCACCTTCTACTGCTGTCCCTCACCAACACACATACACATACATGTCAATTGGTGGTATGGGTGGCTGACTCAGGCATACCAAGTTCACACCCTGTGCATATGATGAAACTGTGCCACCTCCTGCAATCTGTAACAACTGTGCAGGTACAGGTTAACATGTTGCTGATGCACAGGGTGACCACATAGATGTGTAGTAATAGTATCATGTTGTTAACAGTACTGTGTGCTGAATTAATTGTGGGTATATCACAGCATGCCTGATGCAGTAAGTGTGTGATTGTCATGTCCTGTTGTCTACACCCATGGTAAGTACCATAGTGTATCATCTGCACATGTTGGCATACTGGTGGTAATGATGTCAACAGAAGGCTACATACATAGGTAGCACAGGGGATAGGGTAATGAATGTAGTAATACACAATGATGGACATGTAAATTGCAAGTGGCATGTTGCCCACACTAGACACTGCAATGCAGATGTTTGAGGATGTTGATATGTGTGCAGTACTACACGACTGGTACAGGACACACAGGAGCACCCTAGCACTGCATGCTCACATCTCATACCATGCTAGACAGCCCCAAGACACATAACTAACTGTCACAGGAGGGAGAGTCCCCATATATGTCAGGGATACTGTGGTGGCAGGCCAGGGAGCATACATCCTACTAAGTATGGAACCACTGAGTGAAGGCTCAGTGTCTGTTATTTGACATGTGTATTACTGCAGGTATGAGCACATGGGTTTCTATCCAGTTATTGTACATCCTGACAGTACATGCATGTTCTGTACACTTGTGTGCACTGAGACTGGACCCTAGCCATCTGACCCGTGTATTTCCATGTACATGTGCATAGTGCCTGCATATTTGCAGTGTTACCTACTGGAACTGGTACAGCTTGTTTGTTGTACAATGGACTACATGGAGCCCTGTTTACTGTATCTTTGTTTGCATGCATGTTTGCTTGCAATTACCCTGGAATACTGATCACACCTGCAATGCATAGTTATAGAGCTTCTGTGGACTCCTAGTGCCATCTGCATAGCCTACTATATGTATGTCCATGTCCCACTTGACAGGTTGTCACTGTTTGTCCTGTTCACATGTACATTGCCTGTGACACAGTGCATATGACCTGCCTGGCATGTGTCCACGTGAGCAGTCATATATGCTACTGCTAACTAATCACAGGCACTACACCTTCACACATTCATCTTCTGTTGAACTACCTGCTTTGCTAGGGACAGCCTGCACCTGTCACCCCTGGCCTTTCAGATATTGGCAAAGGCTCTTGCTACCCCATAGTGCCTATGTTAGGCAGGGCTCAAATGACAAACCCACCTTCATAGGTATCACAAGGGATAAGACACTAAGAGCAATGCTACCCAATGCCAGATGTCTAAACCTCCAGATGCATGCACCCAAAACACTCCTTGGCATGGAAAACATCGATAGCTGTGCAGTAACAGATGCCTGGTTCAGGGCTACTGAGAGCACACCAGCACTACCGGGTGTAACCCGGTTGATTTCTTTGATACAGTCACCAAGGCCATTGCCGGGAAGGTGGTTCACACAGCCTACCTGGACCTTGCAAACGCCTTCGCAACAATACCCCACTTGGGCATTCTAGGGAAGCTCACCAGCTTAAATATAAGCCCCTATGTCACTAGATGGATTGCACAGTGGCTCAAGAACAGAACCCACATGGTTAGCATTGCTGGAGCCATGCCAGACCCCATAACAGTTACGGGTTGTGTCCCACAAGGCTCAGTCCTGGGACCCTCTTGTTTGGTATATATTTATTGGAGGTACAGGCCAACATGGATGGACTGTGGCTGTCCAAATATGCAGATGACTGCAAACTGGCCACCATAATCGACTCTCCAGCTGACACAAGCATCTTCCAAAGAGGCATCATAGCAACAGACAACTTGTGCCAGAGCCATGGCCGTCTGCTGAACAGTGTTTAGAAGGGGAATGTGCATCCTGTAGTCTGTTCACCTAGTTGCCAAAAGGGACATTGTCCTCACACACACTAACCCCCCTCAGCCAAAAACACACACTTGCCAATTGCAGGATTCAAACCCCTATCTGACTGTTATGACACTTGAGACGGACGCATTAGCAGAGCACGCTATTTGCATTACTGGGAGTTTTCTCTTCCCCTGCTATACTTATAGAGTGCTGACATCATCAGTGTTTAGAAAAGGGAATGGGCATCCTGTAGTCTGTTCACCTAGTTGCCAAAAGGGACATTTCCCTCACACACACTAACCCCCCTCAGACAAACACACACACTTGCCATTCGCAGGATTCAAACCCCTACCTAACTATGTTATGACACTTGAGACGGACGCATTAGCAGAGCGCGCTATCCGCATTACTGGGAGGTTTCTTTTCTCCTGCTGTACTTATAGGGTGCTGACATCATCGGTGTTTAGAAAGGGAATGTGCATCCTGTAGTGTCTTATCCTATTTGCCAAAAGGGACATTTCCCTCACACACACAAACCCCCCTCAGACAAACACACACACTTGCCATTCGCAGGATTCAAACCCCTACCTAACTATGTTACGACACTTGAGACGGACGCATTAGCAGAGCATGCTATTCGCATTACTGGGAGGTTTCTTTTCTCCTGCTGTACTTATAGGGTGCTGACATCATCGGTGTTTAGAAAGGGAATGTGCATCCTGTAGTGTCTTTTCCTATTTGCCAAAAGGGGACATTTCCCTCACACAGACTTACACACACACCAACCCCACTCACACACACACACACACTGAGCATTTGCAGGATTTGAAACCCCTACCTAACTATGTTATGACACTTGAGACAGACGCATTAGCAGAGCGCGCTATTCGGATTACTGGGAAGTTTCTTTTCTCCTGCTGTACTTATAGGGTGCTGACATCATCTGTGTTTAGAAAGGGGAATGTGCATCCTGTGGGGAGGCAGACACCAAGCACACTATGGCTAAGCTGTCATTCCCTAGGGCAAACAGTGTTGACCTCTACACCATTATGTTTAATTGTCAAATGCACATTAGTTGTTGCTGATAGACTGTTTGCATATCTTTATTGCCATAGCATTCCCTGTTTGTATGAACAACTTCTGCATCTGTGGAAGATGTTTGCATATGGGAGGGATCCACTATATCACGTATGTCTCTGTAGTCATTTAACTGTGTGCACTGGGCAGACTGCTGTAATGTGGTTGGTTCCTGGCATAACACATAACAATACCAGATATGTTTGTCCAACTGCTAAACCGAGATTTGGCCTAAGTGTGTGAGCATGCCCAGTTCAGCCTTCCCATGGCATGTTGTCAAAGTGTGTGAGCATGCCCAGTGTGAGCATTCCATATGTTGGACTCTGCAGCCCACCACATTTGTGGATGTGTGTGAACTTCAACAACTATCACCCGTTTATGGTTGTGGGTTGTGTGTCATGTTGTGTAGTTACTGTACAACTGCTTTGTGTGTGAACACAACAGGATTATACTGTGCCTGCAGTGTTTGCATGGGATACTTTGCATACAGTTGTCAACATCCTTTCACACTGACCTAACACTGTAGTACTGTATAGTGTACTGGTAGTACTTTGACTGTAGTGGACAGTATCCTGGGCTTTACTGCTATCACTGCTTTACATTTCGATAGTGGGCACAACAGCCTGGTTGGGGCCAGTTGTGTACATCTGACCATGTTGCATTCTGTTCAGATATGAACTACTTACACCAGGCTTGTCCAACATTGTTAGTGTATTCCACAACATAGGTGTACAATTGCAAACACTAGCGATGTGCCCTAGTCCATGTCTAATGCAAGTTGGAGAGTGTGTTTGTCCTTCAACACACATTGTAAGAGTTTGCCATGACATATGTCATGGTTAGTATACTGTGCCTCTGTCTACCTGTGACATGACAGTGATACCCAGGATAAACCTACCATCTCCCGTCCACCCATCAGGATTCCTATTGAGGAAGATTGATAAGTGACTCTATGGGTAGCCTGTGCTGAGGGTTCACTCATGAGTGGGAGTGGCTTCTGTGTTATGGATCACACAGTACAGCTTGTCTTATGTAAGTCAGTGCTGGGGTTCAGGTCTGTCATGTGCATAGCTCACTGCCATTCAGATTGTACAAGGTGCAGCATGTTTATTGATGCCAGCAACACAGGCAACACATGGCATCTGTGCAGGCTGTTTGATACTCCTGATGAGGTACTGTTGGGGACTTTACAGTTGATGGAGGTGTCTGCTGAGGTACATCCCACAGGGGTTATTGTAGTCGATTGTACCACTGATGCAGGATGACTGCAGAGCCACAATGACCTCCCCTTATGTAGATCTGACAGCCTTCATGATTAGGTGGGTATATGGTATGTTTCTGTAAACACTACAGCACATGTTTGTCCAAAACAGGATATCTATCACCCTGTGTCCCCAGGTCTCTCATTACATGTTAACTACATAATGGGTTAACACCTATGTGGTAATTGGTGGGCACTTACTGTATATCCACGGGGGTTGACTATACACATTTCTGCAGTTAGCTTGCTGACATGGCTATGGCACCAGTTGTCTGTTTCTATGTGGCCCTTTTGTGGGATGCATGTGTCAGCTGGTGGATCATATGTGGTGAGCAGTTTGTAGTCCTCTGCAAAAATGTTAGGACACAGTCCTTCCATGTTTGCCTGTACGTATGGGACATATATACCAGACGAGGGAGATACCAGGACAAAGCCTTGTGGGATGCCAGTTATATCTGGTTTGTAGTCTGACATGGCTGAAGCATGTCTGACCATGTCTGTTCTGTCCTTGGTCTGGTTTGCTACACCTCTACTGACATGTGGGTTTATATTTAAGCTGGTGAGCCTATCTATACTGAACATGTAGGGTATTGTATAGAAGCCTTTGCAAGGTCCAGATACACTGTGTGGAGCACATTGCCCTCATCAATGACCTTAATGACTGTTTCAATTGAGTCAAACATGGTTAGGGGCAGGATCTGCACTTGAGAAGGCCACACTGGGTTGGGTCTGGTGTCAGTAGGTCCCCAACATCCTTATGTCTGTGGTACATGCTGATCCTTTCCATAGCTGTGCAAACTGAGCTTCTCAGGATTCTGGGGTAGTACTGTTCAGTATCCATTCAGGCAACACCTTTGTTGAGAAGGACCACTGTTGTTGTACACTGCTCTTTGGGTACATATTCTGTGGTAAGGCTGACATTGAGCAGTAGTGTGGTTTGGCATTCCATTCATCTTAGAGTCCATGTTGCACTAAGCCCAGGACACCATCTCATACCATTGCTGCTGTGTGTTTTGCTTTGGAGATGTTGCCTGTTACCTCAGCATATGCAATGTCAGGGGGCCAGCAGTCTGCTGGGATAGATATTCTGCATTTGTGGGGGTGGGGGGGTTTGCACTGCACCTGTCAGGATGTATGTTGGCAATATGTGTGTGTGTTTGTGGTATTTGTGTGATTCAGGGCATATATGTGAATTCCCAACATGGCTCCTACCATCAGTTGTGTAAGCCTTGGGATTATCCTTAGTGTCCTGTACAATTTGTATCTACATAGGTTCATAGGTTCATACTAGGCTATCCACCCTGGGCATTTGTTAGCCTAGCCAGAGTGTGTGTGGCTTTTGAGACCCCTTGCTATGTGGATATTATGGCCATTTATGATTTGCTTTGCTGTGCCTCTGTCTGGACATGACACAGTGAAGACCCCCACTGTAACTCTACAATCATCCATCCACTTGGCAAGATTCCTGTTGAACAGTGTCAGTGAGGGGCTCTGCCTAACATGGAGTGGGATTCTGGTCCAGGGTGTGGGAGCCTCTGGATTATGTATCTGTCCCACCGGCACATCCTATTTCATTATTTGTTGAGGTTGACATCTCTCACTCTCGCAGCTCCAATGGATATGTGTTTTCTGGGGTGGAGCATGTCCATTACTCCTGTGTTGGGCATGGCCTCCTACAACAGGCATGCAATGCCTCTGTGTGGGCAGTATGTGACTGGATTCAGCTGGGGTGTCTACAGCCATGCAGCATATGACATATATTTGAGACACTTTATCCTCTTGGTGAGGTACCTTTGAGGTCTTTCTAACTGCTGCAGGTGTCAGGTAAGGTAGATCCCATATGAGGCATTGTACTAGATTATGGGTGTGATTAGAGAAAAGTATAGGGGCACAGTGACCTCTGTTGCCGTAGATGTGACTCCTTTCCTGATACGGTGTCAAATGTAGACAGTCTTCCTAGCCACATTGGCAATGTGGGTGTCACATAACAGGTTACTGTCCACTTGTGTCCCTAGGTCCCTGGTTACTCCTTCCATACTTAATGGTTTACCACCTATGTGGTAATTCGTTGTACCTTGTTTGGTATTTGGTGGGACATTCATACTGTCCAGTGTCTTCAGGACGGTTGGGGGGGTTATTGTGTGTGAGAGTGCGGTCTGTAGCATGCTACAGACTGCACAGCAGTCTTGCCTACAGTTAGTTGCACATGGGTGAACTCCACTGCCTTGTGCATTGTCAGTTACCTGGACGTATGGGTGTCTGTGCTGCCTATGGATACTCACCCTCCTTTTATGTTTTGTTCCAGGTTTTGGGGCCATGACACATGGTACGTGGTATAACCTAGTAGTGAAGGTGTGCTGTCAGGAGCCTTGCAGCAGGTTTCTGTCACTGCACAGACATAGATGTTCTCTATTCTGGGGATGGCCTCGGGAGCATGCATATTGGGGTGTACACATCTGGCATTGGTCAGCATTTCCCTTATGTTTCTTCCCACTTATGTTTTCTAGGGTGGTGGGTCAGTCTTTTCAGCCTTGCCTACAAAAGGCTCTATGGAGGTGGCAAAGGCCTTATCCAATATTCAGACGCCCAGGGGTAACAGGTGCAGGCCATCCCAAGGACAGCTGCGTGGCTTGTCAAGCATGACATCCCGAGCAGACAGACATTGGATCCCCTTGGAATGACACCAGTAAGTGTGCTACTTGCTATGACTGATCATTCCGTGTTTGTACTGTGGCATTATTCTTGGTAAGGGTAGGATGCTGCGAACGGTGAGTGTCATACCGGCCTGGACTACATAATCGGATAGCTCATCTGTGTCTCTTTACATGTAGTCTAGGGCAGTACATCTCAGGTCATTCACACCAGCATGGACTATGACTGCATCATATTTCTACTTGCTTTGGAGTGACCTACATATTTCTGTTATGTGGCATATTGTGGCAGCCTACAGGCAGCTTACTGTACCCTTTCCCTTGTTCAGTCTGGTGTGCGGGACAGCAGTGTGTCTGACTATGGAGTCACCTATTACAACTGTATCAGGCATGTTGTTTCTCCTTCTGGCCTGTGACCGTTTGGCACACCAGCTTTGTGTGCTATGTGTTGCATGTGCTATGTTTGGAGGCTGTTTCATTGGGTGTCTGCTTCAGAGGCCTCTGTTGGTGTGCTGTGTTTGTGATTTCTGCCTCCGGGAATGTATTTCTGTGTTTATGTGTTTGGTTTGCAGTTGTGATAGGTCTATGTGGGTATGTGTTTGTGGTGTGTGTGGTTACCTTCTCCTACTGACTTGTTTTGGGAGTACTGAGTTGAGGGAGCTCAGCCTCCAGTTTGGATGGATGGTTGCATCTCTCACATATATTTGTATTTCTTGGGTGGAGTTGGGGGTTGTCTGTGTACTTGGGGCAGGTGTAACATTGCCTCAGGATTCACAGATTCCACTTGTTGTGGCTGGCCTTAGTGGATTGCATGTGTGGACAGATTTTATTGCCATACTACTGATCAGTAATTACTTCATTGTTCATGTTTGCTCTATCATGTAGTAGCTTCCTCATTCTCTTGCATGTTTTGTTTATGGCTGGTGTCCACCATGCCAGATTTAGGTACTATGTCTTGTTTTAATTTAGGACTGCATAATCCAAGCATTCCTGGCAGTGTTCATGGAATGGCTGTATTGGTGTGGCCCATATTTTGCACCTGCACGGGACCTTTAATGGATTCCACATCAGTTTGGAGGTGTGCAAATATTGCTTAGCACATGTTTTCCACTGTGGTTTTCTGGCCAGGGACTGTGGTCAGGATTTGTATATCCAGTGTGATTACTATATGGTCTGGTTTTACCAGTGAGCAATACACTTCTCATCTTGACATCCCGTACCCATGTTGCTGATTATCAATCCAGTATGCTTACCCCTCTTGTGGGGGTGGTACATTGTTCCTGGGCCTTTTGGTTTGTGGATTCGATGAACTTTTGTCCTACACTGTTGCAGCTGGTATAATGCTCCCAGTCTATATGTCTGGGTATTTGCAGTCGCCCAATATAATGTGGTTTGGAGGACTTGATATATTCATGTATTCCAGCATAGGCCGGATGCAGTTCCTGGTGTTGGGCCAGTAGTCTGCAGCAGGCTATAAACTGGGGGGGCAGTTTTAGCCACTGTTACTTGAGCATGGCTAGTCCATGCTGCTTTTTGTGGTGGTACCAACATGGGGGTGTGGTTATCCTTGACAATTCTTGCTAGTCACCCTCATTTTGTAGCTTGTTCCAAGTTTTGAGGCTGTACAGCACAGTATGAGGTGTAACCTGGTAGTGTTAGGGTGCTGTTGTGAGCCTTGCCTCAGTTTTCTGTTACAGCACAGTTATCAACATTCTCCATACTGGGTGAGCTTAGACTGCATGCATCTTGCTGTTTCAACTTATCCCTTATCTTATTCTTATCCCTTCTGGTACCTATGGAGATAGGTTTGTGTTTTGAGCCTTACCTATTCAGGGCACACTGTGCGTGACAACAGCCTTTGCCAGTATCCATACGGACTGCACTGATAGGTGCACACCAGTCCTAGCAGGTGGTGCATCATGTCATGCTCAGCATGTCATCCCAGACTGGCACACATTGGGTCCCTGAGTAACTGCGATACTTCAGTCAATTGTTGCACTTGATCATCTCGTTGTCATGTTGTGGCATGCTGCTTGTTGAGGGTAGGATGTTAGTCAGGGTCCTCAGGTGTGCATATGGTACTTGGTGTTACATTACTTAACACATAGCATTCATGCCTCAGGTGGTGCTGCAGGGCTGCCTCTGTCGGATGCGCATATTACACTTCCCTGTACATGTTTGAGAGCAGGTTGTGTCACGTTAGGCATCCCTGTTACTATATGAGTGAGTCAGAGAGGGTATCATTCCCAAGGTTCCTACTGAGCCAATGTATGTGCTATGTTGCCTCTTTGCCAAGGCCAGGGCATACTGGGCACGCCTCCTTCTGCCTACTGGGGCAGGCTCAGGTTGTTCCTCCTCCGAGTCACGCTGTGCCTGTGGTGGCCTTGGCAATGGTGGGGGGCTGTTTGGCCCAGCCCTATGCTGGTCCTGCTGTAGCTGTTTTCGCAAGATCATATTATGTAGCATAGCACATACCATGACAATTTGGGTACATGTAGTTGGTGTGTACTGCAAGGCTCCACCAGATGTGTCCAGACACCGGAACCATGACTTGAGCAGCCCAAACACACGCTCTATTACATTACGTGTTTGTGCGTGTGCCTCATTATGGCGTTCCTGTTCAGGTGTGTGTGCGTTTCTGATGGGTGTCATCAGCCACAGCTCCAGTGCATACCCTGCATCCCCCACTAGGTGGCCGTGCGGGATGGCCCCATTGGCAAATGTCTGGTACAGCTGCGTCAAATGCCAGATGTGGGCATCGTGGTAGCTCCCAGGACAGCCAGCACACACATTCATTATTATGCCCTGGGCATCACACACGACCTGGCAGTTGATGGAGGGGAAGCCCTTGCGGTTGATGTATGCCCTACCCCGCTCACCGGCTGGTGCTTTGATGTGTATGTGCGTGCAGTCTATTGCACCCACTACCTCAGGGTATTCCGCTATTTGCTGGAAGAGATGCATGTTGCTGGCCAATACCTCACAGGCATTGGGGAAGTATACATGATCACCGACATGTGCTGACATGGCATCCAGGAACTGGTGCAGTACCCTGGAAGCTGATGCCTGTGATATCCCCATCATATCGCCAGTTGGTCTCTGGAAGGTACCTGTTGCTAGTATTCTTAGGCCAACACATACCTTGGTTTCCACTGGGATGGGTTCCCCTCTGTTGGTTCTGTGTGTGAGGCGTGGCCTGCACAGCTCCACTATTTGCTGCAGGAGGTCTCTGTCCACTCTATAGCACTCTACTATCTCCAGCTCATGTAACCCGTGGTAGGTGACCCTGGGCCTGTACACTCTTCTCCGTCTCCTCACTGTGGGTTGTCTGGCACCATCTGCATTGTCACCACCCTCAGCAAGTCGCCTATGTCTCATTATGACAGCCATGGCAGCCCCTAACATTTCTGCTCTTAGTTCAGCTTTTTCAGTTTTCACTTCTGATAACCTAACTCCTGTCTTGCAGTGTCTCTTGAGAGAAACATTCTGCACTGCTGTTTGCAGAGTTTTAAGTGCTGGGCTGGCCTAGTATTCTGCCTGTGTAATTGCCTGCATCTAATTGTTTTCACCTGCTAGCTCCAGCAGTATTCCCTGCTAACTTCCTACTACATCTGTTGCTTCCTTTTTCCTTTCTGTTTCCTCAGGGTGGAGCTGTGTGCAAACCAGCAGAAACACGCTCACAGTGGCTTACACGTGCGCACACATACTTACACAGTTCAGAATCTGCTTATTTGGTTTTAAACACATGCACGCCCGCGCACACGGTGTTAAACATCTCCCAACACGCTCCCACATGCTGAGTCTGCCTTACACGCGCGCATACTGCCTTACACGCACGCACACTGCCTTACTTGCGCTTCATGGCGTGCACACGTGCGCATACATGTCCAGCAAGAAACTTTGGTGTAGGCAACAGTGTACACCTTCCATTTCTTGACTTTCTCATGTTTACTTAGTGGCACACCTCTTTCCTTGATATTTGTCTGACATCTGTCATGTAACTCTAACCTCCAATGAACTGCATCTCTTTCTACCATTCCCCCCTGTGATGTCACCTATCTCCTACTCTGTTCCTCCCCCATATGTAACTCTTACACTACTCAGAATGTGCTCATTTGCTATGTGACAGTGGAATTCAGTATCCTTACACTCATTTGCATCAGATTGCCTACTAATGCTTAGTTACATCTCTTAGACTTAGCTTCCCCCCTTAGCAACCACTACACGGTGGCCATGTTGGTTTTGCTCTGCTGGTCCCTCCATTGACATTCCATGTATTGCATAAAACCTACATTTGTGGGTTTAAAACCTTCGTTTTTATGTTCTATGCAGCGCAGCCCGCTTATGCCGGGCTGTTCTGGTTTAAACATCGGCAATCGCCCGAAAAAAAAATTATATTTTAATATATTTGCATGGTCACCTTGCCAATGGCCACATATTTGGCCATTGGCATGCTGCCTATCATGTATGCACCCTTTATTTGGAGCTGACATGGCTCCATTGCCGTGTTTGCAGAAACGTACTCAGTTGTCAACTGAGTACATTTCTGCAGCTAAAACGGCTCTTACATGAGCTGTTTTGGGCTTCCTGGATCGCTAATCAGCCTCATTTGCATGCTATTTGGCTGCAAGTGAGTTGATTAGCTTATCCACGCCCACTCCGTGTAAGAGCCATTTTAGCTTGACTCTTACACGGACTTTGGGCTGTTCCTGGATCGCGAAGGCTGCATGGAGTCTTACACTACTCTTAGACTCCGTGCAAGCCTTCGTGAATCCGGCCCACAGATGCACACATAATATAATTTATGTATGAAGGAAGACTTTTGACAGAGGAGGAGTAGAAAAATGAGAAATATCTTTTTGTAAGCATGTGTGGGAACAAAAAAACAAACAGAGAGATAGCATAACAAATGGAAGCAGATTCAACAAGCTCAGGTAACCACTGTTTGATTTATTGACTGCCTATATGGCATTTAAAGATAAGTGAAAAGAAGTAAGAATGTTGAAAGAGGAAATGGTGGTAGAATAGAAAGGGTGACTAAAGCAGCCACTGGATACAGGCTACCTTATGTGCCACATTTTCCAAACGGTATGACTGAGGGTTTGGTCACAGTTATAGGATGTATGGCTTCTACAGAAGCTTTCATTTGTCTCACTCATGAGTTACTTTTCTTCAAAGTGTGCAAGATATATGCCTTGTCTGTAGCCCACTCACTAGTTTTAAATCTGCCTGATGCAATGGTAGTTTAAAGACAGGCTGGGGGGAGCATTTGCCCATGAAGGCAGATAATCATGTAAGTGAATTCTAAGTGTTAATGAACCTCTTTTTTTCCCATTGTTCGCAAAAAATCTGTTCCTTGATATAACAGGCAATAAATACAACGTCGGCAGATAACCAGTGTATACAAAATAGTATTCCATCCTAAATTATCTTTTTGAAAGGACATGAACATGGTTCTTAGGGAATGTACTCAGAGTTATCCTTAAGAAGATTAACACCATGCTGTTTAGCTTACTACCAAATCTCAGAGCGGTCCCCTTCACATTGATCAATCTGTACTCCACACAGTAGCAAGCTCCTTATGATAGACTTGAACTCACAAATGGCACTTAAAGAGAACATCAATGGGGCATGCCGGAAATATCCAACACCAACTGTGAGTCTGTTATATAGGAAATGATCAGATAATTGTCTCTGACATGAGGACAGCAGGTTGGACAGGTGTAGTTATACTACAAATGGATTATGGACTTTTTCTAGTTATGAGTCAGTTTAATGTGGAAGACTAAGGTTATGAGACAGTATGGGTTTGATTCTCAGAGTGTCCACTTTGCTACTGTGTGGCCTTGCCATTTAATCAAAGAGTGTTGTCTACTCATCTCAGGAAAGAGGCACTTCTGCCTAGTTAAGTTAAATGTTTTCCAAATAAATAAAAAGAAACAAACTGAAAATCTCACCTTTCAGCTATATGGCATTCAATGTCTTAAAGAACTTGGCATGTGTTGTTCTGCTTGCTCCTTTTATATACATCATGACTTCTTACTTGCTAGACTTGATTGCATGCATATCAATTTAAATGGAGATGTGATACTTATATCATATATATAAACTGTTAACGCAGCTTGCTGAACTCATCTTAGGAAATAAGTTTTGCTTCTAGGAGAAATGTTGTGGCTTTAGGTCTGTCAAAGCAGAACTTGAAGAATCTTCATGGATGTTGGCATGTTCAAGGACCATATTAGTTGTGAGAAACAAAGGTCTCATTTAACTTTCCATTTAGATTTGGAATCCATTACTTGGGGACATAAGTCTGAGATATTTGGAATGCATTACTTGGGGACATAAGTCTGAGATATTTGGAATGCATTACTTGGGGACATAAGTCTGAGATATTTGGAATGCATTGCTTGGGGACATAAGTCTGAGATATTTGGAATGCATTACTTGGGGACATAAGTCTGAGATATTTGGAATGCATTACTTGGGGGCATAAGTCTGAGATATTTGGAATGGATTACTTGGGGACATAAGGCTGAGATAGTTGGAATGCATTACTTGGGGACATAAGTCTGAGATATTTGGAATGCATTACTTGGGGACATAAGTCTGAGATATTTGGAATGCATTACTTGGGGACATAAGGCTGAGATAGTTGGAATGCATTACTTGAGGATATAAGGCTGAGATATTTGGAATGTACAACCTAAGGACATAAACCTGAGATTACCCAACTAATGTTTAAAAATGGCAATCATTATGCAATAGACAACATGTACAGAAGGATGTGTATCTTTCTATCTACCTACCACCAACACTATGTCAACAACTTATGTATGACTACACAGAACAGCTGACAAAAATCACACCCACATGTTAAGACTTCTGTAAGGAAAACTGGCATGTTGTCAATAATTTAAGTGTAGTGACACTGTCCTGTTATGTCACTAATACTCCAGGACAGATCTTCTTCAAATACTCGAAAGGCCATATCATCGAATTTCATTTTTGCGAGACAAAAATCGCAAAAATTAAATACCTGAACAATGAATTTTTATGAGGGCAAGTAAACACTTGCCCAAACTTCAATGAAACACACACCGGAGTAAATAAAACCCACCTAGGTGGGGGGCTATGCCCGTGACACCCCCCAATGTTGGGGGAATTCGTCCACCACACACCCTCTAACTATATACACCAACTCCAGGATCATACTACAGTGTAAAAAAGGCTATGTTGGTCAAGTGTTTACTTAACCTGGGAAAAATTCTTCTTTTGGCTATTTTGTTTTCATGATTTTCATCTCACAAAAATGAAATTTGATGATATGGCCATTCAAGTATGAGAAAGGCATACTCCAAGACACCTTTGTGTGACATCCCCCCAAAATTCTGTGGTAGCCTATAAGGCAACAGTAAATATTATGAATATGATAATGTACATGTTCTAATAACATTATAATTCCAGTGGTATGCTATGTAGACAATGTATGATCCCTGCATAACAAATGTAATTTTTCCTATGTTCTGTCTCTGCAATGTTGATGTTACAGTGGCAATTTCAGTCATAACAGAAAACTTTTAGATGAGGTTAATTATATTCAGTAAACATTTAAACATTTTTAATATAAGTTAGATTATATATGGAGTGCTTTACATTAGTTTAACTGAATCAGTATACTATGTCAAATTTCATTGATTTAAATTGAGAAATGCAACTCAAAAGTATATTAAGAGGAGATGAAAAAGATAAAAAGCATTTTTGCAGAAGGGAGACCTTCTGCAGCTTCCATGTTTATTTATACAGACAAACTTCATAGTCGCATAAAAATGAAGAAGTAAAAAAAGAAACTGTAGTGCACTCGGGTCCCACACAGGTCCCATTTGGTTCTGGCCAACTATGATAAAAAAAATGCTCAGACATCCCCTATGAGCACATCTTCTTGCAGCAAGAGTTTGATAGTGAGGAGTGGTCCGACTTTTTTGGTCCTGGGGGAGGTGCACCCTCTTTCCTAGCTTACAGATCATTTGCTAACAAATTACTCATTACTGCAGTCATATATTGCAAAAAAAAATAAACCTTGTTAAGAAAAGTAGTCTATGAGATACAAAGAAAGCATGAAAAAATAATACAATAAAATGCAGCAACAGACATATTCCTTGAAATCATGGTTATAGTAAGGGGATAGTAAATTTACATGATCATTGACTATGAATGTTGCGAACACTGATCAACAGGAAGTATTACAAAAAAAATATAATAAAATGCAGCAACAGACATATTCCTTAAAATCATGGTTATAGTAAGGGGATAGTAAATTTACATGAGCTTGGTTATGAATGTTGTGAACACTAATATAAAACTGAATATTCACAGCATGTGGGGCAATAAAGATGTCCTCAAACTGATAGACTAAATAAAACTGGCAAACTGTTTAAGGAACATCTATAGAAATATGTACAGTTAATTTGGAGAACAGTACAAAGGCCAGTAGAACTTATTCACAAGGACTAAATTTCCGTAGACTAAAAAAAGACTACAGGGAGGGTAAAGTTGTATTAACTAGAATTCAGGAAAATTTTAAATGGGGAAGGGGATATTGAAGCATATAGGCAGCTTATAAGTGATGGTCCTAAGGGCGGCTGCGGTTGTGCAGCAGTTGCCGCCTCACAGCAAGAGGTTCTCCGGTTCAATTCTCGGCTGGGGTGCCTTCTGTGCGGAATCTGTATATCCTCCCTATGGTCATGTGGGTTTCCTCTGGGTACTCCGATTTCATCCCAAAGACATGTAGTAGGTGGACTGGACACTCTAAATTGGCCCTAGGTGTGAGTATGTGCTTGTGTGTGCCTTCTGTGGAAAGTTGGTCGCTGGGCTGGCAACTCACCATAAAACTCCACTGCCAATCATGAGCGGGCAGTTGATCCACTGTGGCTACCCCTAACCAGGAAAAAGCTGAAGAAAGAGAAGAAGATAAGTGATGGTCCTACATCTGAATTGTATTAGAAATCTAGCAAAGAACTGTCAGGAGATAATATGATTTGTCTAACAAGAGTAGTTATTGTCTTCCGTGGAAAGAAGGCAAGCACATCATTGTGTTATTATTTTGTAAATATGAACTGTAAGAAACATAAAGAGGCAGGCATGAAAACGGGAATTACCGGAAAGTTCAAAGATAAGGTGAATTCCAATCATATAAAATGATTGAAAACTTAAAAGGATTATAGATAGATGAAGTATAAACATTAAAAAGGCATGACAAAATGTTTTAGATGAACATAAGAAATGAATATTCTATGACAAAGGCAAGACTTTCTGAAAGTGAGTTATGGAAAACATTAGGCACTAGGGAGATTGCTAGAATGAATGGGTGATGACGGTACATAATTTCAGGGACACTCCCATACTGTTAACCTTTCAGAAATATATGCAATAAATGTAAGAAAAGTTATTAGATCTTGATGTAGAACAGTCAGCCATCTCGATTAAGTTAAAAGTATTGTATACTTGGCTAACTGCATGAAATGCACTTCATTTTACGTTAGTAAGACGAATCAGAAACTCAAAGATAGAATAGCCTCACATCTCTCGGACATTCGTAGGAAGGGGGACAGTAACCTTGATTAAACATATATCATCCACTAATAATGAACACTTTTTAGAGTACTAGAGAAAATTAATCTTGAAAAAAGAGGGGGACACCATATTATTAAAACAGAGTTAGCAGAATACAGGTGGATTAATTACTTTAGAGCTGATACACCTCAAGGACTTAATACTATGAACAATATAAGACCTCTACTAAAATATAAACACTCTTGAATATAGAAGAGTGTTATATTAGATATATGTTTTAGATTTCATATAACATTTTTTACTTTTATTTTTCTGAGCTGCTGTATTATATTGTATAAAATGAGTGTGTTTTATTAGTAGTTTATAAGGTTATTTTATAAGCATGTTTTTAATTGTGTCATTCTATTTATTTTATAGTAGTGCACGTTTCTAGGTCATAATATATACATGTTTTACATATATATTTACTTTGTCGTTATCATATGAAATCATTGTATCATATGACCATGTAACATGTGACAGATTAGATGTTTCTGATAGCCTGGATGTAGATATTTAAAGTTTGAACAACTGTCACACAGATTTTTGCATTGAGAAACAGTCTTGTAGACTTGAAAGTTTTGTTGTTGTGCTATTCTTTTGGAATCTCAGATTATTGGAGTATTGTTTTTTTGGTTTATGTTATGATTCTTACCATTTTATACTCCTATTACTGCCAAACTTTTGAATTTTTGTTTAACTTACCACCTTTATAATACTCCCACCCCCACCTGAAATAAAAAAGACCACAGTAAAGAACTTCTCGAAAGCCGACTTCACACTTCTAAAGACTAGTGTGGTCTCCTTTAAGGCCCCCGAGCCGGCGGAAAACAGTACTCAAGCCACTGAATCACTTACAAATGCCTTCTACCAGCACCTGCAGGACTGCATGGATAAGGCAATCCCAAGCAAAACAAAGACTCTTTGTACCAAAGGCAAGCGTCCAGTCTGGTGGACCCCAGCCATAAACAAACTCTACAACAAAAGGAGGAAGCTACTACAAGATAGAGCAAAATCCTTAAAAGGTAAGACACCCTTGATCACTATAAGTAAAAAACTAAGAGCTCTCATAAAATCATCCAAAGCAAATTTTGAGAGAAAAATAGCTAAAGACTCAAAAGACAATCATAAGGCCTTCTTTAGCTATGTTAGAAACCTGGGAGGAAACTCCCAGATATGCTCAGAACTAGTTCAAAATGATGTGAAGATTACTGATCCTACAGACATTGCCAACATACTGGCTGACAGGTTCAGTGCAAACTTCTCCCCTCCCCAAAGGGAGATATCTATACCAAGCGATTGCAGCCCCCAAACATCTCCAACGTCCAAGTGAGAACTGCTCTCTCAAAACAAAAACACAGCATCCATGGGACCTGATGGTGTCCCCGGCTGTGTGCTCCACGAACTCAACGAGGAATTAAACCCACAGCTAGGACAGCTGTTTAATCATAGTCTTACCTCTGGATACGTACCCAGGAGTGGCGCACTGCAACTGTGGTCCCACTTCACAAAGGTGGTGCCTCCACCGACCCTGGAAATTACCGCCCATTAGCTTGACAAGCCTTATCTGCAAAGCCATGGAGAGGATCATAATGGACCTCATAAATAAAGACATAGGGAATTTGCAGACTTTGGATCCATCCCAGTTTGGCTTTGTCAAAGGCAGATCATGCCTTCTAAACTTGGTTGACTTTTTGAAACAGTCACCAAAGCCATTGATGAGGAAAGGCAGTCCATACAACCTACCTCGATCTGGCGAAGGCCTTCGATACAATACCCCACTCGGGTATCATTGAAAAACTCATCAGCTTAAATGTTAACCCATACATCACAAGATGGGTTGCAAACTGGCTGAGTGACAGAACCCACAGGGTCAGAGTTGCTGGCGCCATGTCAGACTCAAAGCCTGTCACAAGTGG
This sequence comes from Protopterus annectens, assembly GCF_019279795.1. Lineage (NCBI taxonomy): Eukaryota > Metazoa > Chordata > Ceratodontiformes > Protopteridae > Protopterus > Protopterus annectens. The sequence continues at coordinate 1,637,175,096 of NC_056744.1, read as the reverse complement.
TGTACCACAGGGCTCAGTCCTGGGCCCACTCTTGTTTGGCATCTACTTTTCCAAGTACAAGCAAACACAGGAGGGTTATGGCTGACAAAGTTTGCAGATGACTGCAAACTGGGCCATAGTAGAAAACACATCTGACACAGATATCCTTCAGAAGGGTCTCACAGAAACGGATAACTGGTGCCAGAGCCATGGCCTAAAGTTAAATGCCAAAAATGCATAGTCATACCCTTCGGGAAAAACAAGGTTACCCCTAGCTACCAAATAGGTGGCAATCCACTGAGCACAGAAGAAGTTATCAGGGACCTGGGGACCCAGGTTGATAGTAGTCTGTCATTCGACACCCATGTAGCTAAAGTAGTTAGGAAGACCTTCTACATTGCCCACCTTATCATGAAGGGATTCTCATCTAGATCAAGGGAGGTCATAGTCTCCTATACTCATCACTAATCAGACCAATGATTGAGTACAATGCCCCATTCGGAATGTATCTGACCCGACACTTGCAGCAGCTGGAGAGGCCACAAAAGTTCCTCACCAAAAGGATAAAGGGTCTCAAACATCTGTCCTATGCTGCCCGACTGAAAGAACTCCAGCTCTATTCAGTCGCGTACCGCTTGCTCAGAGGTGACCTTTGCCTAACATACAAGGCCATGTCAAACCCAGATTTGATGAATATGCTTCACCTCAAAAATCTAGATCCGTCAGAGCCACAAGGGCGGAGACTTAAACCTCGACACGGCTATTAATAGGACATGCTGGAGGGATAGATTCATCACCCAAAGACTCCCTATGCTGTGGAATAAAATCCCGGTATATGTGAGGCAGAGCACCTCGCTGGCCTTGTTCAAGAGAAATCTTGACCAATGGATGGGAGATCGCAGATATACCCCAGGGATTACCTCAGTGTCACTGCTCGACAGAGGCACAGCAAAATAATGGGTATAGTTCCCCATACTAAAGGGGTGGCGTAAGCCACAAAACTATGGGCTAGGCTTGTAAATGCCCTCGGGCAGATAGCCTAGTATGAACCTATGAACCTATGAACCTAAGCAGGTCATTTGTAAAAACAAGTGTGTGTGTGTGTGTGTGTGTGTGTGTGTGTGTGTGTGTGTGTGTGTATGTGTGCAAGTGTGACTGTGAGTGTGTGAATGTGTATGGGTGTCATACCTCTCAACCGCACAGAGAAAGAAATCTGGACAAAGCCATAAATAATAGGGGGAATAAAAGACCCAAAAATAGGGACACTTTTTAAATACTGCTCTTATAAAGTTAGAAAGTTGATAGAATAACAGGTTTTGCATTAGCATGTATTTTCTGAAGGGTATGAAGGCTGAAATTCAATTGCCTACCATTATTTTCTGACTTCAGTTCTCAGTGATTTGCCAGAAAACCACAATTTTATTAGAAACAGATCAAAAATCTAAGGCAAAAATCTGGACATTCTGTGAAAATCTTTACAGCTGAGAGGTATGATGGGTGTGTATGCGTGTATGTTTCTGCATGCATGCACGTGTATGCCTATCTGTTTGTCTGCCTGTGGAAGCAATGCTGTAGCTCATGAAACAGCTTTCAGTACGCAGACAGGTATTTAATTCTTTGTTTGCTAATATGTTATGTTGTATGGCATACCTTAAGATGGGCTAGCATCATGTCAGCAACATATCACAGTTTAAAGATGGTGATGATAATATAAAAAGTATTTTGAAATGATTGAAAATATCAGTTACTTCCCGTATCGCAAGAACAAGTATTATAAAAGGAGTACAACATTACTCAAATCAACAGATTTCATTTTTGCTGTGACCATATTCACCTGAAGTAAATCTGAAGTTTATCTAAGCAGCCTTAGCTGACATGGTAACATTACTGCTAACATTGCATAATTACTCTTATTTGTTACAGGATATCACAAAGGGTTCAGCTAACCTATGTTTTGAGAAGACAAGGATATTTTTACAGTAGAACAGTTGAAGCAGAGCATTACAACATACTTAAGATATGAACAGAAATTTTATTCAAGAAGTGTACTTAATAAAATGTTTATGAAAACTGCAAGCAGCTGTGGGGTAGTTTAGTTATATATTACAGTGTGTATTTCATACTATTGTTTTCATCAAAAATAAGGGATCTAAGAGAAAAAATATCCTTAAACTGCCATTCTATACAACTAGCACCTAATGAGACATTTTACATATTTGTATATACTATAATATTCTGTAAACAGATAATTTTAGAAAGTATATTAGAGTGACCAACAATTTGTGATATTGTATGAATGGCTTTATAATATGGCTCCTACAAGATTAATGTAGGAGTCAGGAGCACAAAGAATAGTGAAGGTGCAGAGAGAGCTGCGGAGAGCATTACCGCGATGAAAGAGTAGTATGATATGAAACTAGTATAGATAGCTTGTTAGTGGGAAATGCTGTCTGTTGAGTCATTTAGAAAAACTGAGAAATAGATGTAGAAAATCTACTACTACTATTGGCTAATGAATCAAATTTACGTATGTACAAAATTAAAAGTATCCATCCTGTCTGAGGGATATTTCTCCTACCATGCACAGCCTGTGCGGCACTGATCTAAATGACCTTTTTGACATTACTCACAACACAATGGCATAACTTGAGGATGCACTGTAAAAACATACAGTCAAGATGCTCTAAGAAGACACGTGACCTTTGGATTCACTCAGATCATGGCAGCAAACTCTTTTTATGGGCTACTCTGCCTCCCATAGTTTTTTTGCATAATCCATGCATTCCAGACTATCTGAAATCCCTTTATTCCCTTTCTCCATAGAGGATCCGATCTCCCTTCTCTTCAGCAAAATAATTTCCTTAAATTTCACTTGAAACTTCCAAAATCAAATCACTGTCTCTTAGCAAACACTTCCCTAAAGTTGCATTTGAATTTTTCATGTTCCAGCTTCCAGACACAGCCTTCCTTTTTATCTCCATGTGTCCTCCTATCTTATCTTCAAATTACCGACAATTAATCGCCATCATTTGAACCACACTGTATCACCTTAGCAGGTTTTCTTGCACTTTTGTTTCCTTCAAAATGTATATGCTCATTGCTTTCAACTTTTCTTCATACTTCATACTTTCAACTCTCTGTCCTACTTAAACATATTAGTTGTTTTCTGTTGCACACTATACTTCATTTATCCATCCGTCCATCCATCCATCCATCCATCCATCCATCCATCCATCCATCCCTCATGCAGGAAGAAGACACCCTTAGTTATATGGGTTATATCCTGACAAGTATATCTCAGCCGAACAGCTTCTAAAGTTTCAGGGCACATTCCACTCATTCAACCCATAGGACAGTTTGAGCTGTGCTGCCAAAAAAAAAACAAGCGTGAGTACCAAGCCCTTCAAAGTTTTCATGCCAAGTGAGAGAGGATGACTCAGCCCTGAGAGGATATAACTATATACATATATATACACACACACACACACACACACACACACACACACACACACACACACACACCATGGCATAACAAAAAAAGGGGAGATGGAGAGAGGGAGCAGCTACTGCAGCTGTGATCATTTAAAAATCTACTATAAGGAATATGTTAAATCATTAAATTACACAACTGTACTATATTTGTCATATTGATTACTGCTGCAGTAGCCTTAGCTATATGAGTAGATTACCCTATTATCCTATCTTACTACATTTGGAGGGTGGAAGAAGAACAGTCCAGGAACCCCTGGAGTCCTAGCAAAGCTTGATCAGGACCTAAAGAAGCAATCAGGTTTATAGTACTTTGTAAACGTATGTACAGATGACCAAGTTGCTGATTCTAGAATACTTTTAGAATCCGACCCTTTCCAAAAAGCCATAGATGAAGCCAGGGTCCTGGTAAAGTGAGGCTTGGCTCTGCATGGTATAGTTTTGTTGTGGTGAGAATAACAAAAGGTAATAACCTGACACAACCATTTGGAACTATTATTTTGACACAGGTTATCCCTTTTTATCTTTTCCAAAAATAAACAACTGAAGCAAAAACCCAAAACAGTTTGTTCTGTCAAGATAGTGCTTGAGTTGTCTGTGGATATCCGAGGTATGCAGTATCCTTTTTCCCTCATTTTTAGGTTCAGGAAGGAAAACAAGGGAGATGGATATTTTAGCTTAAAGTAAGCTCTAATACCACTTTAGGCATAAAAGAAGGACTAGCTCTCAAAGAAATCCTCTCCCTGTAGAAAATGAAATAGGGTTGACTCACCATAAGAGCTTGGGACTCAGATACCCTTCTTGTAGAGGTCAGAACAATCAGTAAAACAGTTTTCCATGTTAAGAATCTCAAGTCAGCCAAATAAGCTGGTTCAAATGGAGCAAGTGTTTGGTCCTCTAATACAAAACTAAGATCCCACTGAGGAGCCATTAGTTTTCTTGGAGGCCTCGTACATAAAACTCCTTTCAAAAACATTTTGACATGAAAATGCATTGAAAGGAGAAGATCTATGGGCAGACTGAAATGGCTGATAAATGAACCTTGATGGAGGAGTAAGAGAGGCAAAAGGCTAGTAACTCACACAAATCTTGTAAAACCAGAGAAACAGTAGTCATGAATGGGTGCTGGTTATGTTGTTGGCACCAACTAGAAAACATTTCCATTTGCTAATATATGATTTTCTAGTAGCAGGTTTTCTTAACTCCATTAGTACCTGTTGCACATTCTTAGTAAACAGGTACCTAAAGGCAATTAAGACTCTATCATTCAGGCAATTACTTGAAGTTGATTAGATTCATGGCATATCAAACACTCCTGTTCTTGTGTGAGTAAATTCATTCTGTGAGAGAGCTTGTGGTAATTGTCCCTGGCCATTTCAAAAAGAAGGAAGAACCACTATTGCCTAGGCCAAAAGGCAGTCATCACAGTAATTCTGTGCATGGGGAGGGGGTCCTTCTGAATCTTCAAACTACCCTTTATGTCAGAGGAAATGGTGGAAAAGCATACAGGGACATTCCTGTCCTAGGAAAAGAAAAGTCATATGTCTTTCGGACTTCTTGGATGGTGTCCTGGAGTAGAATTTTACCAGATGTTTGATCAGAGAGGAAGCAAAAAAGATCTGCTTGAGGAACTCACCACAGATAAAAAAAAATCTTGGAAGACCCCCTAATCTAGTATTCATTCATTAAAGTCTTCCTTTGTCCTGCTGAGCTTGTCTGCTGCATAGTTTTGTTCTGACAGGATGTAGGATGCCTACAGAGTAAGATAATGCTGTGAAGCTATATCCCAAGTTAACAGGGTTAGTCTGCAAATGGGGCTTGGTTCCCCCTTTGCTTGTTGACATACCACATAACTGTGGTATTGTCTGTAACAACTTAGAGGTTCAGGGGACCAAAGATGATTCAGAGACGTAAATTGCACATGCTCTTAGTGTCCCAATTGCCTTAAATATTCATGCCTCCTGAAACTGCTTCCCAAGCAAAGTCTGAAGAGTGTGTAGTGCCTACTTTGGAGCAGGGTGGAGCATAAGAGGCCTGGATTTATGGAATTTTTTTTTTGTCTCCACCAAGTCATTTTTGTTCTGAAAACCAAAGAAACTGGATTTGAAAAGATAATGGATGTTGGTGCAGGAACCCTGAGACAGCATTCTGTTTCTCATGTGGAGTCTTGTCAGAGGTATCACATGAATCACAGATGCCATGATAAGAAAATCCATTGCAGTGACTGAATGAGTGGAAAATCGTAGAAATAGATCCAAATCTAGATTTGTTTTCTTGTGGAAGAAAAACTCTTTGAACTGAAGTGTTTAGCAGACAAAAAAAACTTTGAAATGTTCTCTTGGAATCCTAGCTTGTGCATGATATTTCTCACCAAAATGAGATTCTTGAAACTTTGTAAAAGACTCTGCAAAGATAAGAAAGCCATCAAAATGTGGGAAATGTGCCTTTCCCATACCTACCCATAAAACTGTAGCTTGCAATGAGATATAACTGGAGTTACACACTATTTAAACATTTTTGCTGCAGTGGATATTCCAAAGAGTAAGACAGAGAACTGATAATGTGATCCAGACACACAAAACCTTAAGACAATCCTGAAGTCTGGATGAATAGGAAAGGGATTATAAATATGTTTTAAATCTAGTGTTACTAGGAAACTTAAATGATGAAGAAGGACATAACAGGTTAAGTGATAGCATTTTGAACTTGGACACTATCACAAACTGGGTTAGGAAACAAAGATCCAGAACTGCTCTCAAAGCATTTTCTTTCTTTGGCACCAAAGACATCCTTGAAAAAAAAATTTCCTAATCTGGGAAGGAGGAACTGGCTCTATCACTCCTTGAGACAACATGTGTTAAAGGACAGAGAAAATAGAGGATTTTGATCTGATGAATGAAAAAATACCCACTGGAAAGGAGGAATGTCTTCCCACTGTCATCTGTAACCTTGATGAATGACCTTCAACCCTTGCTGGTTTGAAACTATCTATTCCTAAAGAGAAAAGTGCAGATTCAGGGTGGGCATGGTGGTGGGGGGTATATACGTTTCCTTAAATAATCATTCAGACTTGTTAGAATGCCCTTGGTTTTGGAAGATTCCTGTATTCTTTTTGGAACCCCATTGCCATTTCTTCTTAAATGTCTGTTTACCAGCATTTTGCTAAGACTTGTTTATTTTGTTTCTTGCCAAAGCTGGATAAGGGGTTATAGAATCCCTTGGAAAAGTTGGGAAAGGAGGGCTGGAAAATCTTAGAGATTCTATGTATCAACTTACCCCTTGCATCACTCTTTTTGATAATGTCTGCAGCAGAGGGACCAAAAACTACATCTCTGTCTAAAGCAGAATTTAAAACCTCATTTTTCACATCATCTGGGAGCTTCTGAGACTGCAGCAAGGCAAACCTCCTCAAAACAGTACCAGTGGCCATAGTCTGGAAGAAGTATCAATGGAGTTATACATACACTTCAAAGAGTGAGTTGTGACCTGTACATTTGAAGAAATTAAATAATTAAAGCTGATTTTTCTTTCCAAGAAGAAATTGCAAACAAACCAGTCCTCATTCTTTAACATATGAACCTAACAATTACCTGACAATTCTAAATTATGAAAATCAAAGTTGCAAAAGCATACACGTTTCCCCCATACTTATCAATTATTTTCCCATCTTTGTCAGAAAGTGTAAAATTTGAATTTAACTAAATGTTTAACAGCAGTAGGATTAACTAAAACTATAGCTGCTGGGTCAGGTCTAGGATGAGTGTATAAAAACTTAAAAGACTGAAGAACATTACACAATCTATCTGCCTTTTTAGGGACAGCAGGCTGACTGTCAGAAAAATTGCAGAAAGCGAGACACACATCCTCCAAAGCTAACAACGCTGGAGGAATGAATGCAGGGTCTGGAACTTCCTTCTGTACAGCACATAGCAACCTCGGTGTTCTCCCGTTGAAAACACTGACACATTCATAGACTCAGAGAAAGGGAAATCTCACAGGGAGAATCAGATACTGCACTCTCCTGTGTGTCTGAATGAGAAATCTGAGGAGAAAACTCTGCATCTAGCCCTTCATTTTTCTATCCAGATTCAGATTCTTAAATCCTCTTTCTTTTACCAGAAACCACCTTATTAAAAGGATCAGCAAGCTGATTAAGACCTTGACTGAGATCTAGTAAACTACTCCTGTCTAGAGAAATTTGAGGAGGTGTAGATACATGTTTAGTTTTCTGTTTCTTTTTGACAGGAAAAATGGGGCCAACTGAGTTGTTAATGGTAGCAGCAGTTCCACTAGGAATGGGCGCAGCATTCTGACGAAACAGGGAAGTCGTCCCTGTTTCCTCCCCTAGGACTGACAAAAGTGTCTCTCCCTTGCCAACTGAAAGGACTCCAACAGCCACAGAGGATGCAGCTAACCCCCAGTCTATAGTGGTTGTAGGTTCTACACCAGAAGGATCCATTGTAACCCACCTGCAGCTGAGGCAGGATGCTGGCCTGCTGTGGTGGCAAAGGCAGCTTGCTTAACTTCTTTCTGTGGCTGGAAGAAGTACCAACCTTGGGATTGGTAGTGTGACCCATGGTCAAGTCAAAAATGGTGTTTCTCTTTGGGAAAACAAACATCATAAACCTGGAAAATTTTAAGTTGTTAAAAGTCACGTTTTCCCACAAAAATACAGTAAAAAGCACTTTAATACATTTACCAGTCCCAAAAACTAAAATAAACACAATTTCTCCACAGAAAACAAAATGTTTTTAATTACTTTTAAACTGACATAAAAATAAACTCATAAACATAAACCCTTAGATTAAGACCAACTTTCCTAAGCAGAAAGTCATTAAAACAATATTTTTTTAATGTGGAAGTTTTTTTTCTCCAAAGGGAACCTATCTGCACAGCAAAGGATCAGCAGAAGTTGACCATCAATCCTCAAAAGCTTGCAGAGGAACACTCTGCTCTGTGGCAGAAAGATCTGAAGGTCTTTCTGCTCAAACTTGTGATTTTAGGCAGCTCAGCTCAAACCGCCTAATGGTTTGAGGGCATGGAAGGTGTCCATAAGCTTTTGAAGCTGGCTGGTTGTTATATCCTTGGCAGAATATATCACATACAGCTAAGGCTACTGCAGCATTGATTCTAGTTTAATATTCCAATAAAGGAAGGAAGACCTCTAATGACGTAGGGCTAAGAAATTCAGGATTCTTCCCTTAGTCCTGTTTACTTAGCTGTGATATGAACATGCTAGTCAACATCATTTAGCTTGTTTACTATGTGGGCTTGTTTTTTTTTCTTCTTTTACATAGTTATATTTGGCCTGTGAGCTAGTAAATAGAATATTCATTTTCTGGTCTTAAACTCATGCTTTGTGTGTGTGTGTGTGTGTGTGTGTGTGTGTGTGTGTGTGTGTGTGCGTGGGTGTGTGTGGATGTGTGTGGTTGTGTGTGCATGTGTGCATGTGTGTGTGTGTATTTGTATGTGTGTGTGTGTGTGTGTGTGTGTGTGTGTGTGTGTGTGTTTATGTGTGTATATATATATATATATATATATATATATATATATATATTTGTGTGTGTATGTGTGTGTGTATATTTTTTTTCCAGTGAGATTTTAATTGTGAAAAATATGATAAACTGCCTCAGTGGCCTAGTTTAACTGCATGACATCAAAATTTAATCACCTGACATAATTTTTTGCCATTTACATATCTGGTAAACTAAGTGCTACTGCAGAAATTTTATATAATGCACATAGAAGTTACAAGGATATGGACCTATGGCCCAGCCCTGGCTATGCTCCAGATGGAAGGATGAGAAATGAGTGGCCATAGCTCACCCATCGGGGGGGGGGGGGGTATCCCAACTTTCTTTTTTGCTCTACTTTTCCTGTTACTAAGGGCAGCAGCTGAAGAGCATGGAAAGCATGTGCTTGTAATGTGGTAGAGACCACAGTTACAGGTACCATGCCAATAACAACAGTCCTTCACATGTGTAGACAGTGGGATATTGCTAGTCTCTGGAGTGATGCAGATGTGTACATCACCACTTGGGGACAGGATTAGGGCTTACTGTAAGATAACCACATTAATGAAATGCCAGTGAGGACCAAAGCAACCCTCGTGGCTGCCTGGATGATAGCCTTTACCTCACCCCTTCCCCTAGCCCTTTATAACTCTTGTTGTCGTAGATTCCCATTCCTTGAGAGTGAACGAGTTTGAGTTTGATTCATGCAGGCTTGATTATTGTAGTGGTGGTAATATGTATTTAAAACTGATGCTTTAAGAACTCATTTTAATAACAGCACAAAGTCCTATAGCTTTAACTCTCAAAGCCTGCCTATATGTGGTGCAGATCAGTCATGGTCTATTGGTTTAAGCCACAGCCAGAGCTTACAAGCAAAGTTCATGCCTGTCAGGCCATAGGTGCCACCTCCCTATAACAACTGAGTGACTTCCAATGCTGTCATTTATCTGTGATTTGTTTTATAACTGCAATGTGCTGCATCTTTTTTTTTTTTTTAAGTTTTGGGTCCTATGGAGCAGACTATCAGCTACTACTGGTGTCTGTCCTTGGGTCTAGCTTAGTCACTGAATGAGAAATCCAATGAACCTCTGTTCATCGAACTTAAAACATTGAATGTTCAGTCACTGAATATTTTACTCAAGGAATGGAGTTGGTTGGCCAGCAACAGGAAATTTACCATTTTCCCCACTGTAGTGCAATCTTGGAGTTGGTGTGAGGGGCACAGGTTGATTTGATGTACTGCGGGTGTGTTTCTATATGAATGTTGGTCCACTGCCTCAGAAGTTCAATGGATTTCTCATTCGATGCCTGAACATAGACCCTCTGTCCTGCATCTTAGATGCCGGGAGTCACTCTTGAATCCCTCTAGACCTAGTCTGCAAACTTCTTGTTGCCTGAGAGAAGACTGAAGTATCCCAATACAGGATCATAGTCACGATCATATCAATTTTTTTTTTATTTATATGTCTTACCTATATCCCTACCTCAGCTCCTGAAATGCAAAGTGTTACAGCCAATAGCATCTGTTGGTGTGTGCCCACAGGGCTGTATACACTGTACCACTACCAGAACTGGTATCCGTGGTTATGACCTCAGCTCTCTTCTCTCTCCAGGAGAGGACAGAGGAAAACTGTTAAAATGTTTGGTTTTTGTATCTCATCCAGTCTCTCTAAATTTCTAAGCCAAACTTTATGAGAATAAAACTGTTCTCTTGATAATGTATACATTTGAAATAACCTTTTATTTATTTATTTGTTTGGTAGTAGATGAGTAGAAATTCTGTTTGTTTCTTTTTCATATTTCTGGATGACCTTTGTTTTTAATTGATTTTGTTTGATGAGGCAAATTATCAGAATGCCGATATCATGTTATATGTGATGAAGGTGGGGAGATAACTCCTGACAGCTTATTCTCAGATGTTAAAGTCCAGTCAGTTTCAGGTAGTTGCATATCTCTATTAGAGCATTCTAACTTGTACCAAGTATCAGGAATCCTAGTGCTTGTGCCTATACGGAAACATGAACCAGGTTAAATGACTATGTGCCACAGGGCTTTGATTGAGGTTACATTGCTTTTTACATATATTTTCTGACTCTTTTTGCTATTGTTTGAGCATTTTGTCAGCATGTTGTTACCTTCTGATGTCTACAAGATGAAACTCTGTCAAAACTGTGTTCGTTTTCAGTCTGATTCATTGTTCTTCAAGGTGCTTGAAAATCTCAGACATAATTAACGAATTAAGCTGTATCAGGGTAGCTCATTTGCCTGGCAATGAAAAGACTTTTCAGATGATGCCACAGTATTGGACTCTCAATTTCAGAATGCTTACAATGCACAGGCTTTATTCTCTAATGTAGCAGTTGCAGTCATCCTTACTCATCTAGAAAAAAATGTAGCATCTCTGCTGAACTAGAAATTTGAATTCTTGCTGCATTATTTTTTTTCCATCATAAAAGTCTACCTACACACACACACATACACACACACACTCCCACACATGCAAGCACACATACCCACACCCACATGCAGACACACGTGTGTATTGACACAAGCTATCTTTCAGTCAGCTAATGTGGTCCTTCTGTGCTTCTACAAACACTGAGGCAAAGGACTTTAATGCATTGAAAAAGAAACTGTATTATGCAGTCTCCAGTGGTATTGATGGTCTGAATGAACTGCTGTTGTTAGCTTTAAAATGGTGAAATGAATCACCAGAATATGTCTATGTCAGAGTCGATATCTCTGTGTGCTTGAATGCATATAAGAACTCAAGTATTTTATGTATTTTATCCAAGCTCTTTCCACATATTCACAAATGTGCCTAACAATGAGTTTAAAGGGGAATGTAACTAGGAGGTTCCACTTGCGACTATTAATCTCATGTCTTTGTTCCCCCAATGTACCTCACCTATAAAAAAATGTACAGATCTTCACTCTAGGTATTATTTTAAATGGTGGTAAATACATAGTGGCTTCCCAGTAATATTGCTTGGATTACCTCCAAACTGTACTCATTTAAGTGTAAAGAGAATGCCTAACCCCCTGCCTTTAACTCTGCGGCTTTGGAACAATGTCTAGGAAGTACTGGGTGCTGCATGAAGATAGTCGTCTACAATGGTCAAGAAATAAATAACTAAATAAACAAATACATTATAAAATAGAAAAAAAACATGCAGTTGTTCACTTATTGATGTCTCAATGCTTGCATCTGGTCAGCAGGTGTGTACTACACTGGAAAATGAAACTGAAGTCAATGTCCACAGCATGAAAATTCCCACTAATAACATGTTTTACTAATCCAGTACTCATTCTGAGATAAGATATAACATTCTATACTGAAGTTTGTGATTTCCCTCTGAAAGGTGTTTTCTCTTCACTCTCCACTGTCTTTCTTCTTTAAATTTAGTGCATCAGATACTTGGATCCATGGCACAGAGTGATGGCTCCCTGACTGTGACATAGGCAGCATAGGGCTTCATTAGTGATGATCCTACTACTGAAAGAAGCAGGTAGGGAGGAAAGAAAGGAAGGGCCATGATTTTCTCCCTTCTCCCATGAGGTGGGGAGAGTGGTGTGTACTGAGGAGCTTTGGGAGGGTCTGGAGAAAGGAAGTATCCATTTGGAAGGGAAAGGAATGTCATTCATGGACTGGCCATAGCACGTCCTTGTCTCTTGTGTTAAGCATTGTTTGTAAGGACATTAAGGTTTAACAGAAAAAAACAAAAAACACCCCTGATGAATGCCTTAATGATGGCCCTTCCCAGTTAGCCCTCCCCCTAGTGATGGGGAGCAAATGGGCTGATTGGCTATACGAGTGGGACAGTGACTGGCAAGCAATGAGGGCAAACTAACTGTAGCAAAAAAGGAAAACTAGTGCATCACACTGCCCCCATTAACATATGCAACCACAGTATATCTTTTCTTTACATTTAGTATATCACACACCCTCCTACAATTAATATATTAATATATGTAACTATATTATGTTTTATCTTTACATTTAATGCATTATACTGCCTACTCATTAACATGTGGATCATGTTTTGTTTTCTTTTTCCCTCTTTCCTGTTGTGAAAATGTTTTACTTCTCCATTCTGTGCTTGTATCGCTTATCTTCTGGTCTCTGTAGTTCTCTGGTGGGGTTTCTCTTGATTTTATCAACAAGATTAATTTTTCTTTCTGTATTGACAGCAGAACTGTACATAGTACTTCCAATGAGGCCTGACAAGAGATCTGTAGAATGATAATATAACTTCTCATCTTCTCCAGTACATCTCCCAAGGATGCCTTTTAGCAACTTATTGGCTAGTTCTGTCATTTTTGTGCCTCATGGTTCATTTATTCAGTCACTATTACTGCAGTGTCATTAAATATACTGTAGTCTTCAAGGAGACTCCATCAAGTTGTTTTTTCACCTTGCTGGTATTGCACCCAAAATCAATAACTCTACAGTGCCTTCCATTAAACCTTAGCTGTCATTGTAATGCCAAGTGTCCTAGTATCATTATATTCCTTTTAGTTGTATAACTCCCACCCTTCCATCTCCACTGCTCCACCTATATCTTAGTCCCTCCAGTAGAGGTCTGTAAGTTTGCAATGTAGCTTCCAATGGTCGGAGCCTAAGCTTTTTGATTGCCTCAAATTATGTCCTGAGAGTTCAAAAAAATTTGGAATCATAGGGTTACTAAAGAAGTGTAAATGGCAAACTCTTCAGCACAAACTATTTTTATCATAGTAGTATTCTTTAGGTTTTAGGTCTTAAACTTAATTTGTAAATCACAATAAATGCAGTAACTATTACAGTTATAATATTTTATAAGCAACTTGCAATATCTATGCACATATACTTTTTGCAGCATTTTCTTCATCCAGTAGAGAGCTTTCACGTGAGCCTAAGCAGTTCTGTCTGTGCCGATTGATTGTTGAGATATTTAGAAAAATATAACATTTATGACAATATAAACAAATATTATATGAACGATAAGTGATATATTTTTTACTTGCACAGAGGTCAAATATGAATACAGTTGTGTTTACCACTGTGTAAGTTTTAGGATGAGATATTTTTGCTACTTTGTATGCAACATGGTTTTGGAATTATTAATATAAATATGAATAAGCAATAATTGACACCTAGAGGTATCAAGAGGCGGTAACTGCAGAAGCACCTGGGAGTGTCACTCGGCTGTAATAAAATGTCAGTATTTATGGCAGAAAGACTGATCATGTTCTCTGCACCCCTCGTGTTGCCTAATGCAAAGATATTCAACAGGAATGAGTGTAGGACCGACACCTGCTGGACACCACTCAGCACCTCTGTTTTGTAATGAACAAAGGGGTTGGGAGGGTAGCCTAATGTGTTAAGGTGTTTGCCTTACAAACACAAGATGCAGGGTTTGAGACTCACAAGGGATAATTGGCTAGGCTTACAATGGCTCACAAGGGCAGTTACCTTAGTATGAACCTATGAACTCCCTAACCATCATTGCTTGCTTCCTGGCAATCTTCTGCCCATGTTATTGCTTTTTCTCCCACTATAAACCCCATACATTTACTTTTGTGTAGAACTTAGAAAAAGACCTTACTGAACTCTACATATTCCACATCCACCAGATTTCCTTTGCAGGGTTCCAGTATATCCCCATAAGAAAGCTGGTTCAGGTTGAATTGATGTGACCCCTTGACCACAAAGAAATGCTGATTATTTTTCTTTAGAATGTTTATTTAAATGAAATCAACTAGCTTTACCCTTAACCTTAGTGCTGAAATGAAGCATATGGGTGTTTATTTCCCTTTGCTGTGTTTTTGTTTCCTCTTTTTCGGGTCATATCACTGTGACTTCCATCTATTGCTCTAAAAACTCATCATTGCTATACAAGCACGTGATGCGTTATGTCATGGAATTTCTAAGCACACCTGACAAGTTCTTAGATCCTGGGAGGTAAACGTCAGTGATTTGTTTCTCCTCTCTTTTAAACCTTTAGTACAGCATCCTTTATTATGAGGCCAGCTGGTAGCGGTCCAGTTTGGCACCACTGTCTTCCCCTTTTTCATGACAACTGAGTTGAGCACCAGCCTCCCAGTGCTTCTTGTACTCATTTTCCAGGCTTTAAAGCTGTTCTTGTCATTCAATTATGTAACCAAAAACCTTCATTTGTCTTTAATTCTCCATGCTAAATGCATGACACATATCTCTCCCAAAAAATCTCCCACCTCTAGAACAAACTCTCACCTTCTGTAAAGCAAAACACATCCTTCCTTATCTTCAGATCTAACTTAGATAAACCTTTGCCTTGGCCTTTCTAACTATGTTTTAGTCTTTTTGTGGTTTTCACATGCTTCTATCTACGGTCTTGCTCCTTCCTTTTCATTTTTAAATTTGTTTTTCTGTTTTATTGCCTTTTTTTTTACTTTCCTGAGGATCAAAATTGGCCTTGTCCCTTTTCTTTTGATCATTTTGTCTAGTCCTGTTATACATGGTGGCCTTTAATCTTTGTTAAATCGTAATCCACAAGCTACATGTCTCCATTCCATATTTCTGCCTCTAGCATTATTCCTTGGCCAGTTGCAATCTGGAGTCTATCTTCATATAGTCTCATGCCTTGTTCCATTTTGCTCTATCATCATGTTACTCACTGAGAACTAAGCAGTAACATGCTTATTTGTGATCAGGTGTTCTACTACCTGATCTTGTAGTTCAGGGTTTGATTCCCATTTGTGATCAGGTGTTCTACTACCTGATCTTGTAGTTCAGGGTTTGATTCCCTCAGCTTCCATTTGCGTACTAAGTAGTTCTGAGCTTCGTAAGTATAACATCTAAAATTCTTTCTATTCCTCATGTTTTTCTGTGCTCAGAGAGTAAATACTACCAACCTAGTCCTTCATTTAGTTTTTCCTTCTCATCTATAGATACATAAAACCACAAAAATAGCTGTGGACCTCTTGGGATTTCGATCCTGAGTGATGCCTGCCCGGAGGGAAGGAATAACTAATTTTACAATGCTTTTCACTCTTGATCCCAAACGGTGAACAGATTTCCACGTGTAGTCGGTGTAGTCTGTATCTCTAGATACAGGAATAATCCAGTTCACATTATGGAAGATGAAGTTCACCTTAATTAAAGCATTTGTTTTCATGTCTCATAATTTTATTTGATTTATCGTCAGTGCAGTAAGGAGAAGACTAGACAAAAGCAATAAGATATTTGTCACATATGACCTCTCAGAGTGCTATATTATAATGTTCTGCTACCTCAGCTAGTTCTGCCTAGGTGCATTACCCTGAATCCCTACTGTAGGATGTACATGCAACTGGGCAGTGTCACTGTTCCCACTGCTTGAATTGGGTGTGATGGCATGGAGGCTATAGTGGCGGTGTTGGACTGTTAGATGGTAGACATCATGCCCTGTGTGGGTGTGTCAAAGTGGCCCTGTGGAACTCTTGGAAGGGACATACTGAGAGGCACGATGTGTGGACAGTGGCAGCACCTATGCACCCCTAACATTTCTGTGGTGGCACTGTGCTGTACCACAGAGAACCAACAATGTGTAACAGACTAAGCTATCAGCAGGTGTTGTGCAAAGACTGTAAGTAAGGTTATTTGTTAAGCAGCAGTCTACATAATATGGCTGTAACAAGACAAACAGGTTTATGCCAGGTGAAATTATGATCAACTGGGACATGCACTGGAGTGAAAAGCGGTTAATATGTTACTAAGGGGTCCTCCTCCACCATCCACCTTAGGTTTCCAACACCACGTTCACCCTATACAATTCCACAATTACTCACCACACTCCACCCCACTTTTTGGCCTCCCAGAACACCAACCCAAACATATCTGCTCACTCCATGATTCCTTCCACATACTCAAGGGCTACAGCCCCCCCCCCCTTCACATGTATTACTTAAGATGGAAAGTATGCACAGCGCAGGAATGTACTGGCCACACAGTAGGCCAGCAACTGAAAAATATGCACTGCAGGAAGACAGAGCTGGTCCCCTGACTGCAAATACCTATTGTATGTATGCTGTGACCATGTGTGTGTTCTGTATGTGCATGAAGTACTATAGATACTTACATGTTTTTTCTTACTTTGTAAAGAAATGAGACCGAGATGATTCTCTTTCACCTACAAAAAGTATATCATCTGTCAGACCTAAGCTTCAATACTTTATCAAAATGTTATATAACTTTCACTGAAATCTATAAAAACTGCGGTAGTGGCAATAGCTAAGCTGTGTTAATTTAACGAATACAAATGTTTCACAGATAATCATACAAAGTGTGACAGTGGTCACAACTAAGGTGCAGTCTGTGGCAGTGGTCACAACTCAGTTACAGTACTGACAAACTGTGGCAGTGGTCACAACTCAGTTACAGTACTGACAAACTGTGGCAGTGGTCACAACTCAGTTACAGTACTGACAAACTGTGGCAGCGGTCACAACTCAGTTACAGTACTGACAAACTGTGGCAGCGGTCACAACTCAGTTACAGTACTGACAAACTGTGGCAGCGGTCACAACTCAGTTACAGTACTGACAAACTGTGGCAGCGGTCACAACTCAGTTACAGTACTGACAAACTGTGGCAGCGGTCACAACTCAGTTACAGTACTGACAAACTGTGGCAGCGGTCACAACTCAGTTACAGTACTGACAAACTGTGGCAGCGGTCACAACTCAGTTACAGTACTGACAAACTGTGGCAGCGGTCACAACTCAGTTACAGTACTGACAAACTGTGGCAGTGGTCACAACTCAGTTACAGTACTGACAAACTGTGGCAGTAGTCACAACTCAGTTACAGTACTGACAAACTGTGGCAGTGGTCACAACTCAGTTACAGTACTGACAAACTGTGGCAGTGGTCACAACTCAGTTACAGTACTGACAAACTGTGGCAGTGGTCACAACTCAGTTACAGTACTGACAAACTGTGGCAGCGGTCACAACTCAGTTACAGTACTGTAACGGACTGCATAACAAGAAATGAAATGATACCCGTACCGCCACCAAAAGAACTAATCTATTCTCCTGTGGAACAGGAGGGCATTCGCTATAATCTCCACATCTGCTGCAAAACAATATAAATAAATACAGAAGTTATCAATTAATGTCCATTAAGGTCACAAAAAGCTATAAGAGAAATAACAGGGCACTTACAAGACTTGCTTATTTACAATATATCTGAGGGGGTCCTTGCTCTCACCACTTCTTCCCACCAGTGTAGAAGGTCAGGATGGCAGCACTGTGCATTAGTGTAGGAATGCCAGCATTGCTCTCCATAAGACAGTATGTCGACATGGCCCTAGCAAGACTGTGGCAGGCATCCACTTTATACTGGGGATCCTCATAGGATTCCCCAGTCAAGGACTCATAGTGGTTTCAATGAAACAGGAAATGAAAGTGTTTACTGTCCTTTGTCCATCACCTGGGAGCCCTATTACCAGCAGTGCCCTTTAAAACCTTGACCATTTACCAGATAACACTCCAGAGAACTATCATAGCTCCCTCGTGGTCACATGCATTGATGGTGTCCACATGTAATACTTAACACTGGGCAGCTAGTTAGAGTGACCGGTCATGGCACTACCATTGCACAGAATGAGAACACATGACATGGTATGATGGTGTTAGGGTGTGAACGATGGCATAGAAGGAGTGTTCATGCAACACAGTGCCTACATCTGTTAACACTTTTGTTCTTTATCTACTCTTGTTGGCTATATAAGTGCAATATCAGTGAGGTGTCAATAGCTATAAAAGTACAATATATCATCAATGCAGGTATTAATGACCCACACACTAGTTCTCAGTGTGATTTGCATGTGCTCATGTGAGTTTACCTTGCTAAACAAGCCTCTTAGCATGGCACTGGTTACTTGCACAATGAGATAAATGTGCAATTCAGCAACACTTATTAGAATGAGGCTAATTAGCATAAGGACCATTCAAGAAGCTTTGAAACTGCAAGATGAAAGCAGCCATGTCTGCTATGACTTTTAATGTGCTATGGAAGCTTACAAAAGAAGGATTAGAAGAGCAGTGTTGCCAGCTGTTTATATGGATCACTACAAGTAACAGGCCTTTCAGACAGGAATGTGAGTGGGGAATCCTACTTTCCTTAGTTTTTACTGCTGCACTTTCCTGATGCTTAATGATATCCATATCAGTGTGCTGCTGCATGCATTGCTTTAGTTTGCTGGTTGCAAGCAATAACAATGCCGCCACAGTGGGGGGGGGGGTGTATAGATTGTGCAAAGGTCTACTGGCATGGCAGAGAACATGGAGGATAACTGATGTTGTAGGGTCCTGTCATATTACACATCACATGCTCCATAGTTCTACCTGCAGCCCAAGGAATGAGTGTCCAACCCACTCACTATTGATTTGACAGTAGGGTTGTTGTGCTGAGTGATAATTAAAACAGATGATGTCACAGTGTTGCTTGGGTGATGTATGTGTCATTTACCTTATTTTGTGGGAGCCATATACCTAGCATTTGCCATTATGTTGGGATTATTGTGGGAGTTTCTGTGACTGTGCTACTGTGGGCTGTGTTTGCTGGGGAAGTGGAACACAGGTAGCACAGTGCAAAGGTATGTATAAACTGGACTTTTATCCTGCAGCCATCCAGGGTGTTATGTTATCTCCATATATGCACTCAACATATGTTGGGAAGTCTGAGGTCTTATTAAAGTGGTTGTGGAGGGAATCTTACAGTTTCATGGAGTAATCTCTGTCATCATACGTTCATAGGTTGGTACTAGCCTATCGGCCCTAGGACCTATACAAGCCTAGCCATAACAATTCCCTGGCTATTTCTTCCCACACTATTTACTTCCATGGACCCCTGTCTAGCAGGGCAACTGACATGTTCCCTGGGGTGAATTTTGTTTCAACCACCCAATTGTCTAGGTTCCTTTTAAGAGGGCCAAAGAGGTGCTCTGCTTGACATGTATGGGCAGTCTATTCCAGAGTCTGAGGAGACTCTGGGTCAGGAACCTATCCCTCCCGCATGTTTTGTTTATTGTGATGACAAGATTTAGATCCCTGGAACGTGTTGCTCTGAGGGATTGGGAGTTCTTTAAGTGTAGCATGTCCAACAGCACTGAGTTTGACATGGCCTTGTATGTTAAGCAGAGATTGCCTCTGAGTAGGCGATATGTGACAGAGTATAGCTGGAGTTTTTAAGGCAGTCAGCGTAGGGCATCTGTTTTAGGCCTGTGATTCTTTTAGTGGGGTATTTCTGCAGCCTTTCCAGTTGTTGTAGATGTCTTGAGAGGTACATACCAAATGGGGGGGTTGTATTCTATAATGGGTCTAATAATGGATGAGTACAGTGGGACATTGACCTCCTTTTTTCTGGATGAAAAGCCCTTAGTGATGAGGTATGCCACATAGAAGGATTTCCTGACTGTTGTGGCGATGTGGTTATCGAAGGTGAGACCACTCTCTACCGCTGTCCCTAAGTCTCTTATCACAGTTTTGGTGTTTAGTGTACTGCCACCTATGTGGTAATTCACGAGTACATGTTTTTTCCCAAAGGGAAAAACTATACATTTCTTGGCATTGAGCTTGAGCCCATGGCTCTGGCACCAAGCATCTGTTTCTGTAAGGCCCTTTTGTAGAGTATCCACATCATTTGGGGATTCAATAATGGCTCCCAGTTTACAGTTATCTGCAAACTTTGTTAGCCAGAGTCCCTTAGTGTTGGCCTGTACTTCAGAGAAGTAGATGCCAAACAAGCGTGGTCCCAGGACTGAACCCTGAGGTACTCCACTTGTCACTTGTCTGGAGCTGGATTTAGAGTCAGCTACTTTTACAGTGTGGGTTCTGTCAGTAAGCCAGTTGGCAACTCATCGAGTGACGTAGGGATTAATGTCCAGCTTAGTAAGTCTATCTATGATTCCAGAGTGGGGAATGGTGTCAAAGGCCTTGGTGAGTTCCAGATAGGCTGTGTGGACTGCCTTACCCTCGTCCACGGCTCTGTGGATCCCAAGTTTTCTTCAGTAACCACACCTGACTGTCCTATTTGGGTATCCAGAGACACTTTTAAGCAAAATTAAAGATGAGATTGTAAAAAAATGACAGGAGGGTGTATACTGACCATTATTAGGGGGAAAAGAAAATGGATGTTTAGTAATGTGGAAAAGAGAAAGTAGGAGGAGAGAAGGAGTAAGTTTCATCACAACTTATAATTTGGATTCACACTATACGGTTGAGATTATAAGAAATAACTGGGAAATTTTACAGGTTGATCAACTGGTGGGCCATAAGGTCAGTAAAGAACCTACAGTGGTGTATAGGAAGGACAGATCTCTAAAAAATATATTGGAAGGCTCCCATAATAGTAGACATGTAAATAGGAAGTTAGGAAAATGTAAATGCGGTGTGTATCCATATTGTCCCTACATCTTGGAGACAGGAGAAGTGTTTCCTTTTATAAATGGAAAAAGAATATACTTTAAGGGACATTATAATTGTAATAGTACTAATGTGGTCTACATGGCCAAGTGTCAGGGGTGTACTATATTTTATACAGGGAAAACCAGTAGACACTCAAGGGATAGGATGTATGAGCATCTCGCGAATATGAAAAAATGCAAAATGACTAATGCACTTAGTGGACAGAAGGAATTCCCTAGTCATGAGTTTAAGTTTTTTGTTTTACAAAAATTAATTAAAGATGCACAAGGGAAAATGCTGGACATTTTCCAGGATTTATGTGAGTTAAGATGGCTGTTGCAGTTGGATGCTACAAATTATCCAGGAATTAATGAAAATGTAAGCATTTCTAGTGTGTTAAAAATAAGAAATATTATGGGGTAATACAATACCAATACACAATGAATGTTTGGAAATAAATGGTAACTGCAATTTATGTTTAATTCATTTTATTAATTGTTACAACTAATACTTAGGTTTTTGAATTTGCTTAGGAAGTCAATATGGGAGTTGGTTCTATCACTTTAAATAGTTAATTAATGGATAATGTAATTAAGGGTGGGGAAGATGTATATAAGTGGCTGGGTATGTTAGTTCAGTTTTCTCTTATGAAGTCCCATATTTTATGGGAAGAAAGTGCTTAACACTTTGAAGTTTTTATTGGCAACATTTTTATTCCCATTTGTATTGTGAATAAACGGATTCAACTACTGCAGCTGTTCTAGTTTTGTGGTTACAGGGAATATGTATACAGCAGATGCCCCAGTACAGCCACTCATCATTTCCAATGCAATTCCTGTGGCCAGTAGACACTTACCTCTGGTGAGCAGGCCTACTATGGGAGAGAGTGAGCATGGTGATGAACCCATAATGCCACCACTGTCACACCACCATCCATTGCTGAGGGCACTGTGGGGCAGTAAGGACTTACACGCGGACAGGTTGTTCATGCAGAAACCCCTATAACATAACCTGCTGTTTACACTCACAGAGCATTCCTTCCTCTCTGCTTGATATGGATCATGCTTGTGATCTTCCCAGGAGAGAGCATCTCTGTGGACAGTGACATTTTCTATGAGTGTCATGGAACTGTCCGGCATACCCCAGCACAGTGATACATAATCTGCTGAACCTAGCTGTGTCCCAGCCCACACAATGCTCATATCTGCAGTGACCAACATCACCCACTCAGACAAAACTACAGACACTATCTCATCACTGGCCAGTCTACCCAGCTTTTCCTAATCTCTCGCCCATGGCTGACATCCACACAAGTATACATGCACACACTCACACACATGCATATGCAGACACACACACACAAACACACTCACATGCAGACACACACACGCAAACACACTCACATGCAGACACACACACACACACACACACACACACACACACACACACACACACATTCACATATACACTTCACACTTACACCCACAATCTCACACACTTCCACACACACACATAAACATATACACACATACACATACAAACACACTCACTAAACACTGGAGAGACCACCTCTTCCCTGGCCAGTCTTCCGACCATTTCCTAATCTCCCACCTATGCCTTCTAAAAGCGCACACACACACACACACACACACACACACACACACACACACACACAAACGTACTCACATTATAGACACTGCCTATTCACTGGCCAGTCTACTCAGCTTTTCCAAATCTCTGACCAATGCCACACACACACACACACACACACACACACACACACACACACACACACACACACACACACACACACACACACAACACACACATGTGCATGAGCGCACGTGCATGCTTGCATGCACATGCACATAAACACACACATACTCGTGCACATGCACACACCTACACGCAAACTTTTATTCACATACACATACTCATGAGCAACACACAAGCAGCACTAATCCTCACCCCCCCATCTCCCAACACATGCACACTACTCGTTATTCAGACTTGTCACTACTGCCATCACCACCTGTACATATGAAGACAACTATGCCTTACCCTCAATACTCTATGTCTGATGTACATACAGGGTGACCAGTCAATCCATGTTAGAACACAGAGTGGCTATTCCTTTGCATATATATCATATTTTATTTTATATGCACTGTTTTATTCTGGCCAATAATTATGAACCATATGCTGCCTGTTAGCCAGTACCACTGCATACTGTGCCTGCCTTAATCTACCAAAGTCATCACCTGCAGCCAGCTTCTCCACAAGCTCCTCATCAGGCACCTCCTTCTCTGATGAGTCTGGCACTTCATCATTCTGAATTACTCTGACCTGCTGTAACTGTTTGCATACCAGGCCACTGTGCAGACAGCAGAGATTTTACTTCTAGATGTAGGGCCATAAAGCAATGCACCAATAGAAACATACAGATGCAGGCCTTCTTTATTTCTTTATATATGTATGTATTTATTTATTTAACTCAGCTGAACACACACTCATCATGACCCTGGCTATGGCAGGGAATTACTGTAGCCATTCTCTGCCATGGTCTGTGGGTTTTTAATTGGTAACATCAACTAAAGTTCCAGGCATATCCAGCGTCACCAGTAAAATGTCCCTGGTGAAAATCAGCCTGCTCAAAGTGTTGGTATAAGTCACACATGTGCTATATATGGGATTCGTGGACACTGCCCAGGTAGCTTGTAGATGCATTGTATATTATACCCTGTATATTACAGCCCACCTAACAGTTAATGGACTGGAGCCCCTAAAGGTTCATGTACCAATGTTTATGCTGCATAGGTGAGGTCTTTATTGCAATATTGATGTAGTCTGAGGCCCACTATAGATAAAAGAAATAGGCCATGTCATAAAAAAGCCCACATTATGTTGCCTCACTCATGTGTAGTCTGCGAAAACCACATATGCTGCCCCATATGCTGTAGCATAGGATTGAGGAATGTGTGGAGTATCCTTGAGGCTGATGCCTGGGGTACACCCATCATGACCCCATTGGTCACTCAATGGTCATTCTAGCTAGTATTCTCAAAGCTACACATTCCTTGATGTCCAGAGGGACAGGTACTCCGCTCACCCACTCATGTCTGCATACTCCGCTCACCCACTCATGTCTGCATACTAGGCCGACATATCTCAACCATAAATTGTATGATACACTTGTCTACGTGATAGCAGTCCACAATATCTGTGTCATGGAGGGTATGGTACATTAAGCACTGATGCATGACTCCACATCGCTGAAGGCAATGATGCCCAACACTGACTACCAGCAGTGGCAACAGCTTTTTGCATATACATATTTGTAAGGGTAGCAGCTACCATGTACATGTTTTCTGTCTACTATATGCCCAACATTTGTTGTGGTCATCTCCCTTGGTAGTAGTGCCTTGCATGTGGAGTATATATGGTTGTGAATCACTTTGCCATATTGCTTACCCTCATATGCATCCACGATTGCCCTCATTTTAATACTGTTGTTCAGTTCCATTTTATTATACCACTAACTGCATATTATGGAGGCTTCAGAATTTCTTAGCTTTCCACAAAAGTGCTCAATGTCTCTCTGAATCGCTCTCATACATTACGTGGCACTCGTCATGAGAAATCAGACACCATGATGCAAAAACTCATTTTGAATCCCAGGGATTGCTCATTTATACCTTAAAAACATGATGACCACCTCAAATCTGCTTGCAAATAATCACATGAGTTTTGGGGGCTACCCTACCTTTGGACAAATGTAAAGTGGACCAGACTACAACTCATGGATCGGAACTCAAGCTGAGCTTCATTAATTGTGCTTTCCCAATGAAAATCATAAGAAGCAGTGTTTCTGTTATAGCGTACCAGCAATGACTTACAATTACTTTTTGTATGTTTCACTTTTCACAGTGGATGTGTGACTGTGGAATTAGTAAGGAGGGATTTTCCCATTTGATGGATGCTGGCAAAAAGCACTTTCTATTGTATTTTATGTCCAGACAAAGCTACAGCTCGTTGGGGATATTCAGTAAGGACTTGAACCATGAAATACTGCTAATTACCATGTGTTAGTGTTTGTAATTCTGCCCTAGGTTCCTGTAATAGTGCTTCAGATGTATCTGAAACAAATTTTGAGTGCTAATTAACACGAGTCAGTGATTACAATTCAGTTCTAGGCTCATGTAATAAGGCTACAGCTGTATTTGAAATAGATGTTGAGTGCCTAAACATATGTTACTGATGCATCTGTAGCTCCTGTTATAGGAAATTCGGACAGAATTAAACATGACAGCTCATAGTAATTGACCCTGTGTGACAGTGTTAGTCTGCCCTTACTGAATATCCCACATTGGGTTTATTTGGCTGTAGTTTTGTCTAGGTCTAACTCATCAATTCAAAGTTGAACTTGCATTGTGCAGGTCACAGTACAGAGACTGCTGGGGTGAAATTTGTGCATTATGTGGTCAAAAATAATGAGAAACTCCTGGAAGCTAGAACCATCTTTCTTAATTTTTCTAAATCTCTTGATGTAGTGAATCACTCCTTTCTGTTTAGTCAGCTGTGCAACATAGGCCGAGTTCTACTGTGAAACCTCAAATGGCAAAATGCCAAGTATCACAAAACATTAACCGCAAAGTGTTTTGTAGGAAGGCAACCCCCCCCCCTCTCCAACATCCTAAACTTATGTTAAAGAATTCCACAGTCACACCATCTCAAAGAAAGGAGAAATCTCCCAAGAGAAGTGAATGACTGCAGGTAAAATCACACTGGCAGTGATTTCCTAAGGAAAACAGCAATCAGCTTTGTGTTTCTCCGAATATTGTGCTTTTGGAAAATACCGTCTGAGGAATTTCTCCTTGGCTACTTGTAGATATAATCATAGAGTGCAGTCAGTCTGCAGTACAATGACCTATAAGCTACCTCACCAAGAGGACTAGCACTGGAAAAATTCATTGCCTGTTTACTGCATATTGGATATTAGCATCTCACAGGGCTCAGTCCTGGGCCTACTGTTTTTTTTTCACTTTTCATCAACCATATGCAAATGCATACAGATGGCATGTTTGCAAATTATATTAAACTCATAAAATGCTGAGAATCCAAAACTTCTCAATATCTCAGATAATATCAATACTCTTTACTGGACTTCAGACTGGATTTAACAACCTAAATATGTGGCCACAACAACACAACTTCATTTTAAAACAGTTAAAAAAACAGTTGTTTTTGGAAAGCGGATATAAAGAGATTGAAGAAATACTCACCACTCTCCAAAATGTGCATTGTAGGTATGTGAAATGGCTAAGATTTTTGAAAGTCACCATCACTGACAGCAAACTGTGTTTTCAAGTCCATGTTGTTGTCACAGTTAAAGAAGTAAATAAAAAAATGATGCCCCATCTACCGAATCAAGGTTTTTGCTTTACACTCCAAACAAATTGCTGCTGAATTAATACTTCTACCAATACTAATCTATGTAACTTTTGCTATGGACAGTCTACGAAATAAACGACACGCACAAATCATGACAACGCAGTGGTGCAGTGATTAGTACTGCTTCCTTAGAGTGCTTGGTTCTCCGATTCAGTTCCTCACTGTGGCACATTTTGTACAGAGTCTGCATTTCCTTCTTACATCTGCACAGATTTTTGCTGCATGCTCTGGTTTCCTCCCATACCTGAAAAATATGCACTATGTGAATTGGGGATCATCTAAACTGCCCATGGGGCCCATGCAGAGTGAATCCATCTATCCTGTGACAGTATAGCACCCCATTCAGGATGAGCATCTCTGCCTTACATTCAGTGAGTGCCAGGATAAGATCTGGCTCCCCCCACTACATTGCAATAGATTAAGTGGGTAATTAGAGAATTAATGGATATACTAAGCAAGCAGAAAAGTACTTAACAATAATACAGCAAAATGTATAGCAAACATTACTATCTCCTCCTATCATTGTCTTATCCCACTGAACTTAATCTGGATGACTTTACCTGATAATATTCTATATTCCCAACTGATCCTTATTCATAAAGTGATATACAGAAATACATACCCAGCCACAGCAAAATATATATTGTTGTTGGATGCACAAAAACTTCCAAAGCTTCCATACATATTTGGAAGCTTTGGAAGTTTTTGTGCATCCAACAACAATATATATTTTGCTGTGCTGTGGCTGGTTATCTGGTTTTGTTGGGTCTAGATATTTTGTTTGATTACCAGCCTTAATCTTGCATCTGGTGTCTCTGGTTGATATACAGAAATCCCTGACCTTATTTATCCTAAATATGAATGTGGCATATGATTATTATTATTATTGTTATAATAATTATTATTTTATCCCAATTGATGGTTTGGTCCTCAGACCATTTTCAGCCAAAACATGGGGTAAGGGTTTTTACAAATTTCAACATACGGTTACATCTCTATAATACAATTAAATTCAGAAAAGAACATACAGAAGTACAGAGACATGAAATATTTATAAGTGTAAATGCAGCACATTGCCAGCAAGTAGGAATATTTACAAGTTGCTATGATATACAATGCATAAAGTGAACACAGGCCAATAATTACTGACGAAAATTATTAAAATTATTATTTTCCTTATAACAGGAAGCAAAGCTCTCAGTTCGATCCACTCATCAGTCGGAAATTTTACTGTCACCTGTACAAAATCAGTAACCTTCATTCTGTTATTAAAAACAGGCTGCAAAAGACGTTTTATTACATCAGTAGCATGTCAGAACTGTGCAGTCACTGCGAATAAAACTATATTGTCAGACAAAATCTTACCTTCTCTTGATTAAAAGGCAAAACTGTATGAGGTGACCCAAGGGTTAGCGCAGTCACAAATTTGAGGTTTAGTTTCTCTTAAATTTAGATTTGCAACATTGGCTGATCTGGTTTTTAAATCAGCTAATGCAAGTTCTTGCACAATATTAGAACTTGAACTTCTCATTTCCGTACTTAATATGCTATTGGACTAAAAGTCCATATGTACCAGAGTTACATTTTAATGTCTGCCTTCTACACTACACAACATTAGTGGTCAGTGATATCCAGGTGCCCAGCAAGTATCACTTCTTTCTTTCTGTCTTGGGACACAGCCAGCAACCCATTCATTAATTTGTACTGTAATTATAGCTATTTGCACAGTATGATTTATTTAATATTAAGTGACAGTTAGGTACCTAACAGCAGTTCATCTATTAATTGTATTTCATCTTGTTCTGACAGCTCACTCATTACACTGCCCTTCTGGAAGACTGTCACACAGAATGCCTAACTTTATATTGGTGTATATATGTTATGCCTGTTGCCATGTCTAACAGAATGCATTACTCTGTGTTGCTGCATAGCTGTTATTTCCTTTTAATTTTGTATTACTTAATATAAAATTCATATTTTGGAGCTTTCCTTCCCAGTACCTTCTGAAAATGCGAACAAAACATTATCAGACAATTAAACAACTAAACAAGGCGAATGAGCAGAATGAGTCTGCCTATTCCAGAGCACATAGACAGGGTTCGAACACGCAACTTCCAATATAGCCAAACGTCCATTATATATAATCTGAACACATATATAACTGTTTGTATGTATATATATATATATATATATATATATATATATATATGTGTGTGTGTGTATGTGTGTGCTTGTGTGAGACAAGGCAACCCAAAACACTGGTGAAAAACTTCTAAAACTCAAAATATTGACAGCTGATTGGCATACTGGTACAAGATCACTGGTCTTGGGGTGCAGGGAGGGGGGCTTGTCCCCTCTTAGTCTATTATGTGTATACACATACCAACTAGAGTTGGAAATCTCTTGCAGTAAGGTTTGGTGCAGGTCAGACAAGTGTGGACCATAAGAGCTACCTGAAATGGCACACAGAGACATTACAGATAATGACTTGGGCATTACAGACCACCACTGCTTCTTAATACTTCTCAGCAAATTGCATGTTGTAGAATTTGCACAACCTCCAAGGCAAATGATCTTTCTACACTGTTATGCCATTCTTCATACAGATCCTTGGCCATGAGTGTATCACAATCAGTAATGAGATGTGCACCAGTTTTCAGACCTGTATTACAGAATGTGCATTTATCTGGTGCAGCTATTTTCAGTCCTGTATTACAAAATGTGCATTTAACGTGTACAACTGTTTTCAGTCCTGCATTACATAGTGTGCATTTATCTGGTGCAGCTGTTTTTGGTCCTGCATTACAGAGTGTGCCTTTATCTGGTGCAGCTGTTTTCAGTCCTGCATTACAGAATGTGCATTTATCGTGTACAACTGTTTTCAGTCCTGTATTACAGAATGTGCATTTATCTGGTGCAGCTTTCAGTCCTGCATTACAGAGTGTGCCTTTATCTGGTGCAGCTGTTTTCAGTCTTGCATTACAGAGTGTGCATTTATCGTGTACAACTGTTTTCAGTCCTGCATTACAGATTGTGCCTTTATCTGGTGCAGCTGTTTTCAGTCCTGTATTACAGTGTGTGCATTTATCTGGTGCAGCTGTTTTCCGTCCTGCATTACAGAGTGTGCCTTTATCTGGTGCAGCTGTTTTCAGTCCTGCATTACAGAGTGTGCATTTATCATGTACAAATGTTTTCAGTCTTGTATTACAGTGTGTGCCTTTATTGTGTACAACTGTTTTCAGTCCTGCATTACAGAGTGTGCCTTTATCTGGTGCAGCTGTTTTCAGTCCTGTATTACAGTGTGTGCATTTATCTGGTGCAGCTGTTTTCAGTCCTGCATTACAGAGTGTGCCTTTATCTGGTGCAGCTGTTTTCAGTCCTGCATTACAGAGTGCGCCTTTATCTGATGCAGCTGTTTTCAGTCCTGCATTACAGAGTGCGCCTTTATCTGGTGCAGCTGTTTTCATTCCTGCATCACAGAGTGTGCCTTTATCTGGTGCAGCTGTTTTCAGTCCTGCATCACAGAGTGTACATTTATCGTGTACAACTGTTTTCAGTCCTGTATTACAGTGTGTGCCTTTATCTGGTGCAGCTGTTTTCAGTCCTGCATTACAGAGTGTGCCTTTATCTGGTGCAGCTGTTTTCAGTCCTGCATTACAGAGTGTGCCTTTATCTGGTGCAGCTGTTTTCAGTCCTGCATTACAGAGTGTGCATTTATCTGGTGCAGCTGTTTTCAGTCCTGCATTACAGAGTGTGCCTTTATCTGGTGCAGCTGTTTTCAGTCCTGCATTACAGAGTGTGCCTTTATCTGGTGCAGCTGTTTTCAGTCCTGCATTACAGAGTGTGCCTTTATCGTGTACAACCGTTTTCAGTCCTGCATGACAGAGTGTGCCTTTGTCTGGTGCAGCTGTTTTCAGTCCTGCATTACAGAGTGTGCCTTTGTCTGGTGCAGCTGTTTTCAGTCCTGCATTACAGAGTGTGCCTTTATCTGGTGCAGCTGTTTTCAGTCCTGCATTACAGAGTGTGCCTTTATCTGGTGCAGCTGTTTTCAGTCCTGCATTACAGTGTGTGCCTTTATCTGGTGCAGCTGTTTTCAGTCCTGCATTACAGAGTGTGCATTTATCGTGTACAACTGTTTTCAGTCTTGTATTACAGTGTGTGCCTTTATCTGGTGCAGCTCTTTTCAGTCCTGCATTACAGAGTGTGCCTTTATCTGGTGCAGCTCTTTTCAGTCCAGCATTACAGAGTGTGCCTTTATCTGGTGCAGCTGTTTTCCGTCCTGCATTACAGAGTGTGCCTTTATCTGGTGCAGCTGTTTTCAGTCCTGTATTACAGAGTGTGCCTTTATCTGGTGCAGCTGTTTTCAGTCCTGCATTACAGAGTGTGCATTTATCGTGTACAACTGTTTTCAGTCCTGCATTACAGAGTGTGCCTTTATCTGGTGCAGCTGTTTTCAGTCCTGCATTACATTTTTTATAGACTTTGTAAGTCACCACAAACACTATTAGACTTTCATTTTGTGGCTCTGCTTAACCATTCATGCATCAAATTTTGAGCAACATGTGGCTGTTCCAAGAGTTTCCATACTTGGCACTTTCATTGTGGCCTCTCCATTTTTCTTTCTCTTTTTCTGTTCCTTTTTTTATATTATTTACTTTGTTTTGAGACTTTCTCTTCCACTTCTAGTTTGATTTCCATTCCCACTCTTTTCCAAAATACTTCTGCTAATCTAATCACGTATGCCATCTTGAATTTCTTCTCTTCATGCTTCAGAACTTCCATTACGGTTGGATCTGAAGATATCGACAGAGAAGTATGCAGTCCCGTGACTGCACACTATACATAAAATTAGTTTTGAGGAGAACCCTTCCTCCTTCATAGCGAAGGATGTATAATCTTGGCATGCACTGTTTTTTTATATTTAATTTTTATAAGCAAAAAATATTTTTCTTTTTTTTTATCCAACTGATTCAATGCCGTTTGTGGCCAGTCAGTCACACTAAAGCTGTAAGTCAGAACAGGAAGAGTAAATTGATTTATAAGTTGAACCTTTTTGCTAGATGTTAAGACAATTTTCAGCACTATCTTTATCTTCTAAAGTATTCCCTACTAACACTTGTTCTCATTTGTCCATGTCTTATTACTTACCCTTCATCTATTCCCAAATATTTATGTACTCTCTCAAATTCATATTCCTTTATATCACATCCCTGTGGGGCTGCAGCTTCCCTGTGATGTTAATTTTCCACATCTGTCAAGAACAAATATAATTCTTATATTATCCAAAAAAGTTTTAACGGCTTGTAGCTGTGCTTTCAGAAGGTCATCAGATGAAACCAACTTTTCTTAAATCATTCACAAATGGTAAATGAGATACCTTTGAACCATGTTGCTCTCTAGAAAGTAACTTATAATCATAGCTGAGTCTATTAAGTAAATAGTTAAGTGCTAGACAAAATGGAAGAGGTGGCAAATAATCGCACTGGAGTATTCCCCTTAAAAAATTATCCCTGGGATTATAATTTGTGCTTTTTCATGACTCAGCTATAAAGTGGTTTGTCACCTTTTTCATAGTCACCACATTATAATTAATCAATGTAAGGTGCATCCTGTTCCTTTCTATGCATCCCACTGTCCAAGAATGTGGGATACTGTGGACTGGTTTGTTGTCATCTATCCATGCCATATTTAGAGTCTTCCTATTTTTACAGCTGTGTATTATTGCTTTGTTTATCAAAGATGATATTTTCTTATATTTTTCTAAATGGCTATAAACTCTGTCTGCTTCATTTCTGGTATATATTGTATATTGCACCATCTCTTACATGGTGTTGTGAGTATAAAAAGGTCTACTTCTAAAGCACAACTCCCAGATGACTTACCTTCAAAATCCCAAAACGAAAATCATGAAATGCAGAAACCTGAACATGACTTTTTACTAGGGTAAGTAAATATGTGGTCAACTGTAAACAGAACTCATGCCAAGGTAAGAAATTCCCACCCACAACCCCCCTAACTAAATATACCAACTCCAAGATCACACTACAGTGAAGAACAGGGCATGTTGGCCAAGTGTTCAATTACCCTAGTAAAAAGTCAACGTTCGGGTTTCTGTACTTTCGTGATTTTTCATCTTGGGATTTTGAAAATCAGTCAACTGGGAGACGGGTTTTAGAAGTAGACCCATATAAACCTATCTGCTTTGGAACATACATATACACACACACACACATATATATATATATATATATATATATATATATATATATATATATATATATATATATATATATATATATATATATGTAGTCTTCCTATTGAAATACTCAAAATTTAGTGTGCCATTAGATGATAAAAAAAAAAGCCAAAAATCTGGAAAGAAGAGCAAATCTCAAAGATTAGTGTTCTCAGGTAATTTTTTTTTCTGCAAGCCCTCACGCACCCCCAAACTTATATTTACCAATTATGAGATTGCCATACTTTGAAGAAAAGGGAATATTTTGAGAAACGCCCTAAGTTGATTATTTTAGCCATTCAGTTTCTGTGTTTCAGGGCCTGCAGGTCCCAACATTTGAAATGGTTACCATACACACACACACAGACACATATGTGTGTGTGTGTGTGTATATATATATATATATATATATGTGTGTGTGTGTGTGTGTGTATCAATGTGTGTATTTTCAGTTAGCTATCTTGAAAATCAAAAGTTTGAGTCCATAATATCAAAAGAACAAAACACTGTAGACCCCAATATAAAAAAAAAATTGAGTATTGAAACTCTCTAGCAGTGCAGACCCAGGAAAAAATTGATAAAGTGGGTTCTGCAAGGGTATAGACCCTGGAACAAGTGCTAACATGAGTCCTGCAGGGGTGTAGACCCTGGAACAAGTGCTAACATGGGCCCTGCAGGGGTGTAGACCCTGGAACAATTGCTAATGTTGGTCCTGCAAGGGTGTAGAGCCAGGAACAAGTGCAAACAGGAGTCCTGAAGGGGAGCAAGTCCAGTAGTTTGATATTAATTTCTTCAGCGTTTTGATCTTTCAATATTATTGTCTCAAGATTCTGTGTTTCAACATTTTCATAGTAAACATATGTGTATATATGTATTTACCCACCAATGGTAAGGCAGCACAACATAAATGAATTATAAATGTAAATTTCATGCTCCAGCATAAATCCCACAACAGACCCAGGACCGGGGTTGATAATCAGATTTTTATGCACTATATATAGGTTCCATTGAATTTATTGAAGGTTGAGAATATCAAATGTTCATTGGTCGAATTTTCAGAGCATCAGACTAGATTTTTTTTCTAATTGCCAGTATCTTTGGGGATCAGGAATTTGCCCTTTCTCCAATGTGGTACTTGTCCCCTCTTCAAAAAGCATTTTTGTACATGTTTTGTTAGATGTTCCAAGCTTCAGTATTTGAATTTCAAATTTTTGATCGTCTAATATTGTGGCTGTCAACTTTATAAACTTGATACAAACATAAACAAGCACACCAAACACACAAACACTAGCAAAAGTATTAAAATATATAGGACTCATCTGGTATTGACGGTTTGTATCACAACCATATTTATGCACTAATAAACAGAACAGAAAATTAAAATGAGCATCATATTGAAACTTGTTTGCAACAATTTAAAATTAACCAATCAAAATAGATGGTGCATAAAAACTTTTGTATACAAAGCACTGGTGACAATACATTCCTTAACTAATTGGTTACTTTAAACTGTTAGCCGTTAAGACAAGTTTGATAGAGATAACTTAATTTAATCTTGGTTAAGTATTAACAGCTAACTTCAATTGCCAAAATATCTTTGTTATTCAAGGCTTGCTCAAATTCAACCTCTTACACCTTATAGGGTACATTCTATCCAATACAAAAAGGAACATATTTTAAGGACACCATAGCATCTAACCAAATGTGCATGCATCTTCTCATTTAATACAGTAACCGTAATCAGTTACCTGATACTGTTGTACTTTACATCCAGTTTCTCTACATAAAATGGAGGACAAGACAGGCATCTTACAACACCTACAACAACACCTTTGCATTATCCACAGCTATATATTCCATTGGATTATCACTTAAGATGCATTTTATTTCACTCATCCAAGACCAAGATTTTTGAGACTAGATTGTTCTGGATAGTTTACGGTAGTAAAAGTGTGCTTTATTATGTGAATAACCATCCTAGGAGTAGGAGATTAAATACAAATAAAAGTCACACCAGGGTCATTTCTCACCTTACTAGTAATAAAAAGATTTTAAAACATCTACTGGCATTATCTACTATGTTTATGAGGAGGGGTATTACTAGTGGGCTGTTGAATCAGTTATTGAAGCTATATGACATAACAGAAAGTCTAACCATGTTCCTATTATAAATAGGGAGATGAGAGATTAACTTGCTTATGATACTGGTGTTAGTTATTTGGGCCCTAGTATAAGAATAGAATCCAGCAGAGATTTTGATGCGATTAAATCTGTTTTTCAGAAAATAATATGGGCATTACTGCATAGTAATTTGATATTGTCTCAAAGTGTGAAAAGTTGTCCTTTGCTTTTTAGTTAGTGACAACAGGGGTTACATGTTGTTGCCCTTATTATAGACTGGACGATGTGTGTGTAGTCTAGGTGCTGGGATTAAATCAAAGGAATAATTCAAGAGCACTGTACAGTCTGATCTGTGTATCCAAAGCTCTGTGTGTCACACATAAAGGAGAACACTAGAAATACATAGCCACACTGACCATCTATGGACATTCTAAGATGCCAAGCATTGCATATATCATATAGCTAAAACTTCTATACCAGCATATCTCTTTGTTATGCAGAGTATATACTTATAAACATATTTTTTCTGTGTGTGTGTGTGTGTGTGTGTGTGTGTGTGTGTGTGTGTGTGTGTTATAATGATCTTAGTGTGTGTGCGTGTGTGTGTATGTTATAATGATCTTAGTCTGTGTTTGTGTGTGTGTGTTATAATGATTTTAGTGTGTGTGCGTGTGTGTGTATTATAATGATCTTAGTCTGTGTTTGTGTGTGTGTGTGTGTGTTATAATGATCTTAGTCTGTGTTTGTGTGTGTGTGTTATAATGATCTTAGTGTGTGTTTGTGTGTGTGTGTGTTATAATGATCTTAGTGTGTGTGTGTGTGTGTGTGTGTGTGTGTGTGTGCGTGTGTGTGTATGTTATAATGATCTTTGTGTGTGTGTGTTATAATGATCTGTGCATGCATGTGTGTGTCTGTTTGTGTGTGTGTGTGTGTGTGTGTTATAATGATCTTAGTGTGTGTGTGTGTTATAATGATCTGTGCACGCATGTGTGTCTGTGTGTGTGTGTGTTATAATGATCTTAGTGTGTGTGTTATAATGATCTTAGTCTGTGTTTGTTTTGTGTGCGTGTGTGTGTGTGTGTGTGTGTGTGTGTGTGTATGTTATAATGATCTTTGTGTGTGTATTATAATGATCTTTGTGTGTGTGTGTGTGTGTGTGTGTGTGTGTGTGTGTGTGTGTGTATGTCTAATCATGGCTTTGGGTTCTATTGCAGCCTTTCCAGTACTATAAGGTGTCATTTCCTTGCAGACCTCCACTTTATTTCACAATTTTTAATAGCTACTGCCCACAGTGGGACTGGCTGGCTGGCTGGCTGGGACTTTGAATTCCTGCTGTTGAAAAAGACAAAATACCTTGGTCACTGACATAAAGGACAGTACAGGTAGGCATTGTTCAGTTTGACAGAAGTCTTCCACCTTTTTTGTTAGCAGCATCCTGATAATGTTTGGAAGGAGTTAGGATAGCATGTGCAGTGCACAATGTAGCAATAAAATGTACTCTTCCCTGAGCTAATTATTTTCTTTTTTTCTGTTTCAGCTTACCAGTACAAAACAGATTGATGTATTTTGGTAGCAGTGAAAGGACAAAATGGGTAACTCATCTCTTTTTATTTCCCCTGGGGAGGAAGGGATAACCTCTCCAACTAGTGTCAGTAACTCTGAAGTTGTTAAATCAAAGTTTTGTGCTCTGAAAGCAACTTCGATCTCCTGGTACCTTCAGACATGGCTTCTATGAATCAGGCCAAAATAAAGTGAACTGATAACATTTCCACATACACCCCTGTCTAGCCTGCCTTCTGTCCTTATTCCCGTGATATGGAATTGCCCTCCAGAATCCTAACCTCTACCTTTGCAGAGCACTGCTGATTTATAAACTCAGGTTGTTGGAAGTAGCCTATGTTATATCAGTTCAATAAATGTACCTTTATTCCTCTCATTTGGACATTTTCTCTTGTTGCCTTGTAATTCTACATCTATGTCCTCATTGAATGATCACATAGAATATACATTCTCCAAGACTAAGAATGTTGCAAGCTTCTGCTTTCTTAAGTCAGACAAAAACAACCTTGCTAAGCTTACACTTTTCCTAACAGAGGGTGCCCAAGCTCATGATTAGTACTATTCTGTGACCAGTGATGAAAAAAAGCTAATAAACTTACGCATCCTCTTTCTAAGTACAAGGCCATCCTTTGTGGTTACATGACTAATGCCCTGCTGTCATTAGCTGTCCTCTGTGCTGTTTTTGTCATGAAGAGGTTGCTACTTGCAGCTGTAGTGCAATGTAACAGTCTGGTGTTGTTTGTGTTATTTGAAAAAAGGAATCTGCAAACTCTGTTTTACCCTAAGGACGAATTTCTTCAATTGTGCCTTCAAAAAGACAAAAGGAGATAGGGAGGGAAAGACAGACAGAGACACAGAAAGAGATAAAGACAACGACAGAGAGAAAAAAATAGAACAAGCATGTTTTACTTGAATTGTTGCCTGTAATTGATTCACCTATACTAAATGAACTTCCTATCTGAGCCAAATGAATATATTGTTGTATATCTTCAGCCTTAAAGTAAATGTATTCTGGTGATATCTTCTAGTTGTTTAACCTACAGTATTTGGCAGCACTAGGCCCATTGTGGCTTGCTACCTGTTTACTTAGGATCTATTGATTTTGATATTGATTAATACTTATAATCAAAGCATTATTAAATTATGTAGAAACTGTATGTTGCAATTCACCCTACATGGATTCTAATTGTATTGTGTTATGTCTTTTTAGAGTACAAATCCACTGTGTAATCGTGGGATTTTTAGTAGAAGTGCATGTGTAAGGTGGTTTTATTAATGCTACATGTTGCCTCTCTGCCTAAAATGCTTTATGCCTAATCTTATAAGTAATACTGCCCTTTTTTGTTAATCTGCTTCTTTCTTTCTCTTCTCCCTAACCTACCCAGCTTGTAACCTCATACCCTGCTGTAGGACTTGTGTATCGACCTGCCTGCTCGTCAAGGACCCTCAGTATTAAAGTCTACCATCTCAACTATCTCCTAATGGAAGTTGGTGTCCTATACTCTAACTCTCCTCCATCCAAAGAGCCTGAGAAAGTATGTTTGACCTCCCATCCAGGCTGTGAAGCTAAATTGTTATTTTCTATTAAGAATAATTAAACATATTGTTTAGATTAATATATTTGTACTAAATCTCCCACCTGAGCCCAGTACCCAGCAGCCATACCCCCTATTTGGCCTTTAGGAATTTTGCTCCTTCCTAATTTCGGATCTACTAGCTGGCCCTCAGTTTTCTGCCTTTCCCTGATAGCTAACTGTAATTCTTCTAGCTGTCCACTAGGGGGCTCCCTTAACTTGGCTTTTATAGGCTTCCAAAGGTTATTTACCTTTATTTCTTGGAATAATAATTGTCCACTCTGTAATCCTTTTTTCCTGTGTTTACAACTGTTAACTATCAGAACCCCTTTCCTTTCCTTAATTCCCTTACTGCAGTCCTTTATCCTTGCTATTGAATACTTTTACTAGCACTCTCCTCTTACCTGGAACTAATAAGATTCTAGCAGTATTCTGACGTGTTCTCTGATTGTTTCTGTGAGCTCTTTTTTCTCTTGTTCAAACCCGCTCCGTTCGCCCTGCGGTCTCACTCCGCTCCCCTATCCTACCCCCAAGTCCCACCCACCCCCAGTGCACGTAGCTTTATACTTCCTAAGCCACACCTCCACTACATATCAGCCAGTGAGCTCACTCCACCTCATTAAAAACTTCCCCACTCCTCCTTATCACTTACTTCCTAAACCACTCCTCCACTACATATCAGCCAATTAGCTCACTCCATCTCATTAAAAATTCACCCATTTCCTCCTTATCACATATTGCCACCCACTACCTAATATACCGCTTAATAACTCCACCCTTAAACCTCCTCTCTATTAACCTATATCCCCCACCTACCAGCAACTAATTTCTCCCAGCCATGGCTACCATATGCAGGCTAGTACTCTCCTACACACTCCTCTTTCTCTTAATCCTTACCCCAATAGTTCTATCATATTCCCTTACTTGCTATGAATATCTAAGCTGTACTAGATCTCATCACCCCTCAACGATTCCACATACTCTAACCCCATTTTCTGTAAACTTTTAAAACAGTCACATAGTCCTCTACAGCATCTACTACTACACGGTGATATTCAACCAAACCCAGGTCCAAACAACTCCATCTCCGATCCCAATTACTCCCATCACCTCTCATATCCTCCCTAGTACCCAAAACTCTCTTCTCTTCTCTTAGGCCAACTCAATATACGTAGCCTAAATAATAAAATTACCCAACTCCATGCCCTCCTAGACTTGTACTCCTTTGACATCCTCTGTCTAACAGAAACCTGGCTCAAACCAGTAACTAAGGGCAATGATATAATCCCACCAGGTTACAACATCCTGAGATTCGACCGTCTGAATAAAAAGGGTGGAGGGGTAGCAATACTGTATAAATCTGAATTACAGGTCATACAACTAGATTTATAACCTCCCTCACCCAACAGTGCTGAATTATTTACTAAGCTCCAGATTAACGCTAAGAAATCACTATACATAATTTGCTCCTACATCCCTCCAGGCAATAACATTAACTCTCTAGAAAATATCCTTAGCTGGCTCTCCACATCCTTCACACAAGGAACCATACTCCTTGGTAACTTTGACACAGACTGGAACTGCTGTACCTCTGTCAAACCAACTACTCACATAAACCTTTATGGCTTTAATCAAACTATCACCTCCCCTACTAGAACCCATAAACCTAGCAATAAGCAAGCCACCTTAAACTGGATATTAGTTAACAGCAACCCTCTCTCTTATAAAACTGGTATACTACTAGACAATATTAGTGACCACTCCCTTACCTACATAACTAGGCAAAAAACCCTTATATCCAACCAAACAATC
Organism: Protopterus annectens; assembly: GCF_019279795.1. NCBI lineage: Eukaryota > Metazoa > Chordata > Ceratodontiformes > Protopteridae > Protopterus > Protopterus annectens. The sequence goes on along the minus strand of NC_056744.1, from coordinate 1,637,134,951 downwards.
TTTAAAACTACCCAGAACAAAACAAATTAACCCAGCTAGCTTCCAAGCAGAACTCAAAGCTTGCAACTGGTCACCCCTAAAATACCTACCTCTAGATGAAGCAGTCTCTTACTTTAACACCAAATTCTTACAAATCCTAGAACACCATGCCCCCTCATGCACAGTCAGAACTAGGAACAAACCTGCACCTTGTCTCACAAAAGAAACAAGGCAAAAAATGCTTCAGAGAAATAGAATCTGGTCCATATGGAGAAATAGTAAAAACTCAAAAGATCATGATACCTTTAGACAGCTCAGAAATGCTACAAAAAATTTATACTACAAGATAAAAAAAACTATTACCTGAAAATCCAGCAAACCCAACATCTAAACCCACAAAAATTCTGGACAGGCATAAATAGCCTACTCCATCCAGGTCGCTCCAAAACTCCTACCCCATCTAATTTGACTCAGAACTATCCAAGCCAAATTGCCAATACTTTTAACAAATTTTTCTCTGAAACAGTCCAAGCCTTATCAAATACCTTATCTCCTGCCAGCATCTCTAACACATGCTCCCTAACCAATATACCTCCTACCTTACAACTGCAGCCTGTTCCAACAGCTCTCATCCATACCCTACTTCATAAACTAAAACCATGTTCACCTTCAGCTGACCTCCTTCCAGCTGAATTTCTGCAAATTGCAGCTGATGTAATTGCTTACCCTATCTCCATATTAATAAACAGAACCATCACAGAAGGTTCTATCCCATCTCTCTGGAAAGTCTCACATATTATCCCATTACATAAGGGAGGCAACTCAACTGAACTCTCTAACTTCTGTCCCATAGCTCTACTGTCTCCGTTAGCAAAAATCATGGAAAGATGCATTCATCGGCAACTACTTGATCATCTCCTTCAAAATAATCTATTAGCAGACTGCCAGCATGGATTCAGGCCATTTCATAGCATCACAACTGCACTCCTATCCTTTTCAGACTGTATTAATAAAAATCGTAATAACAACCTACTCTCCTCAGCTCTCTTTTTAGACCTCCCCAAAGCCTTTGATATGGTGAATCATCACCTAATGTTAGAGACACTTACAACACTTTCAACAGATAGAAGACACACAGGAAACAGCCCCAATACTAAATAGACACACCGTATAAAAATGAGAAGAATAGTATAGTAGCAAAATACGGTGGTCTAACCTAACCAAGCATATATATACACATTCAGCACTCAAATAACACACCACCTGCAGCGTCTAGTTTCAGTTCATACCGGCTGGCCAATTGATCAGTTGAGAAAAAACTTCCATCAATGTAATCTAAAAATGAGAAAAACTCTTTTTAATCCATGGAAAATGTAAACATGGCGCTTTCTTAAACTTATTTCCTTCCTCGAACAATAAAATAACAAAAAGGCTCTCCCAAAACTATTACAGGCGGGAAAGCCTGAAGATACAAAAAAACTGACAAAATGGTCAACAAATACATAAAAGAATATATACAATTACTAGACCACAATACTAAATGCATATCCAAAATATCAATAAATTATCATCTAACTTGATGCTGAATTTAAACAGATATTAATAAACCATTATGTTAAAATGTTAAATTATAAATAAATAATTTTAGGTATATAAATTATTGTAATATATGCCGCGTTGGATGGGTGCTACTTTTTATATATGGATAGGCATTATAGAAACATGTAAGCATGCAATTTGCTGTATGCTCAATGCCTGATTAATATCCAGACATAGTCATAAGCTGTGATCTTCTTCTAGATTAGCCGTGCATGCTTCAAAGTTTAAAAATAAGTCATTTGGTTTTGTTTTTATTATTAACATAATGGTTTGTTATAATGTTTTATCAGCAGCATTGAGTATGATCAGGAATTGCACTGTTAGATTGATATTTAGGAGGTTGCTCTTGTGTTGTCATTGTAGTGTCTGTATACTTTAACTGGTTGAATGATTGTTTAATTAAATTGTGCACTGTTCTTTTCCGCCGTTTTTTTTTGTATTTTTTAGTTTGAGAGTTTTTGAAGAGTTTTTAGGGTGAACCCACGCCCTGAGCTAAAGGTACATTTTCCTAACAAGAGTTTTTTGTTTTTTTTTCTTTTTTTATTTTGCTTTACATCGTGACTGGTTTCTTTCTTCAACTGATGAACAGCTGAGACTTGAACTTTGTGTTATTTGAGTGCTGTGTTATTTGGAGTGCTTGAGACTGTATATATTGCTAGCGTGATACTTTCAACAGATACTCAGACAATCAAATGGTTTAAGTCCTACCTAGAAAACAGACAACAAGCAGTCCTCTGGGACAATAACCTATCGACCCAGCTCCCTATCTCCCTAGGAGTCCCACAAGGCTCTATTCTGGGACCCCCTCCTTTTTTCCATTTTCATCAATGACCTTTAAACATCCCTTCCTCAAACCACCTGCATACAATATGCCAATGACTCTACATTAATCAGCGTGGCAGCATCTCAAGCTGAGCTGCAATCTAGCACCCAAAAGCATTTACCATAATGGAAAACTGGTTCGTCAAACGCTGTCTCCTACTAAACCCTAAAAAAACAAAACTCCTATTATTTACCCCCACCCTAAAGTCTCCCCTCCATCAATTTCTTAGTAGTATCAAATAATAGCACTGAAATAGTACCTGAAACAACAACTAAACTTTTAGGCATTACAATCGATAACAATCTTAGTTTTGACACTCATATAAACTTAACCATTAAATCAGTCAATAGGAAACTTGATTTCCTTTATAGGCTTAAAACCTTCCTTACACCTTGTGACAGGATTACTATCACCCAAACACACCTAATTTCAACCCTTCTCTATGCATCACCAATTTACACTAACCTATCCAAAAATAATCTAAATAAGCTTCCGGACCCACCATTGCCAAAATATGAAAAAGTTAGGATGGTTGAAACTGCAAAACCAACTTCTTTTTCAACAAGTAACTATAACTCAGAAGATCCTGCATCATCCTACAAATACTCCCTTACTCTGTAGCCTCATTAACCCATACAAAAATCTGTCAACCCTACGCTCAGCTAATAAGGTACTAGTAGCCACTCTTAAACCTAATAACAAATCTGGAGACTGTCTATTTGCTAATACCATTGGAAACTCTTGGAACAAGCTTCATCTTAAGCTAACATCCCTAACATCCACACCTCTTTTTAAGAAGCAACTTAGAAACTTTCTTACTTCACAATGGCTATGCCCATGTATTAATCCTGACTGACATTTCCATCTCTGACTCACCACCTTCACATGACCATAACATTCATTCTCTGATTAAAAAAAAATAATAATACATTTTTGATTATTTTTTTTCATTATATTTTTAAAATTTTGTTTTTCTAATGTGATAAATTTTTATATGTATAAATATTTCCTTCTTTCTACTGTTGTCTAAGCTTCTCATACATTACATATATGTACTTACTTTTTCAAGTCACTCTGTTTCCTATTGGTTATCTACTTAAAGTGGTAACTATGATGTACTAGTTTTTAAATATTATTCTTTTATGTAACTTTCTTTCAGATCTGTATATTTGTATAATTGCTGTAGTAGAGCTTTTCTCCCCGGGCCTCTACTGAAAATTGACATATATCCAGTTAGACTAGCCTGGTCAACAAATGTAAAATAAATAAATAAAAAACTGAGGAGACAAACAAAATGTTTCTACCTAAGAATGGATACTTTTAAATATAACTACTTACATACTGTTCTTAAAAGGAGTAAAAAACTTACTGAGCAAGTTTACTTGTAACTAAATCTGTTAAGCTTCCATTTAATGAATACAATCTAGTCTTCATTTTATTATGTAGCAAAATATAAGAACTAACTAATCAAAAGCATGTGAAATTAATACCCTTCTCCTTCCTGGAGCTTATAAATTATTTATGTATTTAGAGATACATAATATATTCATCTTGCCTTTTTTGTGATTGTTTTGCACATATTCTGTGATTAAATCATTTGTCGTGGCTGGAAACATGCACACATTAGATGCAGAGATGCATATTCTTAAGCATCTTTTTTGTGTGTTACTTTTACAGATCTGCTCTGTAATTAAATCATTTACTGCACTAAACTAGTGGTGAAAAATATTTATTTGATTTAGTTACACAGGAAAAGTGATAAGGTGGTGCATTAGTTAACATTGCTGGCTCAAAGGGCTTGGTTTCCTAGGTCAGTTCTTTAATGGTATACCTTTGATATGAAGGATACACACCCCTTATGTCCATGCGCGTTTTGACGGAGGTCTCTGGTTTCTTCCCATATCCAAACGCATACTAAAGATGAATTGGTGATCCTCCAAATTACCCTCAAGTGTGTGCATATGTGTTTGGTTGTGTGTGTGCGTGTGTGTGTGTGTGTGTGTGTGTGTGTGTGTGTGTGTGTGTGTGTGTGTGTGTGTGTGTGTGTGTGTGTGTGTGTGTGTCTTGTATGAGATGATGCCCCTTTCAGGATTAGTTTCTCTGCCTTGTACCCAGTGACTGTTGGAACAGGCTGTGGTTCCCTGCAACCCTAAAATAAATTAAGTTGCAAGTCAGAAAATGAATGAAAGAATGACCTTTACAAGGAAGAAAATATTTACTGGAATGTCATCAAAGTCACAGGAAACCAAGGAAGGAAGTAGATACACATTTCCTGTAGGAGAGGCTCTTGAATACTTACAACCTTTTGACATATTCTCACATAGACAATATCGGTTAAGTCCATCTGTAGCACTGTCTGCTGAAATTTACACTGAGATGGATAATAAAAATCTTGCAGGGCTGTTTTTCTCAGGCTACAAAAGACTTTGATACTATAGGTCATAATTTGCTGATACAAAAGCTACTAACTGACACTTAGTATATGAGATACCTAGTGGCTGCAGTCCTAGCCTATTAACCAAACATTCAGAGTTTTAATTAGCAATTCTTCTTCTGAAACAGGAAACATCCATAGGTTCATAGGTTGATACTAGGCTATCTGCCCTAGGGCATTTATAAGCCTAGCCAGAGTGTGTTTGGCTTTCGCCACCCTTTTAGATTAGATGACTGTGCCTCTGTATAGTAGGTCAGAGAAGGTAGCCCTTTTAAGGTTAGTTTACCTTACCTCTGTCAAGCAGGGACACAGAAGAGATCCCAGGGGTAAACTTATGCTCTCCCATCCACTCATCAAGATTTCTCTTGAAGAGGGTCAGTGAGGGGCTCTGCCTAACATGGATTGGGATTTTGTTCCAGAGTGAGGGGAGCCTCTGGGATATGAATCTGTCCCTCCAGCATGTCCTATTTATTTCTGTGCTGAGGTTCAAGCCCCTGGAGCGTGTAGCTCTAAGGGATTTGGATTTCCTGGGGTGAAGCATGTCCATTAATTCTGGGTTGGACATGGCTTTATCCGTCAGACACACATCGCCTCTGAGTAGGTGGTACGCAACTAAGTAGAGCTGGAGTTTCTTTAGCCGAGCTGCATAGGGCATCTGTTTGAGCCCCTTGATCCTCTTGGTGAGGTACTTTAGGGGTCTTTCTAGTTGCTGCGGGTGTCGGGTAAGGTTCATCCCAAATGGGACATTGTATTCAATTATGGACCTGATAAGTGATGAGTAGAGGGGCACAATGACCTCTTTTGATCTAGATGTGAATCCTTTCATGATAAGGTGGGCTATACAGAAGGTCTTTCTAACCACTTTGGCAACGTGATTGTTAAAGGAGAGATTGCTATCTACTTGGGTCCCCAAGTCCCAAATTACTTCTTCCATATTTAATGGATTACCACCTATGTGGTAATTTGTGGGCACTTTGTTTTTCCCAAAGGGGATGACTATGCACATTTTGGCATTTAGCTTTAGGCCATGGCTCTGGCACCAGTTATCCGTCTCTGTGAGACCCTTTTGGAGGATGCTTGTGTCAGCCGGAGAGTCGATTACAGCACCCAGTTTGCAGTCATCTGCAAACTTGGTCAGCCATAGTCCACCCGTGTTAGCCTGTACCTCTGAGAAATATATACCGAACAAGAGAGGTCCCAGGACTGAGCCACTTGTAATTGGTTTAGAGTCTGACATGGCACCTGCTATTCTGACCATGTGGGTTCTATCCCTAAGCCAGTTTGCAACCCATTTTGTGACATAGGGGTTGATATTTAAGCTGGTGAGCTTATTTATGATGCCCGAGTGGGGTATTGTGTCGAAGGCTTTGCGAGGTCCAGGTAGGCTGTGTGGACTACCTTCCCTTCATCTATGGCCTTGGTAACTGTTTCAAAGAAGTTGACCAGGTTCAAGAGGCAAGATCTGCCCTTAACAAAGCCGAATTGGGTGGGATCCAGTGTCTGGAGGTTACCAATGTCCTTGTTTATGAGTTCCATGACAATAGGCTCCATAGCTTTGCAGACCAGACTAGTCAGGCTTATAGGGCGATAGTTTCTTGGGTCAGTTTTGGCACCACCTTTGTGGAGCGGGACCATTGTTGCTGTATGCCATTCCTTGGGTACATATCCTGTAGCAAGGCTGAGATTGAACAGTGACTTTATGTGAGGGTTTAGTTCTTCTTGGAGCTTGTGAAAGATGCAGCCCGGGAAACCATCTGGTCCCATTGATGCTGTGTTTTTTGCTTTGGAGAGAGCAGCTCTCACCTGTGCATCTGTAATCTCAGGAAGGCTACACTCTGTTGGGATAGACATTTGCTCTTTTGGGGGGGAAGGGGGGGAGAAGTTTGCACTGAAACCTTTCTGCCAGGATGTTGGCAATGTCTGTGGGTTCAGTGTATTTTTTGTCATTTTGCACTAACTCAGAGCATATCTGGGAGTTGCCTCCCAGGTTTCTGACATAACTAAAGAAGGCCTTGTGATTATCTTTAGTGTCTTGTGCAATTTTTCTTTCGAAGCTAGCCTTAGATGATTTTATGAGGGATCGTAGTTTCTTGCTAGTACTGCTCAGAGATGCCTTCCCTTTTTGGGATTTTGCTCTATCATGTAGTAGCTTTCTCCTTCTGTTGTATAGCTTATTTATGGCCGAGGTCCACCAGACAGGTCTCCTGCCTTGGGAGGAGTGAGTCTTGGTTTTATTTGGGATAGCATGTTCCATGCATTCCTGTAGGTGTCCATAGAATGCTTTTGTAAAGGATTCTGCATTTTGGGCCGTATTTTCCACTGGCCCGGGGGTTTTGAAGGATTCCACCTTGGTTTTGAGAAGTGTGAAGTTTGCTTTTGAAAAGTTCTTCACCGTGGTTTCCTTGGCTAGGAGTGGGGATGGAATATGGATGTCCAGTGAGATTAGTTTATGGTCTGATCTTACCAATGAGGGGTATACCTCTGGTGTGGAACATAGAGACCCCATGTTGGTGATGACCAGATCCAATATGTTTTCCCCTCTTGTGGCAGTGGTGACCAGTTGTTCCATAGCATTTGAGTTTATAAATTCTAGGAACCGTTGTGCGAGGGTGTTTGGGCTTGAGTAGTTTTCCCAATCAATGTTTGGGTAGTTGAAGTCACCCAACATAATGGTGTTGGGAGAGACCTTCATATTCTCCAGTGTTCTCAGGAAAGCCGAGTGAGGTTCCTGTGTTTGGGAGGGTGGTCTGTAGCAGGCTACAAACTGAAAGGCAGTTTTGCCCACTGTTAGTTGCACATGGATGGTCTCCGATGCTTCGTGCAGTGCCACTAACCTGGAAGTGTGAGTATCTTTGATAAATATGGATACTCCCCCTCCTTTTGTGGTTCGGTCCGAGTTTTGGGGCCGGAAAACATGGTATGAAGTATAACCTGTTAGTGCTGGGGTGCTGTCGGAAGCCTTGAACCAGGTTTCTGTTACTGCACAGATATCGATATTCTCCATACTGAGGAGAGTCTCAAGTGCGTGCATCTTGAGGTTTAGATTTCTGGCGTTGAGCAGCATTACCCTTAGTTTTTTTTTTTTTTGTGTTGTCTATGGAGGTGGGTTTGTCTTTTGATCCTTGCCTAAAAAAGGCACTATGGGGGAGGCAAGAGCCTTTGCCAGTATTCGAAAACCCAGGGGTGACAGGTGCAAGCCGTCCCTAGCGAAGCAACGTGGCTTGTCGAGCATGTCATCCCAGGCTGACAGACACTGGATCCCCTTTGAATGACACCAATACTTTAGCCAATTGTTAAAATTGATCATTTTGTCTTTATACTGTGGCATCATTCTTGGTGAGGGTAAGATGCTACTCAAGGTCAGGGTCATACCGGCCTGAGTCACATGATCAAAGAGCTCCTCTATGTCTTTTTTCATGTAGTCCAGGGAGGTACGTCTCAGGTCATTCACACCAGCATGGACAATGACGAAGTCATATTTGTACTTGCTTTGGAGTGACCTGAGTGCTTGTGTTATGTGGCGGATCCTGGCACCTGATAGGCAGCTTACAGTGACCTTCTCCTTGTTCAGCCTGGTGAGTGGGGCGTCAGTGTGTCTGACAATAGAGTCACCTATTACAAGTGTATTTGGTGTGTTGTTTAGCCTTAAGGGCTGTGACTGTGTGGCACACTGACTTTGTGAGCTATGTGCTATGTGGGTATTGTTTCGTGGTAGGGGTTGCTTGGATGTCTGCTTTGGAGGTCTCTGCTGCTTAGGCAGATTTTTATTTAGAGCCTCCGAGTATGTTTTTGTGTGTTTATGTGTTTGGTTTGCTGATGCGATAGGTCTATGTGAGACTGGATTTGTGGTGTGTGTGGTTACCTTCTCCTCCTGACAGGCTGTGCCAGTACTGGGTTGAGAGAGCTTAGCCTCCAGTTTGGCTATATAGTTGCATCTCTCACATATATTGGAGCTTGTTGGGAGGAGGAGAGGGTGGTCTGTATACATAAGGCAGATGTAACATTGCCTCAAGATTCCCAGATTCACCAGCTGGACTGGAGAGTAAACCCGAAAGTGACCTTTGGACATGCCAGAATAATATTGGGAACTACTTATTGACTGATTAGTAATAACCAATAGGGAGCAAGTGCTTAAAAGGAGTATAAGAGGATGTAGTGCTTAAGTTTATTAGTGTTTACCTATGAGATTACTTGTACGAGTAAGTGCAGGGCTTTAGAATGAAAATAGAGTGCTTATTTTGAGATTTAGAGCAGTTCTAAGGGAAAAAGTGAAGAGGAGACTTTGTGGAGCCGGGAATAGTTTAAACATGTTTAAGCAGTGCTGCCCGACGCTGCTCTGTGCGCAAGACCACGCAAAAGGAGAGTTGCAGGGTTTTAAGAGAGAGAGATCAAGGAGTTTGGAACTGACCCAAAATGGCCAATAAAACTACAGCTTCTAGGCAGTAACCACTCCTACAGGGACAGGCAGGCTGCTCAGTGTTAACCACTGCCACTGGTGAACACAGATACCTCCCTTTAGCTCAAGCAAGCACTGACCTCCAGGAAACTTACAAACAGTTCAGAACAGCAAATCTGTAATTGAACTTTCTTAAATTTCAGAAAGTGGGAAAAAAGCAAGATTTTTTTGTTTTGTTTGTTTTAGTTTAAAGGTAGCAGAGATATACAAGTAGCAAAAAGACAGTCATCATACCACAGTGCTAGGACCCCTTCTATTTTGTCTAGTTATCGATAATCACCCTTGGAATGTCCTGGACCTTAATATACTCCTTTATACTATTGATATAGTAATAACAAGAACCCATAAATCATAACACATTCTAATTAGCACTCAACAACACTTTGAGTCAACTTGGCTCATAGGATCATAGGAGTTTACTAGGCTATCCACCAGGAGGTCATTTCAAGCCTAGCCGATTCATTCCAATGTAATACCATAGACATGCTAGCCAATACCAGGATTGCATTTAGTAATGACTGTCCATATTCAGGAGGGTTGTGGGTGCTATCCCCGGTAAGAATTTACGGTGCCCCATTCACTCGTCCAGGTTCCTCTTGAACAGTGTCATAGAGGTGCTCTGCTTCACATGAACTGGCAGCCTATTCCAAAGATGCAACAGTCGATGGAGACAAATCTATTCCTCCAACATGTCCTATTTAGGTCACAGGCCATATTTAGGTCCCTGGAATGGGTAACTATAGTCCCATTTGATTTATGGATATGCAGCAAATTTATTAGATTTGGGTCTGAAATTGTTCTGTAAGCCAGGCATAAGTCTCCCCTAAGAAGTCTATACAATACAGAGTACAGTGACAGGGATTTAGTCGGTCTGTACATGGCACATGCTGGAGTCCCTTGATCTTCTTTGTTAGAAACCTTGGAGGTCTCTCCAATTGCTGCAGGTACTTTGTACGGTACATGCCAAACAGAGCATTATACTCAATTATGGATCAGATTAGTGTCAAGTATAGAGGGGTTATAACATCCTTTGCTCTTGAGGTCTTTAGTAATCAAGTGTTCTATGTAGAAAGCCTTCCTTCCTTTCTACAGTAGACACGTGGTGGTCAAAGTTAAGGTTGCAGTCTACTTGTGATCCCAGATCCCTTACCACTTCATTTGTTCTTAGGGTATTGCATTTGATTTGTTAGTGTGAAGGGACATTTTTTTTTCTGAAGGGAAAAATGATGCATTTCTTTGCATTCTGTTTGAGACCGTGACTAAGACACCAGTCATCGGTCTGCATAAGACACTCCTGGAGTATACTGGCATCATTTGGGAATTCGATAATTGCACCCAGTTTGTAGTCATCCACAAACTTGCTCAGCCGCAATCCCTTAGTTTTGGCCTGAACTTCTGAGAAGTATATACCAAACAGTAGGGGGCCCAACACTGACCGCTGTGGCATCCCACTGGTGACAGCTCTGCTGGTTGATGTGGAATCACCCACTTTGATAGTGTGTGTCTGGTTTGTGAGCCAGTTGACAACCCATCTTACAACAAAAGGGTTTACATTCAGTTTGCTAAGTTTATCGGTAATGCCTGAGTGTGGGATTGTGTCAAAAGCCTTTGCCATGTGCACAGATTTGCCCTTGTCAGTGGCCTTGGTCACATTTTCAAAGAAATCCATCAGATTTAGCAGGCAGGATCTGCCCTTGACGAAGATGAATTGGGTTGGATCCAGGGTTTGGAGATTGCCTATATCTTTATTTATGAGTTCCCTAATGATTCATTCCATGACCTTACAGATGAGGCTCGCTGGCTTATTGGATCTGTAATTTCCCTCTAACTTCATGGAGTGTAATAACTGTTGCTGTTCTCCATTCTATAGAAACAAACCCTGTGGTTAGGTTATGACTGAAAAAGGTACTTAATGGTGATGCTAGTTCATGTTTTAGCTTGTTTACAAGACAGCCTGGGATGCTGTCTGGTCCAGTAGAGGTTGTATATTTTGCCTTGAACAAGGCTTTAATGACTTGCTCTTCAGATATGTAGGGTGGGGGGGGGGGTTGGGGGAAGGTTTGTGATAAGTCTGGAGGGGATAAGGGAGTGAAAATTTCACCAAACCTATCCTCTATCAGGTTATATATCTCCGTAGTGTCAGTGTGTGTAATACTGTTAGTCACTAGTTTTGCACATGCTTGGCTCCTAACTTTTAGGCTATGTATGTTGTTGCAAAAGGCCTTATGGTTATCTTTGGTTGTGCTTGCTAGGTTCTTCTCAAAGGAACATTTAGAGGATTTGATATGTTATCGTATTTGCCTGCTGAGGCTAAGCAGGATGCTTTTCCATTTTTGGGGCCTCACCTTTATTTTCTTGGACAACAGCCTTTTGCATTTATTGTAAAGTTTGTTTATGCTGGATTTTTACCATGGTGGCTTGTTTTTAATTGGAGCTCTGACTTTAATTCTTTCTGGTACAGTTGAGTTTATACACTTATGCAAGTGATTGTAGAGGGCTTTAGTGTAAGCTTCAGTGTAGTTACAACTTCCAGCTGGGGGTGGGGCTTGGAATGCATTTATACCTTCACCTAGGAGAGTATAGTTTGCCTCCATGAGGTTTTTTAGTCTGATTTCACCCTTTGTGAGTTCTGGTGTTAGTACCTGCTTGAAGGTGACTGATTTGTGGTCAGGTTTACCTAATGAGGGTCTGACAGTTGTGGCAGTGCATCTGTTTGACATGTTAGTGAGGACCAGATCTAGTATGTTTGTTCCTTTTGTTGGTGTATGAACAATTTGTTCCAGAGCATTTGAGTTAACAAAGTCAAAGAACTTTTGCACTAGTGAGTTAGGGTTACTATAGGTGTCCCAACTGATGGTGAAATCATTGAAATTCTCCATAACTAGAGTGTTCGGGAATATTTGAATTGACTCCAATTTGGTCAAGTAGGCTTCATGCATATCATGACCCATGGCGGGGGATCTATAACTGTCTATGAGGTGAATGGGAGTCTTACTCACAGTAACCTGTACTTGGAGTAACTCCATGGAGTTGTCCAGTCTAACTAGATGGGTGGTGAATTTATCTGTAATATAGATAGAAACACTGCCTCCTTTGGTTCTCAAACATTCATTTTGCAGTCTGAAGGTGTGGAAGGCATTGTAGCCTTGCAAGGCTGGGGTACTCTCAGAGGCCTTGATCCAGGTTTCTGTGATTGCACAAACATCTACATATTCCAGTGACAGAAGTGCTTCCAAGGTGTGCAGTTTTTGGTTTAAGCTCCTAACGTTTAGCAGCATGACCCTTATTTTGTTATGATTTGCAAATTTCACATTGGTAAGTTTACTTTTGAGACTTTGCCTAAAAAAGGCACTATGGGGGAGGCAAGAGCCTTTGTCAGCAGCCAAAAGCCTAGAGGTGCTAGGTGCAAACCGTCTCTGGCAAAGCAGCGAGGTTTGTCGACCATGGCTTCCCAGGCTGACAAGAACTGGATCCCCTTACAATGACACCAGAAACTAAGCCAATTATTGAAATCAATCATCTTTTGTTTATACTGTGGCATTATCCTAGGTGAGCGTAATATGCTGCTCAAGGCTAGGGATGTACATGCCTGGGACACATACTCAGAGAGCTCAATCATGTCTATCTTCATATATTCCTGAGAGGTACATTTCAGGTCATTCACTCCAACATGAACTTTGACAGTCATAGTGGTACTTGTTGCTGAGAGACCTGAGTGCATGCATGATCTGATGAATCCTGGCACTGGACAGGCAGCTGACCGTGACTTTCTCCTTGTCCACCCTGGTGAGTGGGAAGGAGTCTCCAATGACAAGAACATTTGTTTTTTTGAGTGTTACACCTTACAGGCATGGTAGGTGAGACACTGGTATTACTATGTGTTATGGGTGCTGTAAGAACTGTGTTAGTTGTAGCAGTCTTGTGTTTTGGAGGTCTCTGGTCTTTCAGTAAGTTTTTTGAGATTAGCAGAGGGTTGTCAGTTTACATGAGGCATTTGCTACAATGCCTCAAGAGACCCAAGTCAACAAGGCTGGCAGGAGAAACAAGGGTAGTTGAACTGTACAGAATGCTAGGTTGAAAAACTGTTATCACAAAGAGGGGGCTTTTCATGATCGATCAAGGAGGAGCTCAGTGGATGGATATTTCTGCCAGTGAGGGGGTTTGCTGGTGGTTTAATAGGTTATGCCTCACTAGCAGTATTTCTTTGACAGGAGAAAGTACTATGGATGAGGGCTACACTAATGGGCTATAGCTGTATCTAAGGGAGAAATTGTTGAATTTATCTGTCCGGCTATGGTGCACTATTGTGTGGCACTGTGTGATACTGAGCGGTGCACAAACAAGCAGAAGCCTGCTCAAATGCAGGGATTAAATACCAGAAGCTAAAAACTTGAAAAAAAAAACTTTAAAATGGTTCAAGAGGACCAATGAGGATAATTACTCCAAGTACTAGACCAACCACCCTTTACCAGACAGGTTCCAGTCAGCACACTCCTCCCACTAGAATGCAGAAGGGCCCCTTCCAATCAAAGATGGTCTGGAAAATGTAGTCAGAACAAACAGCCACTATAAACAGATCTAGATGCAGCAAACCTGTATCTGAACTATACTACAGCTACTAGCTACCTTAAGTTTCAGTGGGAAACACTAAAGAATGATTAACACAGCAGAAAAATAGCAGTGAGACACTAAAAAAAGTTTTACACATCAGAAAAACAGCAAGGAGTCTCTAAAGAATGTTTTAAATAGTTAACAATCACGTTATTTTAGCACTGCTTGGCAGGAAAACCAGAACAAGCAGAACAGATTATTTTGCAACAGTGAAAAGTATCAGGAAATACTTAAACAGTGAAAACAGTAAAAAGAGCTTAGCAAACAGTGAAAACAGCAAAAACAGCTTAGTAAACAGTGAAAACAGCAAAAAGAGCTTAGCAAACAGTGAAAACAGACAAAAAGAGCTGAACAAACAGTGAAAACAGCAAAAAGAGCTTAGCAAACAGTGAAACAGACAAAAATATGATTTAGCAGGCACAGTAAGGCAAACAATTGCAGTACAGCAGTGCAGCTTTTTTTAATAACAGTATATAAATACAGTATTAAAGTAGGCAGCAGGCAATAAAAAATGGAGTAAATAATATAAATTAGGAAACAGAGGCACTTCCTGCTGACATTTTTTTTCTTTGTCTTACAGCTTTCTTTTTTTTAAGCTAATCTTTCATAGACACTCAGCCTTAGCAATACGCATGCATATGTTGTGCACAAGCTACTATGTGAATTTGCCATTATTACTGGAACAGGAAGGGAGCTGACTCTTCAAGCAATGCCTTTGACCTGTTAATAAGTTGCTTCCTGTAGTCACAGGTAGAGAGCTTGATACCTTCTCCCTAGATTTTCCTACTGTGTGACTCTGACCAAGTCAGCTGACCAGACAGTGGTCCAGGGTCACCCTTGAAAGGGATACTTGTGCAGGGTTGAGTTTATCTAGTTAACAAACAGACAAAATAACAGAGTATAGGTTCATAGATTCATAGGTAGGTACTCAGCTATCTGCCCAAAGGTATTTATAAGCCTAGCCGGAATGTGTTGGCTTTCGCCGCCCCCCCCCCCCCAGATTAGTTCCCTGTGCCTCTCTCCAGCAGAGCCATTGAGGTGATCCCTGGGGTAAACTTTCTGTTTTCCATCCACTCGTCAAGGTTTCTCTTGATCAGTGTTAGCGAGGAGCTCTGCCTAATGTGGATTGGAATCTTGTTACAGAGAATGGGAAGTCTCTGGGACAGGAATCTATCCCTCCAGCATGTCCTATTTATTGTCGTGGTGAGGTTTAGATCCCTAGAGCGTGTGGCTTGAGGGGATATGGTTTTCTTTAGGTGGAGCATGTCCATCAATTCTGGGTTGGACATGGCCTTTTATGTCAGGCATAGATCACCTCACTAAAAGAATCACAGACCTAAAGCAGATGCCCTAAGCTGACCACCTTAAAAAACTCCAGCTATACTCTGTCGCATATCGTCTACTCCGAGGCGATCTCTGCTTAACATACAAGGCCATGTCAAACCCAGGGCTGTTGGACATGCTACACTGAAAGAAATCCCAATCCCTTAGAGCCACACGCTCCAGGGATCTAAACCTTGTCATCACAATAAACAAAACATGTTGGAGGGATAGGTTCCTGACCCAGAGACTCCCCAGACTCTGGAATAGACTGCCCATACATGTCAAGCAGAGCGCCTCTTTGGCCCTCTTCAAAAGGAAACTTGATGATTGGATGGGAGAAAGGAAATTCACCCCAGGGATCACTTCATTTGCCCTGCTAGACAGGGGTCCAGGAAAGTAAATAGTGTGGGAAGAAATAGCCAGGGAATTGTTATGGCTAGGCTTTTATAGGCCCTAGGGCCGATACCCTAGTACCAACCTATGAACCTATGAGTAGGCGGTATGCAGCCGAGTATAGCTGGAGTTTCTTTAGTCGAGCTGCATAGGGCATCTGTTTGAGACCAGTGCTCCTCTTGGTGAGGTACTTATGTGGTCTTCCCAGCTGTTGCAGGTGTCTTGTAAGGTACATCCCAAGTGGGGCGTTGTACTCTATGATGGGTCTGATGAGTGATGTATAGAGGGGCACAATGACCTTTTTGGATCTGGATGCAAACCCTTTTGTGATTAGGTGGGCCACATAGAAGGATTTTCTAACCACCTTGGCAATGTGATTATCAAAGGAGAGATTACTATCTACTTGGGTTCCCAGATTCCTTATTACATCTTCTGTATTTAGGGGGCTACAACCTATGTGGTAGTTTGTGTGTACTTTGTTTTTTCCAAAGGGGATGACTATGCACTTTTTGGCATTTAGCTTGAGGCCATGGTTTTGACACCAGGTATCTATCTCAGTGAGACCCTTTTGGAGGATGTCTGTGTCAGCCGGAGTGTCAATTATAGCTCCTAGTTTGCAGTCGTCTTGGTCATCCATAGTCCTCCTGTGCTTGCCTGTACCTCTGAGAAGTATATGCTGAACAGAAGGGGTCCTAGGACTGAGCCCTGGGGAATGCCACTTGTAACTGGTTTGGAGTCGGACCTAGCTCCTGCAACTCACCATGTGGGTTCTTTTCCATGAGCCAGTTGGCAACCTCGTCTTGTGATGTAGGGGTTTATGTTCAGGCTGGTGATCTTGTCTATAATACCAGAATGGGAAATGGTGTTGAAGGCCTTTGCAAGGTCTAGGTAGGCTGTGTGTACCACCTTTCCCTTGTCTATAGCCTTGGTAATTGTCTCAAAGAAGGCCACCAGGTTTAGGAGGCATGATCTGCCCTTAATAAAGCCGAACTGGGTAGGGTCCAGTGTTTGGAGGTTCCCAATGTCTCTGTTAATGAGTTCCATGATGATGCACTCCATAGCCTTGCAGACCAAGCTGGTCAGGCTTATAGGGCGATAGTTCCCGGGGTCTGTTGTGGCTCCACCTTTGCTGTGCACCACTCTATGGGTATGTAGCCTGTGGAGAGGCTGAGTTTGAACAGTGTGTTTAGGTGAGGGGTTAGTTTGTCTTTCAGCTGGTGTAGGACGCAGCCTGGGACACCGTCCAGTCCCATTGATGCTGTATTTTTGGCTTTGGAGAGGGCTGTTTTAACCTGAGGGTCTGTGATTTTAGGGGCTGTACATTCTTCTGGTATGGTTATGGGCCTTTTTGAGGGTGAGAGGGGAGTGAAGTTTGTGCTGAACCTGTCTGCCAGGATGTTGGCGATATTGGTCGGTTCAGTGTATTTTGTGCCATTCTGTACTAACTCAGAGCAGATCTGAGCATTGCCACTAAGATTCCTTGACATAGCTAAAGAATGTCTTGTAGTTATCTTTGGAGTCCTTGGTAATTTTCCTTTCGAAGCTCGCCTTGGATGATTTTATGAGGGATCGTAGTTTCTTGCTGATACTGATCAGGGATGTCTTTCCTTCTTAGGATTTTACTCTCTTCTGTACTAGTTTCCTCATTCTATTTTATAGCTTGTTTATGGCAGGAGTCCACCAAACTGGTTTCCTTTTCCTTTTCTTGGAGGAGTAAGTCTTGGTTTTGCTTGGGATAGCACAATCTAGGCATTCTTGTAGGTGCCCGTAGAATGCATTAGTAAAGGATTTTTCAGCTTGGACAGTGTTATCCTTTAGCATGGGGGCTTTGAAACTTCCCACCTTGGTCTTAAGTAATGTGAAGTTTGCTTTTGAAAAGTTTTTCATGGTGATTTCCTTGTCCGGGGGTGGGGGCAGAATGTGGATATCCAAAGTGATTTGTTTATGGTCAGATCTAATCAGTGAGGGAACACCGGTCACCCATGTTGGTGATGACCAGGTCCAATATGTTGTCACCTCTGGTGGGAGTGTTGACCAGTTGATCCAAGGAGTTTGAGTTTATAAATTCTAGGAAATGTTGGGCAAGGGAGTTAGTACTTGAGTAGTTCTCCCAGTTAATGTGTGGGTAATTGAAATCACCCAATATTTGGGTGTTTGGTAGGACCTTTATATTTCCCAGTGTTTTCAGAAACATGGAATGGGGGTCCTGGAACACGGTGGGTGATCTGTCGCAAGCTACAATTTGAATCGCAGTTTTGCCTGTTGTTAGTTGCACATGGATGATCTCTGAAACATTGTGCTTAGACACTAACCTGGAGGTGTGGGTATCCTTGATGAATATGAATACGCCCCCACCTTTTGTATTTCGGCCCTGGTTCTGTGGCCGAAATGTATTGTATGAGTTGTAGCCTGGTAGTGCTGGGGTGCTCTCGAGAGACTTAAACCAGGTTTCTGTTACTGCACATATATCGATTTTCTCCATACTGAGGAGTGCCTCGAGTGCATGCATTTTGAGGTTTAGACTTCTGGCATTGAGTAGCATTACCCTCAGTTTTTTGTTACTTCTGCTATTTACGGCAGTGGGTTTGTCTTTTGAGCCTTGTCTAAAAAAGGTACTATTGGGGTGGCAAGAGCCATGGCCAGTATTTAAAAGCATAAGGGTGACAGGTGCAAGCCGTCTCTAGTGAAGCAGCGTGGCTAGTCAAGCATGTCATCCCAGGCGGACAGACACTGGATCCCCTTTGAATGACACCAGAAACTTAGCCAATTGTTGAAATCGATAATTTTTTCTTTATACTGAGGTATCAATCTTGGTGTGGGCAGGATGCTACTCAGGGTCAGGGTCATACCGGCCTGGGCTATGTGATCAGAGAGCTCTTCCTTGTCTCTTTTCAAGAAGTCCAGGGAGGTACCGCTCAAGTCATTCACACCAACATGGACAATGACAGAGTCATATTTGTACTTGTTCTGGAGTGACCCGAGTGCTTGTGCTATGTGCCGGATCCTGGTACCTGACAGGCAGCTAACAGTAACCTTCTCCTTATTCAGCCTAGTGTGTGGGACATCAGTGTGCCTGACTATAGAGTCACCTATTACTAGTATGTTGGGTATGTTACTTTGTCTTAAGGGCTGTGATCGCATGGCACACTGGTTTTGTGAAGTATGTACTTCATGGTTTGTGTTGGGGGTGGAGGTTGCTTAGATGTCTGCTTTGGAGGTCTCTGTTGCTTTTGCATATTTTTATTTAGCACCTCCGAGTATGTTTTCGTGTATTTATGTGTGTTTTTTGCCAGTGCTGGTTTAATGGCTCTATGTGAGACTGGTGGTGTGATGCAAGTATTTCCTTTCTCCTCTTGACTGTTTGATCCAGTCTTGGGTTGAGAGAGCTTAGCCTCCAGTTTGGCTGTATAATTGCATCTCTTGCATGTATTAGTGTTTAATGGTAGGAGGAGAGGGTTGTCTGTGTACATGAGACAATTGTAACATTGCCTCAAAATGCCCAGATTCACCAGTTGGGCTGGAGAGTACACCTGAAACTGCCCTTTGGACATGCCTAGATAGGTACAGTGAACTCTTTTACTGAATGGCTGGTAAGGTCGAATAGAGAGCCTTGTCCTTCTCTACAGTATAGGAGAGTCTAGTGCGAGGGTTTATAAGTGCTTGCTTTGAGTTTTGAGCAAGTGCTGGGCTGAGAAATGAATGGTTTGAGTGCTTAAGTTGAAAGTTTGTCTAGTTACAAGGGAAAAATTGAAGAGGACACTTTGTGGAGCCGGGAATAGTTATACCCTAGCTAACCGGTGCTGCCCGGCATGCAAAACCAGGTAAATGCAGTTTTTATAGCAGGAAAATGAAAGAGATAGAAATTAGTCCAAAATGGCCAATAAACTACTACTTTCTGGGCTGAAACCACTCCTCCAGGGACAGATAGGGTGCTCAACGCTCCCCTGTCTCACAGGTGAACAGAGAAACTTCCTTCTATCCAAGTAAGGTATGGGTAAACACACAAAATTTGTAACATAGCCCTGAATTCAGCACTAACCTGAAAACTGGACTATACCAGCTTAGAAAGGCAGGATATATATATATATATATATATATATATATATATATATATATATATATATATTTTTTTTTTTTTACAGAAAATAAAGCAGATACAATAAAAAAAAACACTTTAAATGCACAGAAAAGGATACTTATTGTTATATGTCTCAGATAAGAGTTGTAGTCAATGCCCCTAGTAATAAAATATGAAGAAACACAAATACAGTAAAAGCAAATGAATAAAGTGAAATATTGTTCACATATATATATATATATATATATATATATATATATATATATATATATATTTATATATAAAACAATAGAAAATGAACTTACAGTTACTTCTACAGGCAGTAGTTAATGGTAATTCCTTTTGCATAGACTTCTCCCTTGTTATTGCTGTTGTACAAGTATCCTTTTCTTACTCCCATATATTCCACTCACTGAAAATCTGTCACCAGTTGTCAGCATTATATTACTCCAGACTTAATCTGACTTTCTTTTCTTTTTGTCACCAGTACACTACTTTACTTTTTCCCCTCTTGGTCTCTGTAGAAATTATGGTTGTACTTTTATTTTCTGCAGTCTGCTACTGTACATGACAATGCCTACCATTCCTATTGCTGTAGCTTGCATAGCTATCTAATTCCTGAATCCTGAGGAGATTTTTTTTTTGTCTTTTATTACCGCTCATATTTGCTACATTAACATCCCATAGATTTTAAAACCACACATGCAAGGCTGCAGAGATTCTGACAAACCAGCTCCAGCAATCCAAAACTTATTGATAAGCACTTTCATTTTTATTCAATAATAAAACTTCATCAGATACGCATAAAATGGCCTGACAACATTTAAGTACACTTTTACAATATCATATGACCACCATTTTCAAATCATGTCAGCAACTTAAAATCATGTGACAGCTGAATCATGTGAGCAACTTAAAATCACATGACAGACAAATCCCTGTGCAAATTCTAAGTCAAAAACAGTAAAAATCACCAAGTTAAAAAAGTAAATATACATAATAGCAACCCGAGTACATGAATAGATAGTTATAAATAATTTTAAATAACTTAAAACTCTTGTCACTTAACTTGAATGCACACAAAACTATAGTTAGAAACATTTCGATAAAAAATAATCATGATTGACTAAACAAATAAATGTGTTTGTAAACAATGGCAGAAGTGTCATCTATGCAATACTCAGCTTCTAAAGGCAACTGACAGAAATCTGATCATTTTTACCTGGCCAACAATTTGCATTATGCATAAATTGTCAATATAGCTCATGTTCTTCTAGTTTAAGCTGCCAAGGGCCACCACATTCACCAAGTGTTACCTTTTCCATGATTGTGAACTTAAAATCATGATCTTGGTGTTCTACTGAGTGTTTTGCTAGGGCAGTAATTATTTATTTATTTTTTGATGTCATATAAATCCTCAGCAACTCTCTCTTTAAACTTGCATTCGGTTTTCCCTATGCAGAAAACCTAACAGTGTTGGCAACATGCCACATGTACTTCCCCACTAGTTAAGCAGTTAAATGCCCCTTTTATGTTAAATATAAAATTCTTTATAATTACTGCCATGAAAGGGGATACTGCCAGCCCAGCTATCTGGACTTTTGAAAATAATTATATGTCATTTGTGAATATCAGCATGATTCATATAAGATGTTTGTGTTACAAATGTATTAGAACTGTATGTTATGTGTATATCAAACTAGGTTTGTACAGATGTGTGTTGAAAATATGTTTTATAAAGTGCTTGTGGTTAAAATGTAACCACAGCATGCCCTACTGGAAAAGAACAGAAATGCACATGCACTATTATAACTGTTTAGATGTATATATTTTAAAGTGGAAATGGAAATACAGGAGGTTAACTTCAGAAAAATAGCTGAAATTAAATTACTATATGGATGCAAGGAGACACAATGCCTGTGCTGAGAATTTTTCTATATTGTCTTTAAATGTGGAGGAATGTAAATTGTTTTATGACTTCCACCATCTGCCAAAAGATCTGAGGTCTATGTATTTTCAAGGTAGATGCTAAATGCTACCAGCTGCCATGGATGATTGTTTTACAACCTGGGAACTAGGAGTGAGATGACAAGCAATGATGTCATTCTGCAAGTTATCCCAGCAGTAATATTTGCAATATTAAGAGACAGAATTCTGTATTCTGTTTTGGACCTGACAATAGCTAGAAGATCCATTCACCACACATCTGCTTTGCTCTTAAGGAAGTTAACTAGGGTATAGCAATTCTCTTATATATGGTCAGGAATATAGCAAAGTGTGGTTTAGATGTTTTCTTTATTTATTTGAGACTGTCTTGCAATGCTGTTTTAAATATTTCCTCTGATTTTGAACTCTGATGTCACTATAAATATATACAGAGGATTTTCTTGTTCTTTTATTATTTATTATCAAATGTACTTAAACCTTTCATCGTGGCTGATCTTTGTAGAGCTATTTAAGTTCTGAGAGAATTTGCATATTTATTTGGTGACACTGTGGGCCACTCCTAATAGCCTTGCTCTTAGTCAAACTACCATTTGTAAGACTGGACCCCCTTTGTTAAGGGCCTTAAAGTAGCTGATAAGGGGTTCTGGTGGCAGTGATAACTACCTTATAGGTGTGTGTGTGTGTGTGTGTGTGTGTGTGTGTGTGTGTGTGTGTGTAAAACAAATCTCCAAGAATGTGTGTGTGTCAGCTACTTGGGCCAGGACACAAAGCACTGGTTGGATAGAGAGAGTGTTGGAGGACTTGGCTTGGAACCCTAGCTAAGGATTTAACTCTATAGCTGTGCCAGTGGGGAGTTTTACTGGGAATCTGGAGAATGAGGGAGAAACCAGCCTTGGACTGACTGTGGTCTCTGTGTGCTCTTAAGGGAAATTGCACTTGATGCAGAGAGCTACATCTGGAAATGCTGTGTGTGTGTACTTGTCATCCTCCCAATGTACATCACCCACTGGTGCCAGTGGTGAGGATTGAGGCTCCTTGATTACTGTCCAGTGGTGGAGCATCATAATTACATGTTCTCCCACCATAATATAGGGGTAAATAGAACAACCACAGTTGAACATATTATGGGTTTTATGACTGGTGAATATTGATGTTTTACTAGGGTGCTAAATTATATTTTTAAGGTTACAACCCCTTCTATATGTAATGCGTGGTGATTCCCCCATCTTTTCAATAACATTCCTGTCTTCCCTTAAAATAAACCATTTTTTTCTTCTGAATTATGTTCCTAGTGGTCTTACTATCAATGTTATAGTTTGTGATAAAGAAGATAGTAAAATCTTTATTTTGTACAGGGTGATGTATAGATGTGAGAGGGTAGATTTACCAGAAGGGGTAGTGTTGTTTACCATAAATTCCACTATTTTTACAACACATACTGATGTTTCATGACTTAAAACTGGCTTTCTCTTTTGTTTATTACTTCATACATGAGTTGGTTAACAAAAGCATGGGGGTAACCTCTAACGAGAAACATACCCTTAATTTTCTCACATTCGTCTAGAAAATTGTCAAACCTTGACATCAATCATGCCGCTCTTACAAATTACATATATATATATATATATTATATATATAAAATCACACCCATTTTATATACATGTTTACAGGTACCCCAGCTAGCAGTGTGAACTAGGCAGTTGCCTGTGTCACTTTGAATTAAATCCGGCCCTTAGTGTTCTTGTTAAGTGGAGTTAACTTTGAAGCAACATATTTAATTGGTGGGTTAAGGAGTTCTTGTTAGATGCTATGGCTATCAGTGATAGTCCATATTCAAGATGGGTACCCAAGGACCTGTTAGACAATGATGGCAAGGGATATCACCAGGTTAAAAAAGACGCTTTCTATGTAATGCTAACAGGGGTGTCTCAAGGTTTGGTTACTAGTTATTGATAGAACAAAAGACAACAACTGCAGCAATCACCAAGCCGAAAGACTGAGTGTGGTAGGAGTTTGGTGATACCATGGATAATGACTTTCAAATTTTTAGAAAAGCATCTGGTGACTATGGACAAGGAGCAGGAACATGCACAATCTGCTGTCATTAAGTAAGCTGCAGATATTCACTTGAGAAATTTTCCAGAGATAAAGGGAAAACTGGATAATTCCTAAACTCATGGAAATCCCTCCTTTAAGCAGGCAGTTCTTGAAACAATTAGTGATGAAGCAGTCTTGATGTGGCAAGGCTGTGGAAATCAGGCCATAACTACTAAAATTGCTGGATGTTTTGGACTCTCTGTCATGCTTAATGCTCATTTCCAGTACTGAATGAAAATCAGATATACTACCTTTGAATAATGTATATATTTTGCAAATATCACTTAATGTGTTTACCGAGCTAGTACACTGATCACAATAGATCATTAGTAGACAGAGCCCAGGTCTTATGAAATGTAACAATATTAACTAATGGGCAGGATGTTAATGTTTACATTTCTTTTGCATTCATTGATTGGAATGTCAAGGAGGTGGAAATCATGTAGTCTATGCATGCTGAAGCACGTGTGTGTGTGTGTGTGTGTGTGTGTGTGTGTGTGTGAGAGAGAGAGTGTGTGTGTGTGTGTGTGTGTGAGAGAGTGTGTGTGTGTGTGTGTGAGAGTGTGTGAGAGAGAGAGAGTGTGTGTGTGTGTGTGTGTGTGTGTGTGTGTGTGTGTGTGTGTGTGTGTGAGAGTGTGTGTGTGAGAGAGTGTGTGAGAGAGTGTGTGTGTGTGTGTGTGAGTGTGTGTGAGAGAGTGTGTGTGTGTGTGTGTGTGTGAGAGTGTGAGTGAGAGAGAGTGTGTGTGTGTGTGTGTGTGTGTGTGTGTGAGAGAGAGAGTGAGCGTGTGTGTGAGAGAGAGTGTGTGTGTGTGTGAGAGAGAGAGAGTGTGAGTGTGTGTGAGAGAGAGAGTGTGTGCCCGTGAATGTATCTGTCTTCATATATATATATATATATATATCTATATATATATATATATATATATATATATATATATATATATATATATCTATATATATATATATATATATATATATATATATATATATTTATATACAAAAAATACATACATGTCCCTGCGAGGAATATTATTGTAGTTAGTAAACCAGTAAAGGACACGTATCACATCTCAAATTCTGTGTTTATTATTAGAATAATGTAATGTAATGTTACACTGTGTAAATACACAACAGATAACTTCAAGCTTAAAACAGCCTATGTTACCATCAGTCATATCACTCTTGCACCTAGAGTCACCTTAGATAAATGAGTTTTCGGTTACTAAATTGTATACATTTTGCAGCATGTACCCCTCTCTACATCTGAGCTTAACAAATTAATATCTCCAGATCAACAGCTCACATATTGAGTTCACAAAACTCAAAACAACCATATTGACAAAGCAGTAAAACTGATGTGCAATAAAAATGTCAAGTTTTTTTGTAGAAGGTAAACCTACCCAAACGCATTGCTATACAATAACACATAGTGTGTATATATATATATATATATATATATATATATATATATATATATATATATATTTATATATATATATATATATATATATATATATATATATATATATATATATATATATATATATATATATAGAGAGAGAGAAAGAGTGTGGACAGATGTAAAACCAATATTAAAATAGTTCAGAATTAAACCTAATAGTGAGCTCTTCACTAAAATAAAACCCCAACTTTAGCATATAACACCACAAACAGCATTTTCTTCATTATAGTTAATTATAATTAATGAAGTGGTTTACTGACAATCATGCTGTAGGTGGACTGGACACTCTAAATTGACCCTAGGTATGAGTGTGTGCATGTGTTTGCCTACTGTGGAAGGTTGGGTGCCGGGCTGGCAACTCGATACTGTAAAACTCTACTGCCAATCATGAGTGACAGGTGATCCGCTGTGGCGACCCCTAACCAGGAAAAGCCGAAAGAAGAAGAAGACTGATAATCATGCTTCAAGTGCAGGAGATGCTATAAAACTGTCATTAGATATTATTGAATGGTCCTGTATTTCACTCCAGTATGTTAAAGTGGTACAACAGTGAGCGATGCTCTCTCATAGCTACAGCACTTTGTTCTCCAGTTTGATTCTAAACACTTAGTTCTCCAGTTTGGTTCTCAACTGGGGTGCCTTCTGTATGAATCTGCATGTCCTTCCAGTGCAACTGAGTTTTATTGGGGTCTGCCATTTCTTCCTACACCCCAAAGACTTATACTAAGTTGTTGTTGTATCTTTCGGCTTTTCCTGGTTAGGGGTCGCCACAGCGGAACTCCGGTCCGCTAATGAATGGCAGTAGATTTTTACCTACCGAGTTGCCAGCCCTGACGCACAACCTTCAACAAAGGTACGCCCATTCACGCATGTCTCCACATAGAAGATGCTTTAGCTGAGAATCGAACAGGACAGCATCTTACTGTGACAACAACGCTACCGCAACACCACCACTGCAAGACATATATTAAGTAAACTGCTGATTTTCAAACTGCACGAAGGTATGTGGAAACAACTGCATGTGTGTATCTGTCTGTCTGTTTGTGCATGCCTATCTGTGCACACACACATGCATGTCTGCATGTATGTGTCTATGAGTATACATTGTGCAATAATGTGATACCCCAGATCTGAAAGTCATACTGTATATAAATTACAGTCCTCTAAATTGCCCATAGGTAAGCATGCTGTGTTTCAGTGAGTTTATGTGAATCCTCAGATGGATCGGTGATCCATCTTGGATTAGTTCTCTTGCCCTGTATCAAGTGAGTGCTGCAGTAGGTAACTGGCAAAGGAATGATTTGCATTCCTTTTTATACCCACAAGATTTGCTCTACCACATTACCTTGCAGAAAACAGGAGTAGTGTACCTATAGTTTTACACTAAGTACCTGTAGTTTTATTCTATGTATCTACAGTTTTACAGCATGTACCTATAGTTTTACATTACATACCTATAGTTTTACACTATGCACCTGTACCTATAGTTTTACACTATGCATTTATAGTTTTACACAACATACCTATAGTTTTGCACTATGCACCTCTACCTATATGTACCTATAGTTTTACACTTAGCACCTATAGTTTTGACACTATGCTTGCTTTGCATGAACTGTGCTCTATGGCCTCTTTAAGGTATTCCATTTCCTGACTTACCTTTGAACTTTTGCAGCCTGTCCACCTTATTTTTTTCTGCCGGCAGAACATTTCATTTATTGGGCCCTAGGCTATGGTATCATTGGCCATCACACATTTGCTTTTTGCCTCTAAGTTACAATCTTTCAGTTCTGTAATCAAATGTCTCCTTGTTTGCAAAACACAGCATTCTTCCTTCTCTACATAATTATACAACTTCTATGAGAAGCTTTTCTTGTTACAACACTAAACAATAATTTACATGAACTTGAGTCCCATTTGCTATAACTGGTGACTACCAGCAATATTATACTGAGTGTATGATTTATACAACTACATCTAATTTTGTCTTTTTCACCCAAGAAATTAAAATAAAAATGCATGCATATGTAAATTAATAGACATTCCACTTAAAAAGCATCTGTTTGCAGCTGTGTCTGCTTACTTAAGTTAAAAAACTGAAATAAAGTTATAAGTAATTAAATGCATGTATTAAGATATTAAACAGCTAAATCAACTAATATATGATCATCCAAAAATTGTCTTTTAGTAAGGGAGGACTCTTCCCTCACTTTTACATACTGGTATATCAAGTTGCACAGCATTAAAATGTCTGTTTGGATTTGGTGTGAGTGACACATTTTTTGCATCTGTTGACTGAGTGCTAATCCTTCCACTAAGGATTCCTAGCAGCTCCAAGAAATCTATGCTTAGCTGATCATCATTGATGTCAGAAGAGAGCCACACCTGCTACAAGCATCAGTCAGGAAGCAGACAGGCGTGCAGGATCATTGCTGTGCTCCTACTAATGTCTACAAATAGGAAACAGTGATCCTGTAGGACTAAGGCAAGGTCACCTTAATGATAGTAAAATAGCAATGAATATAATAAGAAACAGAATATTCAGATGTGCAACACCTAACATCCTTCAAGGCTGTTAGACTTGTAGAGGTATGTGTGGTAATTTGTATGATCATGGACTGCATTTCTGATAACAAAGGTTGCACTCTAAGAAATGTCATTAATCAGATGCTGGTAGGTGTTCCTACCACACTACTGTTCTTTTAATCACAAGGTGCATGCAGCCTTTTGTCAGTGGAATGCAAATATTTTAAAAGAGTGAAGCGGATAATGTTTTTTTAAGAGTCAGCTGCTGGGCATGTACTTTTTACAGAACAAGAAGGGACAAGTGTGGCATTTTTGAACCTCTTTCAGGGTCACCATTACCTTATAGACTATGTTTACACAAATTTCATACTATCTGCTTATAATCCTTGATATTTACTTTAGTGGTAATACATTCATTGCATCTAACGCGATGTGCAGCGATTGTACCTATGTTTCCTTTTAGCTTTTGCTGTTTTTATTTGGGCCTGTTTGACAGCCGGCCTCATGAATGAAATCAACTGCCTTTTCCTCTCCAGCTCCTCTGAGTAACCTTTATAGTTTTTTTAGAATGGTGCCTACACTAAGAATCTTAACCAACCGTGCGTTGTAGATCTCTGAACATTTAATTTCATATCTTCTATCACATTCTGGTCAAAAAACTAAAGAAACTCTATCAGAAAAGGAATATTGGAACCCAGCCCTAGTGCCAAACCTGAGGATGATGCACTAGAAAGCGCCTTGTGACCAAGTGATCCATGTAGCCCAGATAGGATAAACCAAATATGCTTTGAGAATCCCTAGTGGGCCCCACAACCCTTAAAGAGAATGGTGAGGCTGGGTGCCTTTCCAGCTATGTGATGAGTAAAAGCAGATAAAGGCTGCCTAGAAACTGACGAAAGCAATCTGCTGGGGGAAATGCTTAATTTGGGTTTTTGGTTATTTAATTAATGTAGTTTTATCTCTGCATACAGCACTTTTACAGAACCAGAGTTTTCAGACAGGGATGATCTTTCATATTCTGGAGTTAAGCTTTAAGAGAGGCATTAAGCAGG
Organism: Protopterus annectens; assembly: GCF_019279795.1. NCBI lineage: Eukaryota > Metazoa > Chordata > Ceratodontiformes > Protopteridae > Protopterus > Protopterus annectens. The sequence continues at coordinate 1,637,106,174 of NC_056744.1, read as the reverse complement.
TGTGAGTAAAGTGCCTGGATGAGTGCTGTATAATAACAGATTCTTCCAGAAGATTAGGGGATTACCTCAATGTGACCTTGAGCTGCAAATAGAAAAGCTCTGCCTATTGTTTGTACCTATACTTCTAACAGCTATGTGGTGTATTCACTTTTAGTACAGACCACTGGAGTGTTGCTTGATAGACTATGACCTACTTCCTCAAAACATAGGTGTAGAATAACGGAGATACCTGGAGGGGTATAACTGGAAGGAATGTCTTGCTTTTTTGGCAGTTCTGGACTAGATGTTCTTCGTGTTTCACTGTTGCAGTCATCACCTGTGGGTTATCCCTGCTGTGGTAGCCCTCAGCCAGCCCAGATACCAGAGTCAATGTTTTTCTCTGTCTGCTACTGTCGCTTGTTCAGGTCATCAGTGCTATAAAGCAAGGCAGCCAACGCCATTACATCAGTCTTTCTTGCCATGCAGTCCGTAACAGAAACAGTTCACAAGTGTGCCAGTTGGTCGCTACCAGAGTTCAAATTACAGCTGAAAATGTCTAAGGCTAAGTACCCAATTGGGGATCCTTTATGCTTGCACTAACAGATGTCCGAAAAAGTTAACAATTGCCTCACCTGTGGAAAGCAGATCCCACACTGAGACTTCCATTCAAACTGCATCACTTGTTTAGGCCCAGACCACAATGTCCCCCATTGACGGTTCTGTGCCCTCTTTAACGTGAGATCCATTCATCATAGAGCTGTTATTGTAGACAGGTATTTTCGTCTTCCATCTTCGCATTCCAAAATGGCATTCATCAACCAACAATCTGTAGACATTCCAAAAAACGTAGAGATAAAGATAGAGACAGACCATACAAAGCTAAGCCTTTTGATGACACTACTGCTAAGCAGGTCGTCAGTTCTTTGGAATTCAGTGAGGTGCTTTCACAGCCCCTGATGCCCAATACGATATCTACGCAGGCCTCTATCAAGACCCTTTCAGAGTCCAATATGCCGCAGAAATCTTCTTTGTCTTCCGAGCCTTTGGTTGTCTCTGCCTTGGTTCGGTCCAGAGCCTTGACGCAGGCACTGGCTTCCGAGGCCTTTCGCACTACCGATTCTAGACAAAAACATAACGTCTTCTCATCTGACTACCGTTTCTCTCAGACTGAGGGATACTCTTAGGCCTAGAAGCCAGACCACTCCTAGAAAATCTACCTCTAGCCACCATCTTACTCCTGATCCACCACCCTAAGCCCAAATGCTTAAGATGGTGGAGGATCTTATCTACCTTATCAGGGGTAGTAAGGCCACAACTTCTAAAAGGAAAAGACACCCTTCTCCTGAAATAATGACAGAGCAGGATTCTGAGGAATCTGATTATTCAGATTTTGAAGAGGAGGAACAACCTCTGACTGTCTATGAGGATTCAGATGCAGAGGAATCCAATTGTTCAGCCTACCCACTAGAAGACCTTTCCTTTGGGGAAACCCCTCACACCTTCAGGGAACATTTCCACTGGGAATCTTAGGACTTCCCTCAGTCTAAGAAAAGACTAAGAGTTTCTAGACCTTCCCTAGCACAGACCCCTGGCCATTCCCCCTATCTTAGAAGTGGTGGATGATGTTTTCCATGAATCCATCTTAGCCCCTGATGCCCTCCCACCTGCTCCCAATAAACCTGACAGGTATTACAGAGTACCGGATTCTCACAAATACCTATACAGAAATCCTACTGCAGACCTGGAGGTCATTACACAGGGACCTAAAGGAGCTAAGGCTAGTGCTGCAAAAAATCCTACTCCTTCTGACAAGGATGCCAGAGCTCTGGACAGATGGAGTAGAAAAGTATACACCCCTGCAACCTTAGCTATCAGAGCACTAGATTGTCAGATCCATATGTTAAAATATCAACAACACACTTTGGAAATATTAAAGCAAAAGATTTCTACCTTTCCTGACTGTACCAATTCTAAAGAGTTATCAGATTTACTGCACTCTACTTGTCAAGTGGCCAAGCACTCATTACACTGTGGATATGATGCCCTAGGAGTCTCAAGCAGGGCAGCAGTGTCAGGATCTGTCAATAGGAGACCTGCATGGAACCTCTCCCTGATCATGTCAAGTCTAAATTAATTGATGCAACCTTGGATAAGGACCACTTGTTTGGAGTGAAAGCAGAAGAGGTGCTTAAAAAGATGGAAGACAAAGCAAAATCTATGCAAACAGTAAAAGATTTCTTTCAGGTTCAACCTCCTAGGTTCATCAGGAATTTTCCCTCTAAGCACTGGTCCTTCCCTGCACCTAGCAGACAGGGGCAAGGTAAGCCCCGCAGGGACAGACCACCCAGGCCCCTATCCCAAAGGCAACAGAGAACCAAACAATGGACCACTTCCGCCCCAAAGGCAGGGAGTTCTACACCATCCTTCTATGGCAAAAACTCTCAATGACTCCCCCCCCGCCCTCCTTTCACTCACCAAAAACTAGGAGGAAGGCTCTCCCTCTGCAAAGAAATTTGGCATTCTGTAACAAAGGACCTATGGGTCTTAAAGATCATTTTTCAGGGATACAAATTCTCTTTTAACGAACTCCCAATTCCAAGAGGGTACCCAGACTTACCTCCAACTCTGTGGGCAGAGGCATTGAAACAAGTCCAAACTCTCACATCCCAGGGGGCAGTAGAACCTGCTCCCGCAGATCAAACAGGTAAAGGCTTTTATTCCAGACTCTTCCTTGTTCCCAGAAAAGAGGGCACTTAGTGCCCCATCCTGGATCTATCCATTCTGAACACCTCCCTGGTGGTCCCCAAATTTTAAATGCTACCTTTGCAGCAGCTGCTGCCTATACTGACAAAAAATGCCTGGTTAGTGACTGTAGACCTAAAAGATGCCTACCTCCACACCCCCATATGGGAATCCTGCAGGAAATTCCTGCGCTTCAGAGCAGGCTCACAATACTTTCAGTTCTTGGTGCTAACCTTTGGCTTATCTACTGCTCCCAGGGTATTCACCAAATCCTTAGCCCCGGCCGTAGCATTTTGCAGACAGAGAATGACTGCATTTAGGCAGAGTGCAAAAAAAGCAGCTCCAGGACTCCAGGACCTCGTCTTTGTCAAAACCCTCCTAACTTCCTTAGGGTTCACCATCAACGAGAAGAAATCAAAGCAAACACCCTCCAGGAGGATCAGTTTCTTGGGATCACTGCTGGACACAGCATCCCAAATGGCTTTCCTAGCCCCAGAAAAGCAGAGCTTCCTGCCGCTCTACTTTACCCAGCTGGCTTCCAGAGGTCACCTCACTGTGAGAAAGTTCCTGCAAGCCTTGGGGTACATGGCATCTTGCATCCTTCTAATTCCTCTAGCCAGGCTTTACATGAGAAAACTTCAGTGATATCTAAAGAACCTTTGGTGTCAGCACTCTCAGCCTCTAGAGACCTCTCTCCCTCTGATCTCCTGTATAAGGGCTGAGTTTCTCTGGTGGACAGAGGCCTGTGCCATGAACAAGGCTCTTCCCTTCATTCTCCGCCCTACCGAGCAGACCATCACCAGTGGCACCTCATACATTGCTTGGGACTCTCACCTAGCAGGCATGTGCACCCAAGGTCTTTGGGATGCCCAGAACCTTCCGTTACACATCAACCAGAAGGAAATTATGCAAGTACAAAAGGCTCTGACTTCCTTTAAACTCCACCTCAGGCCAGGAGTTCTCCTTATCAAAACAGACAACACCAGGTAAAAATATTCTGTACCAGGGAGTATCACCCCCTAGCATGGAAGGTGGATGTCTTGACTTTCCCCTGGAACTCCCTCTTTGTGTACGCATTCCCTCCTCTGCTTCTTATTCCCAAGGTACTGATCAAGATAAGGGAGAAGAGACCAAAGGCCATCCTCATTGCTCCAGATTGGCACAGACAGCATTGGTACCCCTTACTGTGCAGCCTGACATCACAGCCTCTGTGGCAGCTTCCCCCGAATCTCAGACCTCTTGACTCAGGTGGGGGGGAAATGCTGCACACAGACTTGCACACTCTCAAACTATCACCATGGCTAATACTCTATAAGCAAACAAGGGGCCCCTGTTAAACAGGTCCTAGATATTATCACAGAGGCCAGCACCAGAAAATCTTATGTAGGGAAATGGAAAAGATTCTGCTGCTGGAGTCAGTCCAGAGGGGGCAGTTCCTCACAACCTTCCATCCCTCTTATCCTGGACTATCTAGTGGAGTTACTCAATAGTGGCCTCTCCTTCTCTTCTATTAAAATCCAGGCCTCAGCCATTTCAGCTTATTTTGATACAGACCAGCCCCTGTTCTCACACCCTCTGATTAAACAATTCTTCAGAGGGGCTTCTAATATCAGACCTCCCAGAAGGCCACCTGTGCCAGCCTGGGACCTGAATTATGTTTTGGAAAACTAACTTTACCACCCTTTGGACTTGCTGCTTCAGCAGAACTGAAATACCTCTCCTGGAAGACTGCTTTCCTACTAGCTATCACCTCAGCCAGAAGGGTTTCAGAACTTCAGGCACTGATGGCTATTGAGCCCTTCATCATTTTCCATGCAGACAGGGTGTCCCTAAGGAATAACCCCTCCTTTATGCCCAAGATGGTATCTAATGTGACTCTCAACCAGGCCATACTTCTATCCACCTTCTTCCCTAACCCTCAGAATAAGGGGCAAAGGATTCTGTACTCACTAGATGTGCACAGACAGCTCAAATCCTACCTGGACCATACTAAACCCTTCAGGAAAACAGACCAACGTCTTGTCAGCTTTGCCCCAGGGGCAGAGAGGAAGCCCATTTCCAAGCAAACCATTTCCAAATGGATATCACACTGTATCCATTTCTGCTACAGATTACATGGGAAACCACCCCCTGTCTATTCGTACCATTCAACTAGGGCAGCCTCCACTTCCACAGCATTCCTCAGAGGAGTTCCCACCAGAGACATCTTGGAAGCTGCCACCTAGACCTCTGTCCATACCTTTATGAAGCATTACCACCTACCTCTTTTCTCTAAGGCTAGGGCAGGGTTTACCTCTGCAGTCCCGCAGGGCATGCTTACCCATAACTAGGTCTCGAGGTAATCCTTCCACCTTTCTTCTCAGTTTTGGGAATCCTCCCACAGGCGATGATTGCAACAGTGAAACACAAAGAACACAGTACAGTTGTGTACACTTACCATAAATGTAGATGTTCAAGTGTATTCACTGTTGCAGTCCTGGTTTCCCCTCCCTCCTTCCCACTTATATCCTCCTTCCTTAGGGAGACATAAGCTTCTTATGGTGGCTTTTAGCCACCAGGACCACTTTACCATATTTCTTTAGGCTTCTGACTGGTTAGGGCAAGAAAAATTGATGTAATGGCATTGGCTGCCTTGCTTTATAGCACTGACGACCTGACATCAGTCAACAAGCAACAGCAGCCGATGCAGAAAAACATTGACTCTGGTATTTGGGCCGGCTGAAGGCTACCACAACAGGTATAACCCACAGGTGATGACTGCAACAGTGAATACACTCGAACATCTTGGATCGCCCATAACAAACACCATGATGCTCATATGTATACTGGATACCTGAGCACCTTGGATCAAAGGTAACAATGATGTCACCAGGACAAGAAAGGTGCTGAGCTGTCAGATGATTCCTGCTGGATTGTAATGTGGATAGGATTGCCCTAGTTGTTGCTGAGCAGTCTCAGGAGACCCATTCAATGAGGGGGGCCCCCTAGAAATACCTACCTGATGTTCTATATGAAATAGGTTCAACAGCCTCCTTATTAATTGCTTCTGTCATATCCCTGTGGAGGTCAGAGCTGTGGTGGCTAGGTAGACCCTGTTCGTGCACAGCATAGGTGAGGCAGTGGCAAAGAGCTGTGGCTAAAAGGTGTACATTTCTAGCCATGTCAATAACCCACATGGACTTGCTGGTGGACACCAGAGGTAAAGCCATCAGGTTAAGGGAAGAGACATTCTGTGTAAATTTAACAGAGGGGTCTCTAAATATCACTAAGTACTAACAAAGCAGGAAAGCAGCATCTGTAGCTGTGACT